>NW_028245947.1:600000-937644 GCF_964263255.1 Lissotriton vulgaris
TTCAGCTGCAACTGCCCTTTCCAATGCTGTATTGGGTGTTGTGATTGGTGCTGTGGTTCCTAAGATTACCCGCCTTAAAGGTTTGGGCTCTCTCTTTATTATATTAGTATGGATATATTACCCTACGCTAGCAGTGTAGGTGATTAAATTGTACCATATGCTCATTTGCTGTGAAAAGACAGCTCCTGCCCCTTATCGGGAGAGCTTTGCAAACAGTAACCTCATTCATGTCAAAAGATTCTTGACACTCTAGGTCTCACTCATTGGTACACGTTTCGATATCCGCTTATTCAACAGTTAGGTCTTCTTACAAATTGTTGATCCAAATTTTCGGAGTACACTCTGGGGAACTCTAGAAACACACAACTCATAAGAATAATAATATGGCAACCTTATACACAAGGACAAATGAGGCGCGTATGAACAGGAGCCAGATAATTGGATCCCGCAAAGCTCCTTAATGCTGTAGCTTTAAGAAGCAGTAAAGAGGAAAGTGCTTCCCAGATGGACACAGACACAGCTCAGGAGTGCAGGAATATAAAACACATTAGGTTTCAAACTGAAGTATGAACCTGACATGTCTGCCTGTGGCCCAGCACAGTCGTGTTATACTAGATAGGGACAGCGAGTGTTCTAGATTTATCTAGATAGTAATATAATGTGTTCCTTTGTTATGTGTTTGTTTTCTCTAGTAAAGATTCAAACATTGGTGAAATTCTTCAAGACCGACCATGTATACAATCCTGCATTTATTCCCTATGTACTGTCATTGACGCTACGTACACAATTCTGGATCTAAATGTTTTTGTAGCTACATATCCATTGAAATAAATAAAACACAACCGAAATTTTTTTTAAAACAAATCTCGGCAGGCTACATGATCAAAAACACCGCCCCATGGAGATACTAATAGCTACACCCAATGATGCAATATTTTGTGAATAATATTTAGGACATGACATATGTGTCAGAAGATTGTTATAATCCCCCTTAAGATGCGCATGATGACCGTAGGTTCTTGCTGTCACATGGGAAGGTGCCATTAGATTGTAGCTTCCTGTAGGGACACATCACACAATCCCCATCCATTTGGGGTTAACATATCCGGGCAGGTGGAATTTGTGTGGTGGGTGGTATGATGATTCTCTCTGTCAATATTACAGCAGAGTGATTTTTAAATATCAAATCTCTCTATAGCTGGGAATTACTGCCTGGTGCGGAAATTTACTGCCCACCTTGGTAGGTGGTAAATGTTCCATAATAAGGGCAATAAAGTGCCTAGATATATTGGGGTTTAAGTGCTATGAAAGGAACTCAAATGCACAGAACTCACAAGACTAGCGTTCTAGCGCTTGCAAGTGCATTTACAGGAAGGGCATGACCTATGACTTTTTGTTGGATAAGAGCTAACACTGGATCAGGTATGGAATGTGTGAATGATCTACATCAGGTGTCTCCAACCAGTTGATCATGAGTTACCAGTAGCTCACAGACACCTTCAGAGTACCTTACAGCCTTGAGTTAATTTTTAAATAAGCACTGGGCCATATTTTTCTTTTAAAGTTAAGGGCAGGCTGTATTTATTGTACATTACTATCATCAGCCTGCAGATAACAGGACCTGATAATGAGCAATGCGGGAGTCAGATTTATGACCCAGGGTTTGGCACAGAGGTGAAGAACTGAAGCACGGAGGTAGTCAACTCTTAAATAAAAGTCCTTGTCAACTCAATATTGGAACATGAGAACAAAATAATGCTTCTGAATGCTTTTAAATGGGAGAAAATTAAAACTAAGGGTAACTTAACTTCAAATTTACAAACAGGCAGCCTCTTGCTCCAGGAGGTAAGTAGACACTGTGCCATATTTATAACTGAAACATAGTAAAATTGTTTTTAATGGGAGAACTTTAAAGTCAAGTAAAATATTTCTAAAAAACGTTAAGTCTTAATGTTTTTCTCCACTATCATATAAGCCAATTACGTGTTAATGTGTTATGAAGAATGCTTCTTCACTTTAATTTCTTCCCATATCAACGTCTGTATGTTTCTATTATAAATATTGCAGTGCCAATAGGCCCTTGGGTACAAGATGCCTGCTGTTTGTAAATGCAAAATTGAAATGGAGAAAATTTAAATCTGAGTTGTATGGAATCCATATTAACATAAAGTTAACTCTTCAGTTGAATTTAATCCCATATCAAATTATCGCATTTTCACACAATAGGCATCTTACTCCGAGTGGCTGGTAGACACTGCTCCATATTTATAACTGAAAAATGCAGCCATTTTCTAAATGGGAGAAGTTCAAAGTGCAGAAAAATGTTTCATATTATGAACATTTTTGCAGAACTTTTTTCTGCACTTTAAATTTCTCCCATCTAAAAAAATTGCACTATCTTCGTGTTCTACATGTAACTGTGAAACATATGGAGAAAGGTAAGTCTTGTGCCATAACTACGTACTACAGAGGTTCTCATTCACCCATACACATATATCTCATTTATACGCACACATGTATATACATCCCCAAGACCTCGCTCTCAACGACACACATGGTAGCCCTGTCATAGTGCCCTAGTCAAACCAAAGTATCCGGTTCTATGAATATTAGGCTTTAAGTCAATGAAGCTGGGTATGGGGGTGTCTGATAACACTACGCGAGTGGCTTGGCCTTCAGTACCTCATAATGGTTTTCACTGATCAGAAGTAGCTCTCACTACAGAAAAGTTAGAGACCCCTGGTCTACATGCTATCAAAATTAAATGACATGACCTTACACGCACTTTCTTTTTTTGCAACTGATGTAAAAGAAGACACAAATCAGGCAGTAAGTGTGTGTTTGCTTATTGCCACTTAGATATGTGAGGAAAGCATGGTAGGATCACTTGTGGGAGTGGCCACCCACCTAACTGCTCCTTGTTAGCAACTGGACATGGTAATACTAGTATTTCACCGGGAGGCATCAACTATTTTGGAGGCAGCAGTTACCAGTGGGATGGGCACATGGGAGAGGAAGAGGGGTATCTTTGCCATGTGCCACACGCTTTTCAGGGCCCCATAATCCTAACAAAAATGTATTTATATAATTAAAAAAGCAGTCCATGTCATTTGATATATATTGAGGCTACTAACGGTGCCCTCGCCTCTAGGCGGTGCCAAGTGATGGAATGGCCTGGTAAAGGGAAAACACTTTTTCCCAAAATAATTTTTTCATACTTAGATTGAGGAGTGGATCCTGCATGACTATTTTAGCCAGGCCCCACAAAAGCTTCTGACATGCTTAGTTACCGATTCAGAAAAGGGGGTGGTGATGGACAGAGTATCTGAATTAAACAGAACACTCATACCCAGTCAACAGATCAGGGCTTGATCCATCACCGTTTTTTAGCTCACTGCACCATCCCAGCTCAGAACCTGGCTACTTGCAAATTAGTCTGTCCCTGGCCCAGTGCATCATGGGAACAGGGCAGGCCAAACTACCAAGCCAATTCTTATACTGGGAAGGAAACAAGCTTCCGGTGACCGGTTTCTGGCATTACAGCCGTCTTCGGCCCGGCTTGCTTGAATCCTGATGGTGCAATGAGCAAGGGACTCACATCTGAGTATACCCTTCCACGCATTTGGTGGACAAAACGATTCAGAAAAGGGGGTGGTGATGGACAGAGTATCTGAATTAAACAGAACACTCATACCCAGTCAACAGATCAGGGCTTGATCCATCACCGTTTTTTAGCTCACTGCACCATCCCAGCTCAGAACCTGGCTACTTGCAAATTAGTCTGTCCCTGGCCCAGTGCATCATGGGAACAGGGCAGGCCAAACTACCAAGCCAATTCTTATACTGGGAAGGAAACAAGCTTCCGGGGACCGGTTTCTGGCATTACAGCCGTCTTCGGCCTGGCTTGCTTGAATCCTGATGGAGCAATGAGCAAGGGACTCACATCTGAGTATACCCTTCCACGCATATGGTGGACAAAACGATTCAGAAAAGGGGGTGGTGATGGACAGAGTATCTGAATTAAACAGAACAGTCATACCCAGTCAACAGATCAGGTTAGTTACCAGCAGCACCCTCTTGTGAAGAGTCTCCTGAGGCCAAAGGGAGGAGTGATGGCTGACGGCATATAAGGATGGTCTATGCTGTGTAGAGCGCTAACTGGCACATGCATCAACGTAGGCTTTTGCAATTCCTTAATTGCGATTATTAAGGAATCGCAATTAAGGAATCACAAAAGCCTATGCATGTAAGAATCGCTATAAAAATAGCGATTCCTACACATTCCTTAATTGCAACTCGCAAATTGCTAGTCGCAATTAAGGAATGCTGTCCCATTCATTTCTATGGGCCTCCAGGCTCATAGGAATGAATAGGAGATTGCATGAGCAATTTGCGAGTACCAGTAGATACTCGCAAATTGCTCATGCAATTTCAAGGGGGCAAGGGTGTCAAAATGACACCCTATTGCACCCCTGAAATTGATCTGTGCACATATGTTGCACACATGAAACTGCGCAACATGAAACTTGCACAACATGAAACGTGCGCAACATGAAACTTTGAAAAATGCACACAAGTGCATTTTTCAAAGTTTTTGCAAATTACTATGAAGTTCAACTTCATGGTAATTTGCTACTCCTATTAGCGAAATCGCAATTTTTTTTATTTTAATGCATTGCATTTAAGGAATCTCGATTTTGGATTCCTTAAATGCAATCGCAATTTAGAGATCCCTTAAATTGCGATTTTTCATTTGGGATGATTAATCCCAAATGCAAAAATACCGGTCGCAACGGGGCCGAATCTGAGAATCTGCCCGTTTGCGATGCATCTGCCTTTATGAGTTTTAGTGGTGTCAGAACTGAGGCTAAAAATCTTCTCACCCTCCTCATGCGGGGATGATGATTCCCTCTTAGCATTTAAAAACCCAAGTTAAGCTGATAGCCGACATTTCTCTTTCCGGTATTAATATTTGCAAAACTGAGCTGTTTTGGTATCATCCAAACATTAACCATGTATGAATATCACAAATGGTTATCGCCGTTCCACATGCCCAGTCTGTCGTATATGAATAACAGGGGTTCTTGTAGTACTACCAAGCAAGCATTAGTTCATTCAGGGGTGGCTGGGTAAAAAAAGGCACAGAGTACCGAGGTTTTCCCCTTTGCATCACAACTATATGGCTGTACGTCATTGTACTGCAGTCCGCATTATCAAACTTGAGTATATATTTACTATTCTTGACTCCACATCCACTTGCCTTGACAATATAGTAATCAGTGTAGAAGATGCAATATTTTTTGTAGGGTTATTTTTTGTAGGGTGACATTTTTGTCTCGTAAGAGCAGGAGCTACTGCCGCTTTAAGGTACTTAACAGACCTCAGAGCACTTGCTCACGTAACTAAACATTCACAGAGTACCTACAATACATCAGAGAGCTGCACATGGCATAACACAGCAGGCACGCTGACGTCTTCTTGGTATTGAAGATGAAAAGCGTGTACCATTCAGAGGTGGGAGAGCCAACAAGTTCTCAGGGACTCCTGGGCCAGAGCCGATGCAAAGGTCGGCTCTTGCTCTAAGAGCCTGTGCCCAAGTCGACCACTGGATTTTTTGGCGCATCTATTGTGCAACAAACATCATGTTGGAAAATTATAAAGTCTCTTCAAAATTCAAGAAAGTGTACTTTTTTAACATGTGGAAGTGCTTCAACTGAGCACATCAGATTATATCCTTGCATCCAGAAGTGTTTATTAAAAGTCCGAATTTTTATACATGAACTAAGAAACATTGCTGCCCCTGCACTGATGACAAAGCTATCAGTGAACTAAGAGGCAAGTCAGTTTTCATGTGTACCCTGTATGTGGCCTACACTTTTACTATACACGAGCAACATTAGGCTATCAAATCAAACACAAGAGGTGTTGGTACAGCACACACTCTCAACCCACCTATTTGAAGGTGGCCTCATATGTGATAGGAAACAAACAGGAGGCTTAGAGAAATGAAGTATTAGCCGAGGACCGCACAATTTGGCCAGGTAGGGAAGCCAGGATTCATTACAGATTTTTCACTTTCACACTGTGCAATTCAGCCACTCTCTTTCTGACATCAAAGGTTAAAGGGCTGCCTTGAATTGTTGGCGAATGAGGTAAGAGTGTTGGTGACAGGTGCAATCCACGTTTCTGTGACACTTTTACATATTGCTAACCTTGCCCAAGGACATGAGTGCTTTACAGTCAAACACCAGCTGCACATTTTATTTTCGACAGATAGACTTTTGCCTGGATTCGAACCTGGTTACATGGCCAGAATGGGCAGCTGCAGCCACTAAGCCACATCGCCTCCTGAGAAAGTTGGACTTGTTTTGGGATCAAGGTTCCAAGAATACCTCGAACTGAGTCAGAGCTAGGCATCTGGCTCGAGATGTCAATGGCTCGTCCACCTCTAGGGGTGTGTTTGTTATGGCTTGTTTTCATTCTAAGCATTACACTTTTGGTTACCTATATTTCTGCACGGTTGGGGTGTGCAGGTCCCATGCGTTAGTTCTCTGGGTAGGTTCTAGCCAATATCCTGTAATCAGCTAGATGACGCGGTTCCCGTGAGACAATACTGATTGTGAGCCTACTTGTTCACAATAAAATCTTTTTCTCAACATCATCACCATGCCCCGCTTCTCCTTGCGAAAGGCCAACTCTGTTCCTTGGAGTCAGTGGGGAGCTCTCTTTCCACAGATAGACTGATGGATAGCCTAACCTACATTTCCAGAGCGCAGAAACAGCGCAATGGGCCCATGTTTCATAGTAAAACATTGAGACGATGCATCTATTGGTGATTTTAGTTGCCACACCCGGGTTGCTTCACCCAGGCTTTGCATACACAAGGGTTATTGGTTCATCATCTCGAATCCCCTAGTCTCCCTTCGGTGGGAGCCACGGCCTCTATTTCTAGTGCCACATGTGCCCAGCCTGATGCCCACGCTGGCCAAGCTGTGCCCTCCGCCTCCTCCCATCTGGCGCCCTCGGCCTTCCTCGCGCGGGCTTTGCCAGCGTGGATTAGTAGTGCAGCATTAGGACGTCCATTTAGGTTTTAGAAGCGATTAAGACATCAGCATGCTCTGCTTAATTCCCCAGTGTTTAACCACAGGATGTAAGACCTGCTCTTAAAGGGAAAGGCTGCAATGAGAGGGAAGAGCACACGGCCTTCTGGGGACCGAGGTCTACCACAGGCTGGGGCACCATGCTACAGGCCCACACATTCCAGGGTCCTGCTACTCTTCATCAACATTTATATGGGCCTCATCACAAACTGCATTTTGTAGCACTTAAAGTAACCCTACAGTAGTACTGCCCATATACTACAAAATGCTATTCACAAAGCTATGAGTGGAGACCTTTGCCTCCAGCTCTTCTATCTTTTTTGTGTAAAGATCTGTGCAAAGGAATCTATACGTTTTAGTAGTAATTGTGGAAGAGACAATGGATAGTGGCAAAATGTGAAGTACGTACCACTTAATGGGAGGGGTTTATAGATTATCAAGGAGGCTTTGGGATGGACATGCTAATACAACCACACCCCAACGAATAAGTAAGACCATTGGAATTCACAAAATAGACTTCTATAGTTACTATAGCCCTAAATGTGTCAAAATGGGCATAAGTGTAGCACAGCCCAGCCATGGAGTTAATCATGCGCCACACATGGCCGCCCGCAGGTACTGCAACACACAGCAATAGAAAATAACAGAGGCAGGGGAATGGGGAACACCCCATAAGAACTATCATTAAAGTAATTAACTTATTTCAACATTTACATTATATATGTGTGTGTGTGTGTGTGTGAGAGAGTGTGTGTGTGTGTGTGTGTGTACATATATATATATATATATATATATATGTATATATATATGTGTATATATATATAACAGGGGTCTACAACCTTTTCTGAAGTGAGAGCTAGCTCTGATCAGTGAAAATCAGGTAGTGTTAACAGACATTCCCGCGCCCAACATCATTGACGTTAAGCCTAATATTCATAGAGCCGAATACTTTGGTTTGATCAAAATACATTGATTAGGGGCACTATAATAGGGCTGCCATGTGTGTCAGTGAGAGCATGGCATTTGGGGATGTATGAACATGCATGTGTATGAATGACATATATGTGATAGGTGAATGAGAGCCTGTGTAGTATGTACGTATGACACAGGACATCACTTTAGCCATGTGTGTCACTATTACATGTAGAACACAAAGATACAACCATTTTTATTGATGGGAGAAATTTATAGTGAAGAAAAATGTTCATAATATGAAAAATAATTCTGCACTTTAAATTTCTCCCACTTAACCCCTTCGACACTTGTGACGGAACGGTTCCGTCACGAGCGCCGGTTGGGCTGTGCTTATGACGGAACCGTTCCGTCACGGCCACGCCCGTTTCTTAGAACCTTCAGCACAGCGTGAAAATTCGCGCCGCGCTGAGGGTGTTAAAAAATTGTTGTATTTTTCAGTGATAAATATGTCCCAGTGTCTACCAGCCAGTGGGAGCTAGATGCCCGCAGTGAGTAAATGTGACAATTTGAAATGGGAGTAAATAAAACTGAAGAGGTAACTTTATGTTTCTTTGAATTCCTTAAAACTCATCATTTAAATTTTCTCCATTTGAATTTCGCATTCAAACACAGCATACATCTTGAACCCTGCGGCCTGTAAACACTGTGCCATATTTATAATAGATCATTAACCCCTTCGCTGCGGCGGGAATTCCACCGTAGCGCTAAGGGGGCGGGGGGGCCGAGCGAGCGGCACTCGCATGCTCGTGACAGAGCAGCTCCGTCACGAGCCGCGGTTGAGCTGTGCTCATGACGGAGCGGTTCTGTCATGGCCCCGCCCGCTCAATGGAACGTCCAGCACAGGCACGGAATTCACGCCGCGCAGGCGCGCCGAGCGGGCCCAGACGGAACCGCTCCGTCATGAGCACAGCTCAACCGAGGCTCATGACGGAGCGGCTCCGTCATGAGCATAGAAGGGGTTAACAGTAATGGGGTATCCCAATATCTCACAGAACCTGAGGAATTGAGACAGTATTTACTAATTTTAATACTGATTGTTCGATTTGTTCGATTTTTAATTACGGAAAGATCGCATTTTTATTTTATGTGCACTTTACTTTGCCTAACCCAGAACTGGTGGCAGCGTTCTAGCTGGGGGAGAGAGGACACAGCATAAATTCAGCTGAGGCTGTTAGTCTTTGCGGTGTGTTTGGGGTGGTGGCAGCTCCCTATTACCTCCGCTTAGCTTGTGGCCATAAAAATAAGAGCAGTGGTGATTTTAATACTGATTGTTCGATTTTTAATTACGGAAAGATCGCATTTTTATTTTATGTGCACTTTACTTTGCCTAACCCTTTTGTTGTCAAGGAACATCGCGGGGGTGCTCTGACTCACCCGATATCCTTTACAAGCCTCTTCTGGCCCCTTTCACTGCGGCTCGTGCTCCAGTCGTGGCGAGGGTGGGCGGCCATCTTGTGAGTAGTCCTTCTCCCCAGCAGAACTGGTGGCAGCGTTCTAGCTGGGGGAGAAAGGACACGGCATAAAATTAGCATGCCTTCATCAGCGAGCAGCGGTCGCCCCGAAGGTAAGCCAAAGGTCAGCCCGTCTGCGCCCGTCCGCGCCTCGGACGTGGCGGACACAGGACGGGCCACCTTACAGATATGGAGCCCGATTAATACTGCGATTAGGTACTCTCGAACGAGTTTGATGGCACTCCGCCCGTCGCTTGAGACAGGATCAACCTGTGTAAAGATAGATCCAGTTAGTCTTAACTCCTACTCTGCTTGCGGTTTTTCATGCTGTACTAATGAGACTATTCCATCAGATTCTACCTTAGGTTTAGCCTCTATTTCTGCGGCTTTAATCAATGCGCACTCAATGTGTAAACATACAGCAGAAATTTTTTCTTTATTAGAAGATGGTACATTGGACCTGTTGTTTATTACAGAAACATGGTTGAATAGCTCATGTGCTCCCGACATTGAGCTGGCCATTCCCAGAGGGTTTAAGATACGGAGGAAAGACAGAGCCAGCGGTAGGAGTGGCGGTTTAGCCATTATTTTTAGAGATTCTTGGGCCCTCAATATTGAAAGTACTGATGATATAGCGGAGGGTGAGATTTTGAATTTCTCTTTGATTTTGTCCCCTCATTTTACACTGGGCGGCTCCCTTATTTATCGACCTCCAGGCCCTTCGGGTCCTTTTCTTAAAGCTCTTCTAGAGACTCTGGTTCCCCGAGCAGTGAGGTTTTCGCGTTTTTTACTGCTTGGTGACCTGAATATCCATGTTGATCGTCTTGAACTTCAGGAAAGTAAGCTTCTACATTATTCTTTTGACCTGGCTTCTCTAACCCAATGGGTTTCCTCCCCTACACATATAGGTGGGCACACTCTAGATGTCATATGTTCAAACTTTCCTGTGAAAGTTGATGCCCCTCAAATTCGAACTTGGACTGATCATCGGCTGATTAGATTTACTTGGTCGGCCATGAAGGATACACCCAAGGCTTGCAGGAATACGTTCCCCCTGAAGATTAATGTAGGTAACTTTATTGCCTGGCTCGATCAAAACAGACCGATCTTGGGAAGGGAATTGGATCCTGCACTCCAAGTTTTTGATGGTTGGCTGAGAGCAGGGATCTCTGCCTCATCGAAAGGGTTGAAATCAGGTAGAGATAGGACGTCCCCCTCGCAACCCTGGTATTCGCCCCAATTACGCATTCTTAAGCTTGCTTGTAAGAAATTGGAGCGAGTGTGGAGGGCAGCCTATTGCCCACAAGCCAAGGTAGCTTACCTTTCGGCACAGCGGGAGTACTATGCCAGTATTAAACTGGCCAAATCTGAATACTTTGCCAGAAGAATTGAGAAAGCTAATAATAACAGTCGTGAAATTTTTTCCATTGTCAAGAGCTTTCTCTCCCCCTGTGCTGAACAAATATTGGTGAAACCCTCTACTGAATGGTGTGAGAACCTTTCTTTTTTCTTTCTAACAAAAATTGCTACAATACAGCAGAGTCTTAGAGCGGTCAGTAGTGGGAGCAGGACTGCTGATAATGTTAGATCTATAGTACCGCCTACCTACACTATGGAGAGATTTACCCCCCCTTCAGTGGAAGACACCTTGTTTGCAATTAAGTCTCTGAGATCCGGTGCCCCAGGTGATACATGCCCGGCCCGGGTGTTGGCTGAAGTGGCAGAATCAGTGGCATTAGAGGTTTCACAAATAATGGGTCTATCCTTTAAAACATCTAAGGTTCCCGAGGAATGGAAACAGGCAAAGCTTCTTCCCTTGTTGAAGAAAACGGGTGCTGATCCTGCTGTGCCGGGCAACTATAGACCCATTTCCCTGCTTCCAGCCATGGCGAAAATTGGAGAGAAACTTGCCTTTTGTCAGCTGAATGCCTTTGTGGAATCATCGGAGGCTCTCCACCCTGCCCAGTCTGGCTTTCGTGCAGCACACAGCACGGAGTCAACCTCTTTGGAGATCACAGAGGCGATTAGGGAGTGTTTGGACAGTGGCGGCAGAGCGGCTCTAATTTTATTGGACCTCTCTGCCGCGTTCGACACTGTCCTGCACTCTCTCCTCCTGACTCGTTTGGCTGAGATCGGTGTGCTGGGCTCAGCACTAGAATGGGTGAAATCTTTTTTGTCCGATAGGTCCCAGCAGGTTTGGATCCCACCTTTTTCTTCCTCGGCTAAGCCTCTTACTACAGTGGTACCCCAGGGATCTACATTAAGCCCCTTGCTTTTTAATGTGTACCTTACCCCACTCATAGTGCTGGCCGAACAAATGGGGGCTAAAATTATAGCGTATGCAGATGATACGCAACTTTTATTTACATGGCCTGGTGCTGCACTCAACACCGAGGTCATTTGTTCTTGTCTTTCTGCAGTTTTTAATTGGTTAGCAATGGCTCAGCTAAAATGCAACGAAGACAAAACAGAAATTTTGCTGTATGGCCAATTTCCGCCCAATTTTAGAGAACTCTTGTGGCCTTCTGATTTTCCCCAGCCAAGTTCAGTTACCATCCCTGCAAAGAACTTGGGAGTATGGTTTGTGGAGGATCTGAGATTTGAGGCACACATAAAAAAACTTACAGGGGTGTGCTTCGGATCTCTCAATGCTATGAGAAAGTTCTTTCCATATCTTCCATCTTCAGCAAGAGAGTCGGTTGCGAGGGCTTTAATATTATCACGGCTCGATTATGCCAACTCTCTTCTTAGCGGAACTCCAGCCTTCCTAGTCGCCAGACTACAGATCATCCAAAATGCGACGGCAAGACTTCTGTGCAATGTGCCCAGTAGAGAGAGCATGCGTATCCATTTGAAGGAACTACATTGGCTGCCGGTGGCTCAAAGGATTACTTTTAAAATCCTAACACTAGCATTTAAAGCAGTCAATGATCTTGGGCCTTCCTATCTGAGGAAAAGATTCAGCCGCAACACCCCCACTCGTTCTTTACGCTCGGCTGATTGCAATTTTCTGAGTGTACCCCGCTTTCGGCGAGTGCGCCTTGGAGGCCAGTCAATTGCCGTTCTTGCGGCTTCGACCTGGAACACTCTGCCTTTATCCTTGAGATTGATCCAGAATTTTGTTCCTTTTAAGAAGGCACTGAAGACGCATCTTTTCAGAATTGCTTATTAGACTTTTAAAAATTTTCTTCTGTTTCCTTTTGGCCACCTGCTTGTTTTTCATTTTCGCGCCAGGATACTCTGGTAGTAACAGAGCGCGTTATAAAACAGCTAAAATAAATAAAATAAAATAAGAGTGGGTTCTGCTGAGGAATATACAATTCCTTCAAAGAGTTTCTATTTATCCTGACAGCCAATCAATGGTACACAATCAACACTGATACCCACAAAGACAACACAAATGAGACTGACACTAAAAGCTCAAACTTTGCACGATATATTAGAATTCAATTTGTCGTCAAAAACACTACATCTAATTATATCTTAAAGACACAGCATATAAGGTTACCTACATAAGTGCCATATACAGGGTACATTACATGAAACACAATCCAAATGATACGCCATTCAAAATTATCAAAAAACATAGAAAAAATGACATGATTGGACATCTGTATGTCCTTACTTTATATATTCATACATTTGCCCTTAATCTTTGGATGTAGATATGTCAAATACTAGAACGGAACATCTATTCTTTACATCGACGTTTCGACCCTTAATGAAGAGTCTGTATCTACAAAACATCACACTGGGTCTTCTTCAGCACTAAGAAAGCTCAAGAACAGCCTGCTTTAACGGCCTCTTATTTGCTACAGGAGAGTAGGGAATCACAAAATCTCAGAAGTCCTCACTGTTGGCCTTAATAATCTATTATCTTGTGTGTATCATAGAAAAAGCCCACTATCTAAATCCTTTGTGAGTGTTAAGGCTAAACACAGGAGTCATTTAGCGTTTCCTGAACATCAAAAACCAAGAAATGTGTTAATTATCTGGTATCTTGTGCAAACTGAGAAGCAAGCCACACATCTTAATCCTTTATGTGTGCTGGAGTTAGACACAGGAGCCGACAAATGCTTCCTGGACTAGCTAAGTCATTTGTTCAATGAAGTTCGAGAGGGAATCAATTAGCCTTTCTCTGCGGCATGTCCAGAGTCTACTGATAATGTTTGTTTCTTTAAGGTATTAGTAGATGTAGTGTTTTACATGACATATGAGTTCTAATATACAGTGCACAGTTTGAGCTCTTAGTATCAGTCTCATTTTTGTTGCCTTTGTTGGTATCAATGTTGATTGTGTACCATTGATTGGTTCTCCTAGGCTATCAGGATAAATGTAAACTCTTGGAAGCAATTGTATATTTATAATAGAAACATACAGGCATTAGTTTAAATGGGATGAATTTAAAGTGAAGAAGTAGGCTTCGTAACACATTAAGATGCAATTGGCTTAATTAAAAGTGGAGAAAAGCGTTAAGACCAGAGGTCTTATTATGAGTTTGGTGGTCCGACCGCTGTAGGATGGATTACGCCAGCAGTCCACGGTGCTGGCGGGCTAATGACCCCCATATTACGAGATGACCACGGGGCTGAAGCTGTGGAGGTGGGGATCTTCCAGCAGTGGTGACTTTGTTCGCAAATATATTGATGCCTGGCTGTGCATTTCAACTGCATATGTGTTGGAAGCACACATAGGTATGATATATGTGGAAAAACACCATAGACCCATTACCGGGGTTCAGTCTATATGTGGGCAGTCTTGGCAATGGGCATATGATTCGAAAAGGACTCACCCGAAGATCACCGCAAACAAGCTTGTAATCCTAAGGATGAAAATCCTGCTGTGAATTAGGGGGGACCTGGAAAAAGAGATCCACGTCAGAATCTGCCTGGAAGAAGAAGAAAGGGGTAAGTACGCACCCCAAATCCTTTGTCACCGCCACCTTGAAGCAGGTGGTCAGACTGCAGCGGTCTGCTCGTGGATCGGGCAACTCATAATAACCAATGCGGTGCAGCTCCCATGTACCGCCTTCTGGTAGCTGCCTTTCCTCGACCACCAACCCAGCGGTCTGCTCACGATCTCGGTGGTTCTGCGGCGGTCTTCCCATAGCCAATTCACCCAACTTGTAATATGGCGGTCGGATTGCCGAGCTCACTGAGCACAGTCTACCACTGCCGATTTGCTGTTCCATGGGACCTCCAAACTCATAATAAGGCCCTTAATGCTTCATATAAATATTTTCCTTCACTTTAAAAATCTCCCATTTGAACACAAAATTACTATTTTTCAGTTACAAATATGGCACAGTGTCTACTATTGCCAGAGGGAGAGGTGGAAACATGTTGGTTTTGAGTCAGAGTTTGCTTACCCTCTGGCCTGCCTGCACATGGATTTGCCTTAATTGACCAGAGTGACCAGGTCCCAGTGCAGAAGACGTTCTAACAGGAAACAAAACACTTGCCAGCAATAGATTCAGCGCCCGAGTCGAAGGACACGAACCTGCATCTACAAGTCGAGTAAGTGTGCAAGGCAGCACTGGGAGGCCGAGAATTGTACGTGGAGAAGCGGAGCTATCTGTATGTACTCAACAGTAAGCGCTGGAGGCACGTGTGATTCGAAAAATTGGATTTCATTCCATGCAATCCTGATCATTGTATGCTTGGTGGTTTGGAATGGCAGCAGCCAAGGAAACAACGCTCTGGGAGGCGGCTAATAACATTTTCTCCCACCTCTCTTTTACTGCCTCTCAAACCAGCAATGATGATTTGGGAGCAATAGGAGGAAGCCCATCGAAAAAACTAATACTAGTCACACTGGAGAAAGCCTATATAAAGGAGCAGGATAAATGGTGGGAAGCCGTCTCACTTCAGAAGTATGCGGACATTGAACAGGGGATTACAAATGTTCACAAAATAGCAACTTACCAGGACCCAGATCCAGCTATGCTGGAAGAATGGGCAGCTAACTCTCATTTATGTTCTACTGTGATGTTGCGCATATTGATTAAGTATACGTGGAAAGATCAAGTGAAGTTATTAGGTACAACTGATGAACTGACCATAGTATTACAGAAAATACAGTCTCCGCAAGAATTCAGTGAGGAACTGGCAAAAATGTATATAAAACTGGATAAGTTAGAAAAAGAGTTAAAGATTAAAAAATAGCAAAAGTTCAATCACGGTTACAAGGATTACCAAAGTGGACACATTTTGACATTTGCAAAGAAGTTTGACCATTTGCGTCAAGGCCAGCAATCTACCAAAGTGGAAACAGTTGAGTCTGTTCAGGATATTCAAATTGAGAAGCCTTCAACCAGTAATGAGGCCTATGGCGACAGCAGCGCAAGTGAAAGTGCTGTGTCTATCGGCTCTGAAACAGCTGGGGTAAAAAAAAAAAACTTTTTAAAAGGTGTTCCCTTATCTGACAATGTGCCATCTGGAAGCCAAACTATCCAAAGGATCCCTGAAAGGAAGGGTTCAAGGAGGAAGAAAAACAGGAGGACAAGGTACAAGAAAAACAAAAGGTCAAAATACCCTGTGGGAATGAAAACAAGGGGACAATCGACAAATAAATATTGGACCTGCAGAAAACAGTGGTAAATCTTTCTAATGTAAAACTGAATGAATTAGAAGTTTAAGTGTTATGTTTGGGTCTATCCTTCTGCCCCACTGCTGATTTTAACTTTCTAGACAATCGTATAGACCTTTTCAAATTTACATGTACCTTGAAACTTAAAAAGTGGTACGTGCTA
This sequence comes from Lissotriton vulgaris, assembly GCF_964263255.1. Taxonomy (NCBI): domain Eukaryota; kingdom Metazoa; phylum Chordata; class Amphibia; order Caudata; family Salamandridae; genus Lissotriton; species Lissotriton vulgaris. Next base: position 616,278 of record NW_028245947.1, read on the forward strand.
AAACATATGAACAGGGTACCAGCAGAAAGTTCTAATCCTTCGAACTTGGCTATCAGTGACATAGATTTGTTACAGACCCTTTGTGATTTGGATGAGTATGCATCATACAATGCCGATCCTATAATGAATTTAGATAATATTGATATACCCTCGGATATGAATTGCCCGTTCTGGGTTCAGACCAAAATCTCTCTTTCTTCAAACTCTACTGCAAAATGGAATTGATATATTTGAAAAAGCAGTATTGAAGGCCCTGAAGAAACCTAGGTAAAGCAAGAATAACTACCCATAACCCATCTAGAGCTCACTACACAGCTCTCAAGGAACTACAGGCAAATCCTGAGTTGGTTATCAAACAATCAGACAAAGGGCGGAATGTAGTAGTGCAATCAAAAGAGAAATACATCATGGAGGTCTACTGACAAGTTAACAATAGCTCCTGTTATGAATTGACCGATAAAAACAAAGTGCATCAGGCCAACTTGTCATATTATAATAAGCTTTTGTAATGGCAATCAGCAGGCCTTATAGCGTGGGAGAAATATCAATATTTGAAATGCACCCACCCAAAGGTTCCCATCATGTCAACTACACAACTTACCTGTTACCCCCGCCCCAGTAAGATCTATAGCATACTCCATGGGCTGTTTGTTAGAAAATACTTCCCACTATGTGAACTACTTTCTCAAACCCTTCGTGTAAACCCTTTTGTCTTATATTAATGACGCAAGGGAATTTCATGATTTGAGCTTGAGAGCTTGACGTCATTTTTTGAGTGCACAACCACTATCCTATCGATTCCACAACGAGATGTTGTTGGACATGATCCAATACTGTTTGAATCTAAATGCTCTTCTCTTCGATGACAAGTTGTATTGTTAGACCTAGGGCACTAAGATGGGGACATGTTTCGCCCCCAGCTATACATCCTTGTACCTTGGCTGGTGGGAGGAAATAAGTAAATAAATAATTGGATTTGTAGAGCACTGCTATCACCCACGAGGGCATTCAGGCGCTGTCCATAGGCACTGGGATATTAAGTGCTTTGCCCAGAATCACAGGATGTTGAGGCGACACCGAGACTTGAACATGGATCCCTCAGCTCCAAAGGCGGCAGCTTGGGCAGTTACGCTACATCCTCTCCCTTTTTTGCTGCAGAAGTTGAGCTTCGTAAAATGTATTTCATTTCATTTTTATTCATTACTGTACCTCACACAAAATTTGTCTACATGTTTGATGTTGTGAATGTACTTTTATTAACCACAAAAAGTGTGCCACTCTAGGCTTCATTCACCAGTGCATGTTACTTGTTTGCATGCTTGTGCAGACGTTATATTAGTACTTTAAAGTAGGCATTTTACCATGAATTGAATAACCATTACTGCATTATGGTTGATGATTTTATGTAATCTCTATCCAACCTTACAATCAGTAATCAATTCAAAATAGTGCCGATGAAGTTACCCTTTCGACACCTGAGGTATAGTTCTTTCTTTATGTTTGTGTTTGTATACACTGTTACTTAATTCACAAATTAATAATAATAATAATAGGGGGTCTTATAGAGCGCTTGGTGACGCACCACAGCGTCTCCCCGCGCTGAAAAGCGAGTGCTACCAGGAAAGTATCGGGACAGGGACCCAACTACCGGGCAAATAGGAAGGTTTTTAACTTGGATCTAAAGGTGGGCTCTGAAGGTTCCAGGCGCAGTGCCACAGGAAGTTTGTTCCAGCGTGAGGCCGCCAGATACCTAAAGGATCTGCCGCCCATCCGTACTTTAGATACCTTAGGAATGGATAGGCGCCCCGAGCCAGAAGATCTGAGATCACGGGGGGCTCGTATTGTGTTAGCAGGCCCTGCAGAGGGAGAGGAGCCCTGCCGTTTACAATCCGGTGGCATGTGCATAGTGCTTTGAATTCCACACCGGTTCTCACCGGAAGCCAGTGCAGGGCCTGGAGCGCAGCTTTAGATGATGCTCTTCTGGGTAATTTGAGAACCAGCTGCGCCGCAGCGTTCTGCAGGACCTGCAGGCGGCTCAGGTTCTTCTCAAGAGTCCCCAGGTAGAGCAGGTTGCCGTAGTCCATCTTGGACGTGACTAGTGCATGCACTAGAGTTTGACGGGCTTTGATTGGCAGAAGCTCCAAGACCTTCCTAAGGCTCTTAAGAATCCCGAAACAGGCACCAACTACCCGGTTCACCTGGGGTCCAAAAGTCAGCTTAGAATCGAACCAAACACCCAAATTCCTCGCCTCCTGGCAGGGAATTGGTGCTAGTCCCAGGCAAGGAGGCCACCACGCCGACGTCCAAGCCGCTTGGTCTCCCCCCACCACCAGCACCTCAGTCTTGCCTCCGTTTGAATTGAGTGGTCTGCTTAATTCAGACACTCTGTTCATCACCACCCCCTTTTCTGAATCATTTTTGTCCACCATAAGCGTGGAAGGGTATACTCAGATGTGAGTCCCTAGCTTATTGCACCATCAGGATTCAAGCAAGCCGGGCCGAAGACGGCTGAAATGCCAGAAACCGGTCCCCGGTAGCTTGTTTCCTTCCCAGTATAAGAATTGGCTTGGTAGTTTGGTCTGCCCTGTTCCCATGATGCACTGGGCCAGGGTCAGACTAATTTGCATATAGCCAAGTTCTGAGCTGGGATGGTGCAGTGAGCTAAAAAATGGTGATGGATCAAGCCCTGATCTTTGGACTGGGTAAGAGTGGTCTGCTTAATTCAGACATACTGTTCATCACCACCCCCTTTTCTGAATCATCCGTTGAGTTTAAGGCAATTGGCAGACATCCAGGCAGCAAGATCTTGCATGCATGCTCTGAAGATGCCCGCCGCGAGACTTGGTGCTCGCGAGAGGGAGATGACCAGCTGCGTGTCGTCGGCGTACGACACCATGCTCAGGCCGTGACTCCCCACTATGGTAGCAACCGGGGCAACATACAAATTAAAAAGGGTTGGACTCAGGGATGAGCCCTGCGGCACCCCCTGGTCCAAGGCAACTGGTTCGGAGTAGCAGTCGCCCTGCCTGACTTGAAAACCTCGGCCAGAAAGAAATGAATGGATCCATTTCAGCGCTGCCCCTCCTACTCCCCCTTTGTTCAGACACTGTAGCAAGATGGAATGTGCAACAGTGTTGAACGCAGCGCTAAGATCCAAAAGGATCAGGGCCATAGTCTGGCCCTCATCGGCACCCTTCCTAATGGTTTCGGAAGCCATGAGGAGCGCTGACTCCGTCAAATGTCGGGGCCGAAATCCAAACTGGGTGGGGTGTAGCCGGTTAGTGTCTTCTACATAATGCATTAACTGCATATTAGCCACCTTCTCCGCCACTTTGGAGAAGTAGGGTAGAAGGGAGATGGAACGCAGGTTGTCCAGTTTCTCGAAGCTGATATTTGGCTTCTTGCGGAGGGGAAGCACCACGGCTTGTTTCCATTCCTCTGGCATGGTGCTGGACCTAAAGGAGACATCCATCAGATGCCTAATGTAAGGTTCTAGCGTTGTCAGGCTGTCCCCCAGCCGCTTGGGTGATGCTGGGTCCCGTGGAGAGCCTGATTTCACAGATCTACATATTTTAATCAGGTCGTCTGCTGGGGTGAAATTAAGCAGCAGATTTTGTCCACCTGCCTCTCTAGCAGATGCTTCAAACTCTCCCCCTGCCTTAAGTTGGGTAGGGAAAGCTGAATACATTTTAGACACTTTGTCACCAAAGTAGTCAGCAATACGATTACAGGCGGCAACTGAACAGACCTCCAATCCTACTAAGGACTTGGGAACAGTCAGGGATTTATAGACACTAAACAGTTCTTTAGCTGAGTTATCTGCACCCAAGATCCTGTCTGCATAATAAGCAGTTTTCGCTGTCCTAATCAGGTTATGATATGCTCGTCTAATTAAGCTACTTTTCAAACTTTTGCACTGTGATCAAAGGGAAGTTCCCTGAAATGCACTGGGCATTATAACTGTAGCTGAATAAACCACCTCCAATATTCACACAGGCTTGTGTCTTGGTGTGTGTGTGTTTGTGTATACACACACATATGTATATATATATATATATATATATATATATATACATATGTGTGTGTATACACAAACACACACACATATATATATATATATATATATATATATATATATGACTGAGCAAACGCCTGGGGCTTGGAGGCGCACTCGACGTTCCTCTCCCATCCGGGCTGAAAATGCTGCCTGCTTCCAAAGTGCATGTGTCATTTCATCTTGCCTACGCGTTTCGGGGCCAGCAGCCCCTTCTTCATGGGCATTAAACACCACACAAGAGATCTGCATTTACTTCTCGGCATTTTATTTCATTTCCCATGTTTCCCACACTGGGCGTGTCTGGCATTACACACTCCTGTGTGCATTATGGGGCATGGAGTCCTTTATGCAGATAGGTATTCGTCTTTAAGTAAGTTCTTTTGTGAGTTTAAAAATTATCTTCTGCATTTGTACCTCTGAGTGAGTCATGTCCTTTGGAACAGGTTCCGTTTTTGCATATGGAGAAACGTGCCGGTCCTTTTCCTGAGCAGTTCAGAGAAATCGGCCTCATCTGCTGGAAAGTGTGGTTGTCAGTCCCAGCTGACGATGGTGCTGCCTCCCACGGCCAGAGCACCGTGTTTTAAATGACTGAGCAAACGCCTGGGGCTTGGAGGCGCACTCGACGTTCCTCTCCCATCCGGGCTGAAAATGCTGCCTGCTTCCAAAGTGCATGTGTCATTTCATCTTGCCTACGCGTTTCGGGGCCAGCAGCCCCTTCTTCATGGGCATTAAACACCACACAAGAGATCTGCATTTACTTCTCGGCATTTTATTTCATTTCCCATGTTTCCCACACTGGGCGTGTCTGGCATTACACACTCCTGTGTGCATTATGGGGCATGGAGTCCTTTATGCAGATAGGTATTCGTCTTTAAGTAAGTTCTTTTGTGAGTTTAAAAATTATCTTCTGCATTTGTACCTCTGAGTGAGTCATGTCCTTTGGAACAGGTTCCGTTTTTGCATATGGAGAAACGTGCCGGTCCTTTTCCTGAGCAGTTCAGAGAAATCGGCCTCATCTGCTGGAAAGTGTGGTTGTCAGTCCCAGCTGACGATGGTGCTGCCTCCCACGGCCAGAGCACCGTGTTTTAAATGACTGAGCAAACGCCTGGGGCTTGGAGGCGCACTCGACGTTCCTCTCCCATCCGGGCTGAAAATGCTGCCTGCTTCCAAAGTGCATGTGTCATTTCATCTTGCCTACGCGTTTCGGGGCCAGCAGCCCCTTCTTCATGGGCATTAAACACCACACAAGAGATCTGCATTTACTTCTCGGCATTTTATTTCATTTCCCATGTTTCCCACACTGGGCGTGTCTGGCATTACACACTCCTGTGTGCATTATGGGGCATGGAGTCCTTTATGCAGATAGGTATTCGTCTTTAAGTAAGTTCTTTTGTGAGTTTAAAAATTATCTTCTGCATTTGTACCTCTGAGTGAGTCATGTCCTTTGGAACAGGTTCCGTTTTTGCATATGGAGAAACGTGCCGGTCCTTTTCCTGAGCAGTTCAGAGAAATCGGCCTCATCTGCTGGAAAGTGTGGTTGTCAGTCCCAGCTGACGATGGTGCTGCCTCCCACGGCCAGAGCACCGTGTTTTAAATGACTGAGCAAACGCCTGGGGCTTGGAGGCGCACTCGACGTTCCTCTCCCATCCGGGCTGAAAATGCTGCCTGCTTCCAAAGTGCATGTGTCATTTCATCTTGCCTACGCGTTTCGGGGCCAGCAGCCCCTTCTTCATGGGCATTAAACACCACACAAGAGATCTGCATTTACTTCTCGGCATTTTATTTCATTTCCCATGTTTCCCACACTGGGCGTGTCTGGCATTACACACTCCTGTGTGCATTATGGGGCATGGAGTCCTTTATGCAGATAGGTATTCGTCTTTAAGTAAGTTCTTTTGTGAGTTTAAAAATTATCTTCTGCATTTGTACCTCTGAGTGAGTCATGTCCTTTGGAACAGGTTCCGTTTTTGCATATGGAGAAACGTGCCGGTCCTTTTCCTGAGCAGTTCAGAGAAATCGGCCTCATCTGCTGGAAAGTGTGGTTGTCAGTCCCAGCTGACGATGGTGCTGCCTCCCACGGCCAGAGCACCGTGTTTTAAATGACTGAGCAAACGCCTGGGGCTTGGAGGCGCACTCGACGTTCCTCTCCCATCCGGCTCAGGAAAAGGACCGGCACGTTTCTCCATATGCAAAAACGGAACCTGTTCCAAAGGACATGACTCACTCAGAGGTACAAATGCAGAAGATAATTTTTAAACTCACAAAAGAACTTACTTAAAGACGAATACCTATCTGCATAAAGGACTCCATGCCCCATAATGCACACAGGAGTGTGTAATGCCAGACACGCCCAGTGTGGGAAACATGGGAAATGAAATAAAATGCCGAGAAGTAAATGCAGATCTCTTGTGTGGTGTTTAATGCCCAGGAAGAAGGGGCTGCTGGCCCCGAAACGCGTAGGCAAGATGAAATGACACATGCACTTTGGAAGCAGGCAGCATTTTCAGCCCGGATGGGAGAGGAACGTCGAGTGCGCCTCCAAGCCCCAGGCGTTTGCTCAGTCATTTAAAACACGGTGCTCTGGCCGTGGGAGGCAGCACCATTGTCAGCTGGGACTGACAACCACACTTTCCAGCAGATGAGGCCGATTTCTCTGAACTGCTCAGGAAAAGGACCGGCACGTTTCTCCATATGCAAAAACGGAACCTGTTCCAAAGGACATGACTCACTCAGAGGTACAAATGCAGAAGATAATTTTTAAACTCACAAAAGAACTTACTTAAAGACGAATACCTATCTGCATAAAGGACTCCATGCCCCATAATGCACACAGGAGTGTGTAATGCCAGACACGCCCAGTGTGGGAAACATGGGAAATGAAATAAAATGCCGAGAAGTAAATGCAGATCTCTTGTGTGGTGTTTAATGCCCAGGAAGAAGGGGCTGCTGGCCCCGAAACGCGTAGGCAAGATGAAATGACACATGCACTTTGGAAGCAGGCAGCATTTTCAGCCCGGATGGGAGAGGAACGTCGAGTGCGCCTCCAAGCCCCAGGCGTTTGCTCAGTCATTTAAAACACGGTGCTCTGGCCGTGGGAGGCAGCACCATCGTCAGCTGGGACTGACAACCACACTTTCCAGCAGATGAGGCCGATTTCTCTGAACTGCTCAGGAAAAGGACCGGCACGTTTCTCCATATGCAAAAACGGAACCTGTTCCAAAGGACATGACTCACTCAGAGGTACAAATGCAGAAGATAATTTTTAAACTCACAAAAGAACTTACTTAAAGACGAATACCTATCTGCATAAAGGACTCCATGCCCCATAATGCACACAGGAGTGTGTAATGCCAGACACGCCCAGTGTGGGAAACATGGGAAATGAAATAAAATGCCGAGAAGTAAATGCAGATCTCTTGTGTGGTGTTTAATGCCCAGGAAGAAGGGGCTGCTGGCCCCGAAACGCGTAGGCAAGATGAAATGACACATGCACTTTGGAAGCAGGCAGCATTTTCAGCCCGGATGGGAGAGGAACGTCGAGTGCGCCTCCAAGCCCCAGGCGTTTGCTCAGTCATTTAAAACACGGTGCTCTGGCCGTGGGAGGCAGCACCATCGTCAGCTGGGACTGACAACCACACTTTCCAGCAGATGAGGCCGATTTCTCTGAACTGCTCAGGAAAAGGACCGGCACGTTTCTCCATATGCAAAAACGGAACCTGTTCCAAAGGACATGACTCACTCAGAGGTACAAATGCAGAAGATAATTTTTAAACTCACAAAAGAACTTACTTAAAGACGAATACCTATCTGCATAAAGGACTCCATGCCCCATAATGCACACAGGAGTGTGTAATGCCAGACACGCCCAGTGTGGGAAACATGGGAAATGAAATAAAATGCCGAGAAGTAAATGCAGATCTCTTGTGTGGTGTTTAATGCCCAGGAAGAAGGGGCTGCTGGCCCCGAAACGCGTAGGCAAGATGAAATGACACATGCACTTTGGAAGCAGGCAGCATTTTCAGCCCGGATGGGAGAGGAACGTCGAGTGCGCCTCCAAGCCCCAGGCGTTTGCTCAGTCATTTAAAACACGGTGCTCTGGCCGTGGGAGGCAGCACCATCGTCAGCTGGGACTGACAACCACACTTTCCAGCAGATGAGGCCGATTTCTCTGAACTGCTCAGGAAAAGGACCGGCACGTTTCTCCATATGCAAAAACGGAACCTGTTCCAAAGGACATGACTCACTCAGAGGTACAAATGCAGAAGATAATTTTTAAACTCACAAAAGAACTTACTTAAAGACGAATACCTATCTGCATAAAGGACTCCATGCCCCATAATGCACACAGGAGTGTGTAATGCCAGACACGCCCAGTGTGGGAAACATGGGAAATGAAATAAAATGCCGAGAAGTAAATGCAGATCTCTTGTGTGGTGTTTAATGCCCAGGAAGAAGGGGCTGCTGGCCCCGAAACGCGTAGGCAAGATGAAATGACACATGCACTTTGGAAGCAGGCAGCATTTTCAGCCCGGATGGGAGAGGAACGTCGAGTGCGCCTCCAAGCCCCAGGCGTTTGCTCAGTCATTTAAAACACGGTGCTCTGGCCGTGGGAGGCAGCACCATCGTCAGCTGGGACTGACAACCACACTTTCCAGCAGATGAGGCCGATTTCTCTGAACTGCTCAGGAAAAGGACCGGCACGTTTCTCCATATGCAAAAACGGAACCTGTTCCAAAGGACATGACTCACTCAGAGGTACAAATGCAGAAGATAATTTTTAAACTCACAAAAGAACTTACTTAAAGACGAATACCTATCTGCATAAAGGACTCCATGCCCCATAATGCACACAGGAGTGTGTAATGCCAGACACGCCCAGTGTGGGAAACATGGGAAATGAAATAAAATGCCGAGAAGTAAATGCAGATCTCTTGTGTGGTGTTTAATGCCCAGGAAGAAGGGGCTGCTGGCCCCGAAACGCGTAGGCAAGATGAAATGACACATGCACTTTGGAAGCAGGCAGCATTTTCAGCCCGGATGGGAGAGGAACGTCGAGTGCGCCTCCAAGCCCCAGGCGTTTGCTCAGTCATTTAAAACACGGTGCTCTGGCCGTGGGAGGCAGCACCATCGTCAGCTGGGACTGACAACCACACTTTCCAGCAGATGAGGCCGATTTCTCTGAACTGCTCAGGAAAAGGACCGGCACGTTTCTCCATATGCAAAAACGGAACCTGTTCCAAAGGACATGACTCACTCAGAGGTACAAATGCAGAAGATAATTTTTAAACTCACAAAAGAACTTACTTAAAGACGAATACCTATCTGCATAAAGGACTCCATGCCCCATAATGCACACAGGAGTGTGTAATGCCAGACACGCCCAGTGTGGGAAACATGGGAAATGAAATAAAATGCCGAGAAGTAAATGCAGATCTCTTGTGTGGTGTTTAATGCCCAGGAAGAAGGGGCTGCTGGCCCCGAAACGCGTAGGCAAGATGAAATGACACATGCACTTTGGAAGCAGGCAGCATTTTCAGCCCGGATGGGAGAGGAACGTCGAGTGCGCCTCCAAGCCCCAGGCGTTTGCTCAGTCATTCAAAACACGGTGCTCTGGCCGTGGGAGGCAGCACCATCGTCAGCTGGGACTGACAACCACACTTTCCAGCAGATGAGGCCGATTTCTCTGAACTGCTCAGGAAAAGGACCGGCACGTTTCTCCATATGCAAAAACGGAACCTGTTCCTAAGGACATGACTCACTCAGAGGTACAAATGCAGAAGATAATTTTTAAACTCACAAAAGAACTTACTTAAAGACGAATACCTATCTGCATAAAGGACTCCATGCCCCATAATGCACACAGGAGTGTGTAATGCCAGACACGCCCAGTGTGGGAAACATGGGAAATGAAATAAAATGCCGAGAAGTAAATGCAGATCTCTTGTGTGGTGTTTAATGCCCAGGAAGAAGGGGCTGCTGGCCCCGAAACGCGTAGGCAAGATGAAATGACACATGCACTTTGGAAGCAGGCAGCATTTTCAGCCCGGATGGGAGAGGAACGTCGAGTGCGCCTCCAAGCCCCAGGCGTTTGCTCAGTCATTTAAAACACGGTGCTCTGGCCGTGGGAGGCAGCACCATCGTCAGCTGGGACTGACAACCACACTTTCCAGCAGATGAGGCCGATTTCTCTGAACTGCTCAGGAAAAGGACCGGCACGTTTCTCCATATGCAAAAACGGAACCTGTTCCAAAGGACATGACTCACTCAGAGGTACAAATGCAGAAGATAATTTTTAAACTCACAAAAGAACTTACTTAAAGACGAATACCTATCTGCATAAAGGACTCCATGCCCCATAATGCACACAGGAGTGTGTAATGCCAGACACGCCCAGTGTGGGAAACATGGGAAATGAAATAAAATGCCGAGAAGTAAATGCAGATCTCTTGTGTGGTGTTTAATGCCCAGGAAGAAGGGGCTGCTGGCCCCGAAACGCGTAGGCAAGATGAAATGACACATGCACTTTGGAAGCAGGCAGCATTTTCAGCCCGGATGGGAGAGGAACGTCGAGTGCGCCTCCAAGCCCCAGGCGTTTGCTCAGTCATATATATATATATATATATATTTATATATATATATATATATATATATATATTTTTTTCATTATGTTATTATTTCAAAAGTTCATCATAAACTTAATTCAAAAATAAAATTCAACTTTTAAAACTGTTATTAAACATTTTAAATCATTTCAATGAAACCTATTTTTTAAACAAAATTGACTACTTATTCAAAGAAAAAGAAACATGTTAGTGAGATTGGGATTATTGAGATTTTAATATTGGCTGAAAATGATTATTGATAATTTAAATTAATATATTTCTTCATTTAATACATATTTAACTTAATGAGTTAATATGCAATAACATTGTATTTTATTAGTTCTGGGTTAACATAACTATTTAAATGTACATTATTATTTTATATTGAAACATTTTTTATAATTTATTTTAAAGAATTCTACACATTAGTACGTTTCCTTATGCTTTACTTTTAGGGAGATCTCTGCCATTCTTGCAGAGATCTCCGCGGGTGTGTGCAAAGTTACTAGTGATAACGTTATGCTTGTAAATCCTGTTTTACGTGGATCCACATCTCTTATTTGAGGAGGTTCAGAATCTAGCTTTGTCTACACATAGGGGAAAATAAACACTAGAAAATGGTGAAAAGCAAGCAAGTGTAAGGTACACCAAGATCTAGTATCAAATATACAAATTAGTTTATATACATGTGTACATTTACCTTTGCGAGTCTAGGTCTGATACATTTTTAATTGCAAGCAAATGTGTCTTCTTCAATAATAATGTTGCAGCTTACTTGGCCACACGACTCTATGGAGCCTGATGCCATGTTTTCACTTTTCCAGAAGTACCATATTTTTACAATATGTCTAAACAGGTGCTTATGTCACCTGACAAAAATGGAAAAAGCATTACAGGGCCTCATGTTGGGGTTTGAACCCACGTTTCACACTAACTTCTGACAAATCTGTCTCTCCTCCCTCCCTTCACATTGCCCCAACAGAAAGACACATTGAACTTTGGTCTAAGACAAGTATTCAGATGACAACATCCAGGGGACATTGCCACACTAAGAGTCATATGTCAGAATATCAATAGCAAAAATATTGTCCTACAAAAATGTTGTGTCTTAAATATAAATTACAAAAATAAAATTCTATTGTTTGCAGATTTCCTATTATTAATTTCAATTTAGCAATATTTTTGTAAACTAAATTTAGGACATAATATATTTGCTAGACAATATTTCGATAACTATATTATTTCCTATCTGTATTTTTTTTGTCTATTATGTATCAACCATCATTGTTGACAATATTAATTTATTTTGCTTGCCTGGATTGCCCATGTAGACTTTACTCACCTATGTCTGGGAGATATCAGCTTAAGCATAGCAAAAGTCGATTAATCTCATCACTTGACTTGCAGGAGTGAAATCCTAATAAGTATCTTAAAATCACCAAGTTGCATGCTTTTCTAGTAGTTTGGTCGAGTACAATCCTACACTTAACAAGAGTGGCAAGAACATGGGCACACGTTGGCCAACTCAACACACTTGCCTGGGAGGATGTGGCATAATAGGCTAGGGCAGCCGATCTCAAATATGGGGAGCAGGGTTAACGTCTAGCCAATGACGCTCAACATCCTGTGATTCTGGGCAAATCACTTAATCTCTCTGTGCCTAACAAAAATGAATGTGTCCTGTACCTGGTGCTCATGTAAAGTGCTCGGTGCTCATGTAAAGTGCTCTGATACTTGAAACCTTGGGTTTAACTTTGCACTAAATAAAACGCCATAAAAAATTCTGCCATGTATAAATTCAAAGATATGTATACATTTGTATAAACCTTTATTATAGTCAATTACTTAACACTACAATCCAGAATTCTACAAAGTTAATGTCTTACTAGAAATACAACTATGTGTTCACTTTGGAAAGCATCCAGGAACTACCAGGGTATATATAGACTGGAATTGGCATGGCCTCAGCCGTGATGGCCGCTTGGAGCTGAAGCTCCGTGGAGGCCCCGCGTGCATTAACTCAGAGCAGCAGGTAACTGCCTGTAAACCCTTAAAAGCATACCGATTTGGCAAGAGGAATAGCTGGAGCAGCGGATGAGGGAAGAGATGCCTGAGTATAATCGCTGTGAAGCCGAGAAATTCACTCGAAGCTACATTGGCTGAGTGGAAGATAAAATGGTGCCCGTTATCAGCGAAACAAGTATCGCAGCCGCCCTATTATCGCACCCTGACTCCTAGAAGAGGACACCCCACTTCACTAAATGGCAAGTCACTCTTTATTTGTGCCGATGGGTGAATATTAGAATGTCCCAGGCATCCTGGGGAACCCCCGTCTTGAGAAGGGATCTGGATAGTGTGAACTGCACTAGGATCCACAGCGTTATTCTTTTCTTCCACAATCGAACCACATTAGTACATTAGTATCTACCACAAATAATGATGAACTTGAAAAGGCTACTAAATGTTAACTTGCTTGATGCAGTGGACTGTGATGGTCGCATCCTAAAAAGTCCTCGGTGAAGGCCACTGCCGCTTTCGGGCCTGTTCAAAAGTGAGTTTTGAATCGTCTACCACCCTCTGCTCATCAGGGGTCCTCATTGGATATACAATATTCCTAGCCCACAATACTTTTTGAAGTCATCAAAAGGTAGCCAGGCTTTCTGTATCCCAGGCCTAAATTCAGTGTGAGAAAAGCATAGTCCTAGTTTTGAATATTTCCAAGAAAATAAACTTAGTTCCAAGATAAATTTATTCTCGACTCGAACAAAAGAGGTGCTCTTTCCACCACAACAGCCAGGCAAAGACTGACACCTTCAAAACACTCATTCTATATTATAACACCCATTTAAATAGCGTATCTACCAACGTGTGGACCAGGGCATGCACTAAGAAATGAAAATATAGTAATATGTCATTTTACCTTAATAAAGTATAATTTACAGAATAAATTACATACTCAACACATCCCTCACTAGCCATTTAAAACAAGAAAACGTAATGAGCTAACTAAACAACCAACGAAAGATGTATATACAAATAAAAAAAGTTTCATTACAAATTACTCAGTCCCATCACTCTCTTACACAGTCCTGTAAGCATTGAGATGGTTTCCTATCTCTGTCGCTAAGAACATTATCAATGAGACAATTAGCAAACTCACCCCTTTTCCTTAATATACTATCTTCCACAACCATAGTTCCTTCCAAAGAATCACATTGATGTTTAATCACTGAGAAATGTTCTTCGTTTGCATTAAACATTCCCACACCAACATTCGAAATGGTTTCTCCACTGGTAAAATCCTTGACAACAACAACTGCATCAAAGACATTATTCCAACTCTTGTATTGATTCTTGGTTTCTATGCCATCTACTGACTTATTGAGGATAGCAATTCTTTTCAAACTGCATACTTTCCCATTACAGAGAGGGACAGGATTTGTAAACACTCCAATAACTTCACATGGGCATAAATTGTTGAGTTGATTTTCCCCCTTTGCAAATTTCACCATGCTTTTTTACTTTGACCCATTGTCCAACAGAGATTTTCACAGGTTTAACATCACTGTGATTTACCGCACTCTTGAAATTCACATATCATAACCAACTACCCAAGATATCGTTTAGTTCTAGCTTGACCCCCTCCCATTAACTGAAAAGGAAAAAAACCTAGTCATGTTATTTACAGTAGTTCTATACATCCAGTTTTGACTACTTGTATTTCCTAATCAATTCCAGAATTGACGTCCATCTGCATAGACCTTTTCAGGACAAGATTTAACCCCTCAATAATTCCTTTTCCTACCAGGATGATTAAGTAAAGTTGTTCTGTGCTTGATAATAACTCTCTTTAAGTATACTTTAGCTTTGTTTGAAACAAATTGAACATCATTATCGATAATTAAAGTAACTAGTAAACTTTCTGTAAGGAAAACGTCATCAATAAATTTCAATACTGCATCAGTATCAGCTCTTTTTAGGTTTCGACCTGGCGAGGGGCTTGCCCCTCCCAGTTTGAAAACTTTTGTTTTCAGTAGGGATGTTCAGACCGCCTCTGTTTCCAATTGGTTAGCTCCATAAATGGAGGCTAGCCATTGGGAGACAGAGGCTGTCAATCGCGCTTTCTCTTGAAAACGCGATTCGGGGGCGTTTCTGGTGCTTTTTTTAAGCCCCGCCCCTTTGTCCCGGGCCGCGCTGCGATTGGCTGCCGGCCCGGGACACCCCCGTGACGTCATTCCCGGACCGCGCTGTGATTGGCTGCCGGCCCGGGACTCCCCCACACCCCCGTGATGTCATTCCCCGGGCCGCGCTGTGATTGGCTGGCCGGCCCGGGACCTGACTTGTTTTAAATATGCAAACGCAGAAGTTTCTCTCACACATACACAACATAAACTTATTGTGACTTATGCTTGTGTTGGTTTTCTATTTACTTATGTAAAATTGTTTCCTGAATTTGCACCCGCCAGTTGCTCACCCTAGTTTTGGCTGTTAGGCTCTGGGTCGATTTCTGGCTCGGCTCTCTCTGACAACTAACTGTAACTCTTCACGACAAAAAGCGGTGGTGGAAACCCCCCCCCCAAAGAAAAAAACAATAGGTTCAAAACCTATAGGAAAGCAGTCCGTCAGTTCAACTGGGGGAGCCCAGTGGCTCAGAGCGCTTGCGCAGAAGGACTTCTATCTGACAGGTCACAGCTTATTGCGTCACCAAGTGCCATGAACGCAGGAAGCGGAAGAGAAGTAAATTGAGGGGTGGAGATAGGGGCGGGAGTAGGATCCTGGGTGGGAACATACAAACAAGGAGAAGGAGAAAGTGGTACGGAAGTAACGTCCGGGTGCTGATACTTTTACCTATGACTGGTGGTTGTGGCGTAGTCTCGCACCGCCTGGCGGAGTGACAAAGTAGCAGTTTACTCATGTGGCTACACACGAGTGTCTTCTTTTCAGAGCCTGCGTTAACAGCGCTGTACTGTGTTTGCTCCTCCCGAACCAAAGGGAAGCTGTGCTTGAAGTTAAGCTGACACAGCTACTCTGTGTGTCGCAATCCAGCATTTTTGGTTACAAATCTTGCAATTCACGGTGTTCTTTTAAAACACCCTAGCCTAGGTCACGCCGGAGTTGTTTTTCATACCCTTGCATAAGGCAACGTTATCTTTACAAATCCACCCAGTACAAGGCTCTCTTCACAAAACCTGGTTCCAAGTGGCGTTCTCTTTACAGCGAGGACATTTCCAAATCCTGACATAATTATAGTAATCGTCTAATTAGAATTTCTGGCACAGAGTGAGCCCTGCCCTGAATCCTGCACCGAAGACGCGTCCCTTCGAAGTTCTGAACGTCTCTAGTGGGCATCATGTCCGGGACTCCTACAGACCCCGGGGCACTGCTGGCCTCCACGCGCCAGGTGTACGTAGAGGCGTTTGGTGGATCCGCTCCCAAAATCGCAGTGTCCGCCCCTGGCCGGGTGAACTTGATCGGAGAGCACACGGATTACAACCAGGGCTTCGTGTTGCCCATGGTAAGGAGGAGGGGGTGGCACAGTGACGAAGGTGGATGCTGCACCCTTGGGGATGCACACGGGTGCGTGTGGGACGTTCCGAGACGGTGAAATGACGCTGGTCACAGTAAAGGTTTTATTACGAGGGCAGAAGGTTTTGGGTAGGAAGTTGTAATATTTTGCATTGCAGCCGTCATTCTTTCACTGCTCATAGTGTTGTAGAGCTGTAGGGAGGTAACTGCAGTCAATAAAACCTCTACCGTGTACAAGATTTGTGTCTGCTGAGGATGAAGAGGGACAAACATCAAATCTATGGGTTCTTCTAGCCTTTGATACCCGTCACCACATTCCAAAATCATGCGTGAGCCTTACAAGTTCCATTACCACAGTTTAACTACACCTTAAAACTGATAAAGACATTAATATATATGATTTAAAAAAAATCCTTGATTACAAGTACAGTGTGTTCCTGTAGTGAGGGAAAGAACATGTTCTTAATGTTGCTGCCTCTAGCTGGAGTTTGTCTTCAAGCTCCCTCTGTTGCATGGTGGAGGCCCTCAGGGAGTTGGGACCTTTTTGAGTTGAAAGGGATGACATGACCTGCCTGCCACAATAAGGAGAAGAGGACTAGGACAGATGAAGACACGAGGAAATCCTTTCATGCCCAGCTCAATAATTTGGCAGATGCATGCTTTTCCTTCTGGCAGACCTTATACAGGCGTTAATTAGGATGAAAACTGGCTAAAGACTGTTGTTGGCAGAGATCCATAATATGGCTGCAATTGCAAGTTACCTCTCTGTTTCTCAAGTGGTGTATGTGGATATACAATGGGTGGGTATTTCACTTTTAAATGTTACTTTTACATTTCTGTGTGTGACACACCTTCCTACAATAGTGTGCCATCTTTCCACTACTAATGAGCTCCACCCATATATTTTTATTTATGCATGTTCCTCCTTTCCGGATGCAAAGAGACACTGGTCTGGCGCTAGTTGGTTGTCACTATACAAAATAAAAATTTGATTTATCCATGGTTTCGGCATGCAGAACATCTTAATGGTTGCATTCAGCATACGGTCTCAATGAAGCAACTCTTCTGGCCTGGGTTTTTCCAAGAATTTGGGGAAGCTGTCCCCGATGGTGGAATGTTCACCTATACTGAGTACCTAGGACGCAAAATCAGTAACTGACAACTTGTTTCTGCGACTGCTTGAACTTAACATTTGTACCATGTGTCTGCGAATGCACCTGTTTGGAAAGGTAGGCCCGAAGCCTTGCATGATATTATGGCATATAAGAAAAACTTGGGCTGCTCTAGGCAATTTATGGTGGGAGCCAACATGGTGTGTGTATTAATAGATGTCAAGTGGCCCCCTTTGTAACCCCTTTGCCCACAGTAGAAGCCAGAATGTTAGCCCAGGTTTTCTGTCCAGTGTCTGAAATTCAGTCACAGGGGTTAAACATCCCAATGTCTCTATATTTATGGCAAAGTCACTACTTTGGGGAAAGTTGGTGAGAGCTAAATTAGTACACTGTGCTTCATATTTTCAATGTAGTTGATTTGCAAAGTGTACAACTAGCGTAGTAAACCCACCCGTCACTAAATAATCTTTCCAGAAACAAATGAATACACAAGATTGATTTCATTACATGGTCATCCATGTTTAAGGTGGGTGTAGAAAGCTTTTTGTTGAGTGTTATCTTTGAGTTTCACGCGATTATTACAGCCAGGGTCCGATATGTGCCGTTAGGGGAGTGCAGTGCTCCATTCCCGATGGAAAAAGTAGGTAGTCAGGGTTGTGCAATGACATCATTCCTTTTTAGGTTTCACCTGCACAGCGCTCGTTAAGTCTCTTGTAAATAAAAAACAAGCACTGGCGTTGCCAATAGGTTTCGCATTTGGAAAGTTGGAGCTATTGGTTTTGTAAATGACATTTTATATTTATATATCGTTATTGGCATTGTCAATAACAATATATAAATATAAAATGTCATTTACAAAACCAATAGCTCCAACTTTCCAAAGGCGAAACCTATTGGCAACGCCAGTGCTTGTTAATATTTTAATCACAGGCCAAAGTAAAAAGATACAATATACTTGTGTGGACCAAAAGGCCCCCTATTGTCAATAGCAATGGTCTCCCAAGAATTCTTGTGCAAATCATAGTCCCCGCAGGGAGGACTGAATGTTTTCAAAGTTTATCCACCTCTGCACATTTAGCACATTCCCTGATTACTCTCTCAATAAAAATATCCATTCCTGGCCACCAAAACACATCTTTCACACTTGCTTTGGTTTTTACAATGCCTAAATGTCGTTCATGTGCTTGTTTAATGATAATGCTTCTTAACCCACATGGAGGAATAAGCTTTTCAACTCTCCTCACATTGCCATCTAACCACAGACAACTCACTTCTGAGCTCCTGAAAAGGTTTAAAAATGTTACTAGATAAGGTTACTTTTTTGGCTATCGGTACTGTCTATAACCTCCAATTCTTCAAGTTATTATCTTTGTCATACTTTCTTCCTGACCGTAACAATACAGCTGATCGCCAAATTTTGTGAATAAATTCAGGAAAATAAACTTGGTAACAAGTTAAATGTATTCACAATGTGAACAATAGAGGCCCTCCTTCCATCACAATATGCAGGCAAAGAATGACACCTTTAAAACACTATGATCTGTAATAGAACATCTATATAAACAGTGTGTGGACCAACGTGTGCACTAAGAAATGACAGTATCGTAATATATCACTATACCTTAATACAAAGTTTGATTTACGGTATGAATTACGTACCCAATAGTCATGTGTTCATATTTGACCTTGCCCGTGTGTTTCACAGCCACCCAGAAAATGCCATTCCTACCACAATAATTGAAAAACTTGGCTGTAACAGAGTGAGGGGGCACCTGAGGAATAAGGCTTGGGTCTAGTGATCTGTAATCCACTTTAGCTAATAGGTGGACAATGTGTGCTTATGAAACACCAATAGAATTGGACTCTCTGGCATTTCTACTATTTCCAGGTCGCAGTTACTTCCCTGAAGACCACAATATTATTGAACCTTAACCTTCCTTTGAGGTTTTCAACTTTCTCTGACTCTTGTTTGAGGTTTTGGGGTACCTCGTAGCAGGAGAATGATCTCTACCACCCTGGCCATCTAATATCCTGCTCTGTTTATTGCCAGACTCCACACTGCCATCCCCTAAAAACAACCTAGACCAGGGGTCTCCAAACCGGTCCTGGAGGGCTGGATCCATGCCAGATTTTTTGGATATCCCCATTGAGATACATGTAGTATTTTTATAAATCTGGCATGGATCCGGCCCTCCAGGACCGGTTTGGAGACCCCTGACCTAGACGATGCAGCACATCTCATCAAGGACCTGAAGAAATATAACCAAAACACCTTTTCCCGATGGAATCCACCCACTTCCCTTCCCACCTCACACCATCTTAAAAGATCTTGCTCTCAGAAGACTTCATCAATGTTGAAAGCCAACTTCCGCAGGTGTATGATGAGCTTTGCCGACAGTATGAAAAACAACTGTCTGAAACTCAACACTGACAAAATAGAAGTGCAGCTCCTTGGTAACAACATCTCCCCTTGGAAAGACTCCTGGCCCTTGGAACAAAGGCCTTCACCCACATCGCCAGACCATGCTTGTAACCACAACATTATCCTGGACAGCAAACTCAGCATGAAAACTCAGATCAACACAGTCTGATCCGCCTGCTTCCTCACTCTTCACATGCTCTGAAAAATCTTCAATAAGCTCCCCATCAATACTAAACGAACCATCACCCAAGCCCGAGTCACTAGCTGCCTGGACTATGACAACACACTTTACACAGGAATCACCACTCACCTCCTGAAGAGACTGCAAACCATATAGTACTCAGCGGCCAGACTCATCCTCAACCTCTCCAAATGGACACACATCACCACTCACCTCAAGAAACTCCACTTGCTCCCCACACAGAAGAGATGTCAATTCAAGATGTTGATCCACACCTACAAAGCCCTGCACAGCCAGGGACCTGCCTACTTTACCCAACCCTCCAGACACCTGTACTCCGCCTCCCTCCCCGTTACGCTCACCCCCCGAATTTGCTGAAACAACAGTGGAGGATGCTCCTTCACCTATCTCGCTGCTAAATCCTGGAACCCCCTCCACCTCCGGTCCCCCACCTGTCTCCTAGAATTCCGGAAGGCACTCTCAAGACCTGGCTATTAACTGAACTCACTTGAAGCAGCAGGACCCTCAGCTCCTGGATACTCTTATGGGTGATTAGCCGAGCTTTATAAATCCTGCTTGAAAGACAGCGGCATCATCTAAAAAGTCATCGTTAGTGGCTCCCCTACCTATCTGGCTGGCAAGCTTACATTTCCTGTCTCTCAGCATACCCGCAGCCTGATTACCATCTGACAGGAGATCAAGAAGGGAAACATTTTTTAAAACGAAGGCAACAGGCCTTGTATATTTATTCACTTAGGGTCTCAAAGAGCTTCCCTGTATTCATCAGGACCTCTTCAAAGCACATCAAAAAGAATGATATACTTCAATTAAGGAGTCCCCGTTTCCCGTTTTCACTGATTTTTACACATAAATACAGACACAAAACATTCATTTTCTAGTATGTATTTATTTTTTAAATGTGGATAAAAACGGAAATTGAGTTGCTTTTTTAGTAATTTTAAATACTGTCAGCCATGACTGCCAGGCCAATAGATGTGTGGATTGATAGATAAGGGGGTAAAAAAAGAAAGGAATTTTAGTAAAGAGGCTTTGACAGCAGTAGATATGGACAAGGTTGATAATGAAATGTGCACATTTTCATATAAGTGCACTGATTTATCTTTCTGCTGGTGTTCGCAGCACTGAAATCTGGCAGACATTCAAGCATGAGTGTATATTTATCGGTTAAATAAATATGGAAATATCCTAATTTCAGATTAATTTCTACTCGAAACCCAGAATAAATAAGGACAAATACAGATAGAATTAGTGAAAAAATAATTATGGATAAATACAGACGGAAATGTCAAAAAAGTTAATACCATATAACCGGGAGCCCTAATTACAATCCAGAAACAGTCCACTTCACCTCTTTGGATACATCTACCTCTCCTATCATTTGTTGACTGTATCTTTGCCTTCGAGCCTGTACACCACTCCCTGCCTTTCAGCTAGGCTCGTGCTGTACAGCACACCACATACAGACCTTCACTGCGTGTGATCAGTCTGACCTGGAATATTTCCTGCCCAGTGGACCCAATCTCGAGCCGGCTGGGAGATGCTCGACATATTTTGTAGTAATCTTCCTTCTTGTGCACCTAAGGACTCTGCTAAACTGAGAGTGCATCCAAAGTGAATCCTCGCCTCTAGTGACCGTGGCTCCTGCCCCCCTTCATTGGTCTATGGGGAGGTAGATGGTTAGTCGCAGTTGGTGCTACCTTAATAGGGGAATAGGAGTTTTCACTTTACCCCCTGGTGAAGCACCGGCTGGACATTGGTGTAATAGGTAACCAGTCCCTCAAAATTGGCACGCTTCTCTTTTGTCTGAGTATTGTAGGGTGTGAGTATGGTGTAATATGTAACAGAGAGATGGTGTCCTTTTAGAATGACACAAAACAGAGGTCCCACTAGTGTGAGTGAAGGCTAGACAGGCTTCTCGTTCATTGGAGAGTGTGCGCACCATGGTACTTCCCAAGCCTGGACCCTCAGAGACCCTGTTATTTACCATTTGTTTTTTCTCTCTCTGGATTTGGGCTTTTAATACACATAAATTCAGCCATAAAACACATAGACCTTGAATAATGATGCATGCACTTCCACTTGCTTGATGATGTGAGCCGAGCTTCTCCATTCCTGAGTCCTGTGGGAGAAGCCTGGGAAGTTGTCTTTTGAAGTGACCAGATATCCATCTGAATTTCTAGGGTGAATTTCCAGGGTGGATTCCCTTGTGATTGGGCACTAGTTCTACACCCGCTTCGCACATGTATGGATATACACTGCCACCCATGAGGTAGAATGAGCACCCATTGACATCTGAAGAAGCTCTTTAAACTTGCATTGAGAAATGGGCGAAACATCTGAAGTTTCCTGCTTTGCTACGGCCCAGAAAGCAAAGATCAGAGCTATGACTACGAGGACCCCCAGCTGCTGGGAGATTTGTTCTGAATGGAGAGGAGCCGACCATGCCTTTGTGGAGCAGGCTAAATGCTACAAGGACCTGCTCAAAAAGATGGCGCCTTGCCTAGATCAGAGCATCATCTGCCCAGCATGGCCCAGAATAAAGAATTCTGTTAATCGGGACAGAGTAATTTTGCAGGATCCTCTGAAAGACGACTTATGGTCAGCAAACCTGCAACACAATCCTACTCCTCTGCTGCCCATTTGTACACTCGACTCTTGCACCCCTTCAGCAAGCTGTGCCTCTCTGCCATGGTGTGAGTGATACATTCTGAGTTTCCCTTTCATCTGTTCTGGTGGAATCCATCTGTCCTAGAGAAACGACCCCGTTTTCCTCATGTTGCAGCTTATTTTATAACACCGAGCCCTTACATTTCTGAACACTGGAAAAATCTGTCAGCCATTTTGTGTTTGGCAGATGCAAATTCACTGTGTATTTGTTTCTGTACAACAAATTCCTCCCAAGCCAGTGTGTGTTTTATAAAAACCAAAAAGTCCACACAGCAGGGGCCAACAATCCAATGCGCCCGCGTGCCAAACTACTGTAATGACTGGAGGTCCTTGACTGTTAAACTATAGATCTGGGTGGGTATTGATATGTATTTATTGTGTCAAACTGTCTCCGAGTGCCCAACGAATAACCCCATTCTAGAGTAAACCTTGACTGCTCATCCTGGCAACCATGACATAATAAACAACCAAATCTGAGTCTCTGGAACATTTGAGCAGTGCAATAGTCCAGAACAGGAGTTGCCCAGCACCCAATAGAGGCCACACGACCTGGAAAAAGATCTCGCAGATGCACTCGACATGTAGGCTTGTAAGTTCCTTAGACGTTGTGTTCAGTATCTTCTCTTTACAGCCTCTTAGGATATGCCAGTTTGGCCGCCTGGCATGGTTTGGATATTATCTACAAGGGTCCGAATGTCCAGGTACTGACCATCTGACCAGAGGTCTGCTCTGGTTTCCTGTCCAAACATGTCTACCCTGTTTCTAGCTATGGCCATCTCAAGCGGGGACTGTAGGTCTTTTGCCACGGTGTAAATAAGTAGGCAGTGCTGTTGCCCTGCCAGTAATCAAAATAAACATTTGCTGAATGCTGGCACCTGCCCCACGAAACTATAGAAGTCGGTTTACAACCTTTACAACGAATCTTTTACCACGCACTACCATTGCAACGCAGTCATTACAACGCAAACCATTACAACGCATTGCGCTGGGGGCGCTCTAGGATAGGGAATAAGTTTAATTTACTATCCAACACCTTCCCTAGTGTCCACGGGGACTGGAGTTGGAATAGTAAATTAAACTATTCACTATCCAGCAACCCAAAGCGCTATGCGTTGTAATGGTATTCGTTGTAAAAACCGCGTTGTAATGGTATGCGTGGTAAAAGTATGCGTTGTAACGTCATACATCCATAGACGTCTCCCCTCTTATATGTGTCTGCAAAGTATACAATCAGGGGCCCTCCTCTTTGACAGAGCCACAATGATCAACGTCAGAAACATTTAGAAAACAGCAGGTTACACTGTGGCAAGTCGGATTACTCATTCCTGCTTGGGGCTCCTTATAAGTGATAAGAAGAATGGAGCTGCTTAATGCACCGCACACGCTTGCGTCAGAGCGCTACAATTCCCCAGGGCCGCTCGAGAAAGGATGTGATTCATCCATTGGCTCTCTCCATCAAACCTTAAATCTTCATTTGGTCTGGTGAGTGAGATCTGGAGGGCTGTCACGAAGGAGGAGGCTGGAAGGTCGAAGGAGGACGAGCACGGAGCTGCCTTCTTCGTCTGCCAGGAATGGATAAGTAATACTAGGTGTCCCACAGCATCGAGAAATGCCTCGACATGCCACTGAAAAGGGTCCCTTCCGTCCTATTTCCTTGTTTGGTGAATTTTGCAAATAAACCGACCAAAAATGAAAACGTCATATTTAAATAAAAGATTCTATGAGACTATATACAGGATTTATCATTTACCTTTCAGTCAATATATTTCGTTCAGTCATTTCAATAGAGAGTTTGAAAATACGTAAACAGAATGTATTAAGCTCCTCACATTTTGGCCACCAGATGGCAGTGTAAGACAGCCTGTGGAGAATGCCAGCACAGTTCAGGCCCAATTCACACAAAAAATAGTAGTTACACCTGTCGAACCGCTATGAACAGATGCAGACTTTCTACCTTTTGGATTTCTCAAACATTGGCAGTAGGCCGCCGTAAAAGCTCTGACGTTTCCAGGGGTGCTACTGGTAAAGTTACGTCTCGTCTACCAGAATGCTTTTGCTTGTTGTCGAAAGCATCAAGTGTACCATACCAAAAACTTACAGTGGTTTTATAGCTCATTGAGTGCTTACCATTGGTTAGCTTTATTGTCACTCCCATTTGCTTGCTTCTTATTCATTGGCTTGCCTTCCTCTTCTTGTGTTTATCCTTCCCTCAAGCATACCCTCTTTACCGTCCTTTTGATTGGCTGACCTCTGTACTTCCACTGCTCACATTTAGGGGACTACATTTTTTTTTCTTTCAGTACTCCATGGAACTGTATGTGTTTTTCAGATATATTCCTCATGTGTAGCTTACCCATCCAAATACCTGCCCAGCGCGTCTTGTTGCTCCCTTCAACCCCCCTCCACCCTCCCCCTTCACTTTCTCCCTCGTGTGCTTCTTTCCCTGTTAGATACCCACAACCTCTCCATCCCTTCCTTCTCCTCCACACAGGCTCTTTTAAAATGTTTATTTAACCTCGTTATGCCTCCCTCCACCACCACAAGACAAAGCATCTTGACCACGAATAATGTTCACATTAATATTATTGGTCCTGTATCATCATTTCGAGAAATTATCTGTGACTGGAGGTCACAGTCATGGCTTTCAGTGCAGGTATACAATTCGCAACCAGTGCTGTTGGCAATGGTCCACTGGTGAAAAATGGGTCCCTCACTACAACTTCGCTCTTGGACTGCACGGAAGCCGGAAACATTTGTTCTATGCTTCCTCTGGGTTGGCAGCCTTTCTTCTTGCATTGGTGACGAGGGTCCATACACACTCCCACCCCATATTTATTTAAAATTATAGATGTGTAAAGACAGGCCCACTCTGAGAATATTTTTTAAAATCCAGCATCCTGAATTTTTAAAAAACGTGGTTTTTTTTGGTCAAGGTCCTGTGGAACACCTGCACAACACAAATTTTGGTGACTGGGAGATATGGGGTGTCCCGCTGGGATCCCTCCACCACGGCGAGAGGGTCAGGGTATCTCTAACCTTCCCCTGATGTTTTTTTTTTACTAAATCTTTTTAGAACAGAAGCCCAAGCACCTAAGTCCTGTAATGGCTGTAATTGCTGCTGCAACATTTCTGTTCGTGCTGCAGCCAGCCAATTAAAGCACTGACTCCAAAAATCCAACTCAGCCATTCAGAACAAGGCTTGAATTTTTAATTTCATTTCCATTGTCAATATATGTATAAATGTTGATGCTTTTTTTCTCCAAAAATTCTAAAAATACTAAACAGATTTACATCAAATTTCATAAAGGACACTTTCTGGGTAAAGAGTTGGCTGTCTGCCAAATTTAGGGTAATTCTGTTGAACCTGGCCTTTTTTGTAGGGTTATCCCAGAATTTTTTGCCTTCCTCTTGTATTTTGTCTGACCCGTTTCTGTTGGTTTCATGACTCTGGGCACTTTACCACTGCTGATCAGTGCTAAAGTGCATGTGCTCTCTCCTGTAAACCTGGTAATTTTGGTCTACACCTGTTTGGCATATTTAATTTATTTGTACGTCCCTTGTACAGTGGTATCCTATATACCCAGGTGCTATATGTTAAATATTAATAGGGGGCCTGGACCGCTACTTGCGCCAACCACAGAAGTAGCCTTTCAAACCTGTCTCAGGCCTCTGCCGCTGCACTTGTAGGCATGCGCACTTTACTGCCACAGTGATGTAGTATTTAAAGTGTTTCGTGGTTAGTGACACCTAGCGTAGATGTCAACTCCCTGAGCACAACCTGGGAGAAACACACAATGTTTCTATATCATGTAATCCAAATGTCACCAAAAAAGTTGAACCAAAATTGTTGTTGTTTATCTCATGTTTAATTCACACGAATTTCATCAATATCCATGAAGTTCCATAATGTATGTACATCCAAAATCAACATGTGGTGATAGTATCCCAATGCATTTCGGACACATGGTCCTTCGTCAGGGGAATCCTAAACAAAATGAAAATGAGGCAATCTAAGTATAATTCACCGGGTAGCAAGTTTCAAAACAAATCAAATCGTGTTCTAACGATTATGCATGTCAATAATCTATGGTACTGTAAAATGCATGCAGCATAAGCCCAAAAACGTGTATTAAATAAAGTAAAACCCAATGTCCATGCTCGTGTAACATGGATAAAACAAGCCCAGTTTGCAATGTACATCAAACGTACAACCAAATGCGTTCGATATAGAGAAAAAGATAAAGAGGTCACTGTGCACGGAAGATGGTCTCGGTGATGATAAAAGCTCCACGTTATAGCCCAAGTTAGAAACGCAAATAATCAAGGTGTTGGCGTTAAACGAAGAATCAAGAGCAAGGAAGAAAAGCGTCTACAGCGGTCGCCGTAAGTGAAAGATGGTCTCAGCGATAAAGAGGTCAGCGTGTGATCACCCAAATGGAAAACGTGAACAATAAAGTAAAGACACTTACAAGAAATTCAGTGCTGGGTAGCGCGTTAAGCCAGTGCGCCCTTCGCCGTTTGGTGTGCAACAAACGTTCAGAGTATGCGGAAGTAGATAAGGAGTAAGCAGCGTGCATAGAAAGAGGACTGAGTATAGGCGGCCATGTTCGAGTGGTGAAACGAACACCCGAGGATAGAAGTGAACAATGATCTAAAAGTTAATGAGTAATACAAACAATGAAGAACGAAGTGAAAAGGCATTAGATTGGAAAATGTGGAAGTTCTAATGATAGAATGGTGGTATAACAGTGAGTGGGTGTAACACATCTAAGCAATAAATAGTTGGCAATGAGGGGAAGTATAAGAACGGATAAACAGAGTGCATGGAATTAGAAAATAAGAGGATTAAAGTGATTGCATGATGGTGGACCAATAGATGGATGAAAAAAATATATACATGTCATAACCATATTTACGCAAAAATGGAAGGAGATTCCTATAGGTAACATTGAAATTCCATCCGATCATTGAGACCAGAAGGTTTCATTGATTGAAGGAATTTGATCCAATGGTTTTCACGCTGTAATAAGAAATTGTTATTGTCTCTGTCGTCTCGCTTATTGACCACCTCCACTGCAGCAAACCTAAGCTGACTGATGTTGTGTCTGCTATCCTTGAAATGTACAGCCAGATTGGATTTCATATTGACAGTCCTTATATTGCTCTTGTGTTCATTTATTCTCTGTTTTAACTTGCGTGTGGTTTTTCCAGTATATATCAGCCCGCAGGGGCATTTCACAATATATACCACATTCTCAGTGTCACAAGTGGCATTCAATTTCAATTTGATGTCAGTTCCTTTCATAGGATGTTTGATCACTGGACCTTTGATCATGTTGTTACAATTTTGACAGTTCAGGCAAGGTTGGTTGCCTTTATATTTGATCGTTGATATAGATTTGGGTTTCTTTATGAGTTCCTTCAGGTTGTTGCCTCTTTTATAGGCAAACAGCGGTTGCTCACTGAAAATACCATTGAAATCCTGTTCTCGACAGATAATGGGCCAATGTTTCAAAATGGCATTTTTGTATGCCCTTGAAGACACAGAATATTTAGATACGACCACCGGTCTGTTTTTGCTATCCTTGGGTTTGGTGATTAGGGTTTCCTGCCGTGTGATACTGTCACACCGTTCTTTTGCCTGAACCAAGATGGATTGTGGATATCCTCTCTTAGAAAAGCGTTCCAACATGTTGGTGGCTTGTTCCTCATATTTGATAGTGTCAGATGAGATACGTTTCACACGTAGTAATTGCGAGAATGGCAGGTGATTTTTCAATGGTTTTTGGTGAAAAGAACTGTAGTGCAACATGTTGTTTTTGTCAGTTGTTTTTCTATAAAGATCCGTTTCTAGGTGATCTTGAGATCTTGTCACTCTCACATCCAGGAAGGTGATTGATTGTTGACTCATTTCAGATGTAAATTGAATGCGGTCGTTAATAAGGTTGAGGTCAGTGACTGCTTTGTGTAAGGAATTGTAGTCTCCTTGCCATGGGACGAAGATATCGTCAATGTAGCGCAGGAATGCCATGGCATGCTTGATCCAAGGTGTCTGGTTCAGGATGTTATTGTTCTCAAAGTATATCATGAATGCGTTAGCATAGACAGGTGCCGCACAATTGCCCATGGAAGTCCCGGACAACTGCGCATAGAATTGGTCATCCCAAGCAAAATAACTCTGATAAAGGGTAAAATGCGTGAGTTGCATTAGGAACATTTGTAGATCTTGTGAAAGGTCAGAGTGTACCAAAATGTTCTCAATTGCTTCCATGCCCAAGTCATGAGGGATGCTTGTGTATAAAGATTTCACATCTATTGAACACAACCAGATGGTTTCATTTTCTCCAAACCTGATCTCGTTGAGAATCTGTAAGAAGTGGGTGGTATCTTTTATGTACGTGCAAGATTGTTGAATTAGCGGCTGAAGATATCGGTCAATGAATTTGCCCGTGTTTTCATGGATGCTTCCACGTGTAGACACAATGGGTCTAAAAGGAGGCTGGGTAACGCTCTTATGAACCTTGGGTAGCATGTACATGCTTGGTGTGCTCGGATTGATCGGTGTCAAGAATCTTTTGGTTTTAGGTTCAATAGTTCCGTTCTCTTCTGCCATGGTTAAAATGTTCATCAACACTTCTTTGTAGCTGTTGGTAGGGTTGGCATGAATTAGATCATAGGTGCTCTTATCTGAAAGGTGTTCTCGGACCTGTTCTTTGTAGAATGTAGTGTCCATGAGGACCAGCGCGCCCCCTTTGTCAGCGGTTTGGTATGTGATTTCCACCTTTTTAGCTAAGTTGTTGAGCAACGAGTATTCTTTATTGGTTAAGTTCAGATGTTTCTTCTTCCTGGTAAAGTTGATGTTGTTGATGTCATTTTTACTAAGCTTTCAAAAATGTCAAATGATTTGTGACTTGTGGGTGCCATGTATGTACTTCTGGCCCGTAATCCCCTCAATTGGTCTTCCTGTTCCTTATTTTGTGGAGGAGAGATGTTCTCAAAGAAATGCCTTAAACGTAGGTTACGCATAAATTTGAATAAGCTGATTTCCAGCTCAAGCTCGTTGGTATGGCTGGTGGGAATAAATGACGTACCTTTTTGTAGTACATTGACTTCTTGCTCTGTTAGGGTATATGAAGATATGTTGATGATTAAGTTGTCTTCTTCTTTGGTTTGTCCACTCTCTGATTCAATGTTGTGCTTTTTGCGTAAATATGGTTATGACATGTATATATTTTTTTCATCCATCTATTGGTACACCATCATGCAATCACTTTAATCCTCTTATTTTCTAATTCCATGCACTCTGTTTATCCGTTCTTATACTTCCCCTCATTGCCAACTATTTATTGCTTAGATGTGTTACACCCACTCACTGTTATACCACCATTCTATCATTAGAACTTCCACATTTTCCAATCTAATGCCTTTTCACTTCGTTCTTCATTGTTTGTATTACTCATTAACTTTTAGTTCATTGTTCACTTCTATCCTCGGGTGTTCGTTTCACCACTCGAACATGGCCGCCTATACTCAGTCCTCTTTCTATGCACGCTGCTTACTCCTTATCTACTTCCGCATACTCTGAACGTTTGTTGCACACCAAACGGCGAAGGGCGCACTGGCTTAACGCGCTACCCAGCACTGAATTTCTTGTAAGTGTCTTTACTTTATTGTTCACGTTTTCCATTTGGGTGATCACACGCTGACCTCTTTATCGCTGAGACCATCTTTCACTTACGGCGACCGCTGTAGACGCTTTTCTTCCTTGCTCTTGATTCTTCGTTTAACGCCAACACCTTGATTATTTGCGTTTCTAACTTGGGCTATAACGTGGAGCTTTTATCATCACCGAGACCATCTTCCGTGCACAGTGACCTCTTTATCTTTTTCTCTATATCGAACGCATTTGGTTGTACGTTTGATGTACATTGCAAACTGGGCTTGTTTTATCCATGTTACACGAGCATGGACATTGGGTTTTACTTTATTTAATACACGTTTTTGGGCTTATGCTGCATGCATTTTACAGTACCATAGATTATTGACATGCATAATCGTTAGAACACGATTTGATTTGTTTTGAAACTTGCTACCCGGTGAATTATACTTAGATTGCCTCATTTTCATTTTGTTTAGGATTCCCCTGACGAAGGACCATGTGTCCGAAATGCATTGGGATACTATCACCACATGTTGATTTTGGATGTACATACATTATGGAACTTCATGGATATTGATGAAATTCGTGTGAATTAAACATGAGATAAACAACAACAATTTTGGTTCAACTTTTTTGGTGACATTTGGATTACATGATATAGAAACATTGTGTGTTTCTCCCAGGTTGTGCTCAGGGAGTTGACATCTACGCTAGGTGTCACTAACCACGAATTGGATTCCCACACCTTCTTTGTCAGGGGGTGATGTCTCTGATGCACACCACAACCTGCTTATCTTAAATTTCACTGAGGAGTGCGTGACCCACACCTGAACAGTATTTAAAGTGTTGGCCAAGTCTTTAAGTCACCTGTTAATTTATATAGTTCATACCTATGGTAGGCGCTAGGTAGCCCAATGGGCAGGGTACTGTGTAGGTAAAAGGTAGGACATTTGCCTTTGTTGTGTGGCATGTCCTGGAAGTGACAAGCAGCCTATTTAGTTTCTTACAGCTGTATACTGCCCCTCTCATAGGTTTGTTCTGGGAATTCCCTGATATGTGTTTCAGAGGTACTTTCTGATATAAAAGAGTTGGCATGGATATGTTTGGTATGTTTGAAATAGTAGTGATAAATCCTGCTTATTGGTGAAAGCAGATGTGTTATTACTATTTTAGAGATGCCACTTTGAGAAGTGGGCATTTCCGTGTGCTTATGACTCTTCGTGCCCTGTCTAGGTTGTGTATTCAACGTCTGATTTAGACTGACAGGAGCAGGGGATGTGGATACACTCTAGACAATCACAAGGGGGGTTGAGGTGTGCCTTGCCTTGCCTTTCCTGGGTGACTCATAGCCAGGCTGAATAAACCTAGTTTGCATTTAGAGTGTTGGGAGGAGTTGTACCCTGCACATGAATAGGGCTGTGCCTGCCTTTGACAATGCTGTCTCTGCCCCCCTGTAGTGTGTCTGGAGCCAGGGCTGGAGATTGAATGGAGGTGTTGTGCACTTCTAAAGGTTGTTTGAAGTACCCCCAGAACAAAGACTTTGGTAGTTTAAGTACAGGGGCTATCAATCAATCAATTAGGGAATTGTAAGCACGCTACACACTGTGAGGGTCTCAAGGCGCTGTGGAAGGGGAAGTGTATGCTGCTACATTCAGCCGAAGAGCCAGGTCTTGAGGGTCTTCCTGAAGGTGTTCAGGGAGGGGGCGCGTCTGATGTCTGCCGGTAGCTGGTTTCAGGTCTTGGCTGCGATGTGAGAGAATGATCTTCCACCTGATCTGGCTCTGTGGATCTGCTGGGTTTCAGCCAGTGCGAGGTTGGATGATCGCAGGTTTCTATTTGGTACGTAGAAGTTTATTCTGTCATTGAGGTATTTGGGTCCGTTGTTGTGCAGGTACTTGTAGGCGTGAGTGAGTATTTTGAAGGTGACTCTCTTCTCCACAGGGAGCCAGTGGAGTCGCCGCAGGTGTTGGCTTATGTGTTCGTGCCAGGGGATGCCTAGAACGAGTCTAGCCACGGTGTTCTGCATAGTTTGCAGTTTGCGGAGTAGGGACTTGTTGATGCTGGAGTAGAGTGAGTTGCCATAGTCGAGTTTGCTGGTGATAAATGCATGGGTGACTGTTTTCCTCGATTCAGGGGATCCATTTGAAAGTCTTTCGCGGATGCGGAGGGTGTTGAAACAGCTGGAGGTGACGACGTTGACCTGTTGGTTCATGGTGAGTGATGACTCAAGTTCGATGCCGAAGTTCTTGCGGTGGTCTGAGGTGGGCTTCCGAGGGCAGTGTGCCACCAGGTGTTGTCCCATGCTGGAGGGGTGGTTCCAAGGATGAGGACTTCTGTTTTTTCAGTGTTGAGTTTTAGGCAGCTGTTAGTCATCCAGAATGCCACTTATTGCATTCTTCTCTGGAAGTTGAGTTTTGCGGTAGTGGGATCTTTGGTGAGGGAGAGGATGAGCTGGGTGTCGTCGGTGTAGGATACAATGTTGAGGCCGTGTTGTCAGACGATGTCTGAGAGGGGGCCATGCAGATGTTGAAGAGGGTCGGGCTCAGCGATGACCCCTGTGGAGCTCCACAGGTGATGTTGGTGGGGGTGGAGAGGAAGGGCGGTAGTCTGATCCTTTGGCTTCTTCCGGTGAGGAACTAGAGAATCCAGTCTAGAGCAGTTCCTTGTATGCTGGCTACTCATAGTCTGGTGATTAGTGTGCGATGAGAGACGGTGTTGAAGGCTGCAGACAGGTTGAGGAGGATGAGGGCCGTGGAGTGGTCCTAGTCCAGGAGGGTGCGGATGTTGTCTGTGGCGACGAGTAGGGTGGTCTCGGTGCTGTGGTTGGCTCGGAATCCGGATTGGGACGGGTCGAGGACGGTGTGTTCTTTGATGAATCGTGTCAGTTCCCTGTTGACTGCTTTTTCTGCCACTTTGGCTGCGAAAGGGAGAAGCAAGATGGGCCGTTAGTTTTTGAGGTCGGTGGGGTCCGCCTTGGGTTTCTTAAGCAGGGGTCTGACTTTGGCGCGCATCCAGTCATCTGGGAATGTACCTGTTTTGACGGTGGTGTTGATGGTGTGTTGCAGTTGGGGTGCTATGTTGTCCACGGCTTTGTGGTAGATGTGCGGGGTCAGGGGTCAGTGGGGGCCCCGAATGGATGCCTTTCAAGGCTGCGGCGGTGTCCATTGTCGTGATTGGTATCCAGTTGGAGATTGTGGGCTTGCTGGTGTCTTGGGGGGGGCGAGGGGCTGGATGCGGTGTCTTGAGGATGGTCTGTGAAGTTGTCGTACAGTGGTCTGATCTTGAGGTGGAAGAAGGTTCCGAGCTTGTTGCAGAGGTCCTATGATGCCATGATTTTAGACGCTATGTGGGACTTGTAACCAGTTGCTGCTGGCTCTACAGACTGCACCAGAGTAGTGCTGGCCATCAGGGAGAATAACCGCTTTGTTTTTTTGTGCAGGCTTGCTGCCTGCTTTCCTGATTCTGTGTGCCCCCCTACCCACAGTGCTCTCACAGGGGAGCACCAAGGGGTGAGCGCTGAGGTCGGCTCCTGGCTGTTTTCCCTATAGCAGAAACTGTTCCTCCTTATTACACACATGAACGCAAAAAAGAACATTCTATCTTTGCCTGGAAAAGAGCAGCACGGGAGAGCCGCTGCCAGTGGTACTATCTCTGAGCGTGTGGAGGACAATTTGCTAGGGGTCAGTTTAAGCGCAGTGTGAGCTCTTCCTTTTTTACTTCTCTTAGTATTCTTAACTCAGCACATATGAAGTGATCTAAACAAGCAGCATGTGAGGTACCCTGTGTCTCTCTGCAAGCAAGACAGAGACACCGTACCAGCGAGGGAGGTGAACTCTAGGAAGACCTGAGGATCCCCGCTTATGTCCTACTGTGGGCAGGGTCCAGTGAGGGAAGCCGCGCCTGCACTTCTCGTATGTTTTCGACTATGTCCTGCACAACGGAGAAGGCTGCAGCTGCCTGCCACATGTGAGCTGGGGAGGCTTGCCCCTCTCCATCCTCAGGTACTGTAAGTCTGTGGCGGTTTCGTATGCTCCCAGGCGGTCACTAGTGATATCTGGATTGCCAGGTAACCAAACGAGGCCCTGCGTGGTACTACTGGAAGTGCCCCCTTCTTGTTTCGGCCAGCACCTAGGTCAGGGGAGACCTTGGAGGCATCTGGGCCAGCAGGGGATACAAGAAGGGTTTTCAGCAGCTGCACCCATGCTCGCAGGCAGCTGTCTTTGGCTTCTCGGCACATGAGGGACCAAGTAAGGTCACCCTGCTTGCTTTTACAAGACAGGTGTGCCCCTCCTCTTGGGTGCACATACCTGGGGGCAAGTGTTCTATGGTGGCATTGTAGAGCAAGCCCGGAACGGACCCCTGATTAGGAATCTGCTGCTCTGGGAAAAATATCACTGGGAGTATCGAAATCCCAGTTATAGGCACGCAGATGCTGCTGTGCCCAGTATCCCTGTTTGGAGTACTGTATAACATTTAAGACAAGCACAGGAGTGTTTCTGCTGCATTTCATGCCCTGATGTTGGTATATGTATTGTTTTATTCCCAAGCCTTCATGCTCTGAAGCGGAGATGCATGTTGTGGTTGTGCCTTATACTATCAGCATAACGAGTACCATTTCTGGATCTGCATATTATGTAAACCGATGATATTTTTATGATGTGTGCAATCTATGAGTAGTTACCTTATTGGTACTGTAAGTCTGCGGTGGCACTGCATGCTCGCAGGCGGTCACTAGTGATATTTGGACTGCGGGGTAACCAAACAAGGCCCCTCCGCTTGGTACTACTGGTAGTGCTCCCCCCACCCCTCTTGTTACAGCCTGCACCCAGGTCAAGGGACAACTTAGAGGCGTCTGGGCCGGCAGAGGCTACAACGTGACTTTTCATTATCTGCACCCATGTTCACGGGCAGCTGTCTATGGCTTCCTAGAAGTGTATCACTTTGATGTAAGAGTGTACATGGTGATATTGTCTTATATTTGTTTAGGGTATATATGTTCTGTATATGTTTTGTAGAAATTGTATATGTGATGCATATATTTTGTATATTGTATTGTATATAGAGATGAATGCAAACTAGGGTGTTTCATTGTTGTATAGTCTTTTGTTGATATTTCTTTTGTGCCCCACCTTGTCTTTTGTTGATATTTCTTTTGTGCCCCACCTTGTCTATTGATACGTATATATGTTATTATGATTTGTGAATATAATTTTTTTCTAAAAATCATTTTGAAACATCAGGGTTATTAGTTTATCCCTGTATGAAAAGAAATATTGAATCGATCCCTCTGTACTTCTTCTTGTTTATACACATCTCCTGATGTATTTTGCTCATGTATAGGAGGGTAATTTGGGCATAACTCCTGTTTTTTTCCTAGCAGTTCTCAGCACGTTAGGCACAAAGTAAGGTCGTCCTGCTTGCTTCTTCAAAGATGGGTGTGACCCTCCCCATGGGTGCACATACCTGGGTGGCACATGTTCTATGGTGGCATTGTGGTGTGAGTGCTAGACGCTACTGTGCCTGATGTCCGTGTGGAGTACCGTATAACATTTAAGACAAGCGCAGGAGCACTGTCATAGGTTTCTGCTGCATTTCATGCCCTGATGTTGGTGTTTGTATTGTTTTATTTCCTAATCTGCTTCATCTTCATCTTTTGATGTGGAGATTTATTTTGTGGTTGTGCCTTATACAATCAAGAAAACGAGTGCTGTTTCAGGATCTTCATATTATGTACAGTGATGGTATATTTACGACATGTGCAATCTATGAGCAGTGACCTTATTGCACTACCTGTGCTGTTATCACCATTGCCTAGTGGCAAAGAGATTTGACAATCGCCTGGTTGGTGAAGTTATTTATGTGAATGTGGGCTAATGTGTTTTATGTATCATAAAAAGGATAATGTTTATATAACCTTGTGTGGTGTTTCCTTTTGTGGTGTGCCTAGTGTGTCACTGGTGTGTGTGTTTTGGAAATGCTTTACACTTTGCCTCTGGCAGGCCTGGACTGGCCGTTGCGGGCACCGGGCAATCCCCCGGTCGGCCGCATGGGTGGGGGCCGTTTTTGTTACAGGGCCGTTTTTTGCAGCATAGCTGCAAAAACGGCCCTGTAACAAAATCGGTGAAAACCGGCCCTGGCAAAGAGCACAGTCGCACACCAATCCACCCCCTGGGGGGGGGAGGAGGGGAGGCCGGCCGAGCACTTTGCCAGGGCCGGTTTCGGTTCCCAGTCCGGCCCTGGCCTCTGGGATACGCCTGACTGCTCTGCCGAGGTACCAAAGGGGTGAGCAGGGGTTATCTTGTGTGTGTAACTCCCATACCCTTATTAGAGTGGTGGGTTCTGCCTGCCTAAGGTGCATACCCTAGCCAACCAGAAACCCCATTTCTAACATTGGTGATCAGCGGTGAGGATAGGACTTGCGTTTCCTCAGTACCACATTGTTGCACTACAAACTCTGCACTTAGACCATCACGTGTTTTGTTTTTCTCCTGATTTTTTCTCATTGGTCATTTCCTTTTTATGTGTGTACTCCTGCTTCAGCTCTTGCCCCTTCTGACCTAAAATTTGCGATCCAGGCCTTAGTTATCTCTCGACTAGAATATGGTTGCTCCACCCTCGCAGGCCTACCCAAGATTTCTCTGGCGCCCTTGAAAGCCTGCCTCAATGCCGCCGCCAGACTTTTAACTGGCTCCAAGAAGTTTGACCACATCTCACCCCACCTCAAAGCCCTGAACTGGCTTTCTCTTGAGGCCAGAATTCAATTCAAGGGGTTCTGCAGGAAGAGGATAATAGCACTGATGTGAGAAGACACCCAGCCAGACCTTCAGAAAATCATGCTCAGGTGGAAAGAGGGTAAATGAGAACGCGAGGACCATCGTAGGTCCCTGTACTATGCTGAACATTTCCCTTAAGAGGTGTCAACAGAGATCCAGGGGGGTAATGGTTCTGACGGAGACCCTGAGAAGGGCCCCGAGATTTGGGAGGACTCTGAGTGGGAGGGTTCCTAGTCCACACACCTGGACGGCGGTGGCTTGGAAGAGTCTGAACAGGAGAAAGAAAATGACTGGGCAGGGATGACAGTAGGTAGAGAGAACCCCGTGGAGAGAGAGTCCCTTGCTGGGTCTTGTGCCAGGAGAAGTGTCACCTCCTAATCCGTGTCCCCAGAGGAGTTGATGGACAGACAGGAGGAAAGGGAGCACCAGCTGGCATTGGAACGGCTCGAATTGGAGCATGCCAAGCAGCTAGTGCAGTTGGCTGTGGAGGTGAGAAAGGCTTATGTTGTAAGAGCCTTAGTTCAGGCGAGGATGGCAGAGGCAGAGAGGGCTTTCGCAAGAGAGAAATTAGTTCTTGAGGAAAGGTCCCATGAGCGTAGTTACAGTGTTCTGGACTCACCAGTGATGAGGGTAGAGTCAAGTGGTGGCAGCAATGTTGAGTCCAGTGTAGAAACTTCCTCTCCAAGATCCCATAGCATGGTACCTAGTTTCCAGAAGGAGGGTGTCACCCTTGAAAGGTATAGGTTGAGCTTCAGGGAATGGTAGGAAACTGTCTCACCAGTTTGGGGGGGGGGAATTTGTGGCAGAATGTTGCAATTCACTGGAGGATTGGGTGAACAGTAGCACAGCAAACAATTTTGAAGAGCTGTTCATTCTGATTGTCAGACAGCACATATTCCGTTGTTGTTTTTTAGGGCTACACCAACACCTGTTGGAATGTGAGTTCTCTGAAAAACAGGGAACTTGTGCAGGAGGCAGACCTCTGGGTGAGTGTCAGAGGGTCTGGAAAGGCATTTGGGAGTGATCCTAAAGAAAGAGGCTCAGGTTTTCCCCAACAGAGGATGGTGGGAAAGGTCCACCCAGATAGGTCCCAGTGTAGTGGGATGGGTAGAGGCTCCCATGTGGCGAGGAGCGGTGGGGGCGGTCTGATTCCCTGGTTGCCCAGAGCCTAGCTGGTTCCATGAGTAAATGCCAGGAGGGAGGCTAGCCTGTACTGGAAGGCCATCCACTGAGGGGGATCCCATAGTGTCAGAAGAACTTGGGGGGCGGCTGTCACCAGCATCCCACCACTTCTGGTGTCTGGCAGCACCACTCCTGAGTGGAGGGTGTAGAAGTCCAGATGGAGGGGTGAGAGAGGAAAGCAGTCCCCAATGGGAGAACCGGTGGGTCAGGGGCAAGCCCGAAGGTCAGAGTCTCCCAGGAATGACCCTGGTGACACCACTTCTGGTCTGAGGGGTCTTCGCGCATTGTCAGATGAGCAGGGGTCATGAGATCAATGGCAGGCATACTTTCATGCAACACGAGGAATGTGTTACCCTTGGGGGGGGTAGGTGTGCTCCCCAGGAGGTCCTAGCTTGCCAGGGCAATGCTCAGGCGCAGGGTGTAGTCCCTGCATTGGGATGGCAAGTTCAGATTGTCACCCCTGACCTGGAGGGAGGGGAGACTGCTAGCAGTGTCCCTACCATGTTGTCTTCTGGGGGTACTCCTCCAGGTGGGAGGGTGCAGAACTCTGGAAGGGGGTGCAGGGGGGGGGGGGGGGGGTGGAAGCCTCACCTCTGACCCCGGTTCAATCCGAGGATGTAGTCCCTGGGTTGGGAGACCAGTTGCAGGCTGGCACCCATGAACTGGTGGGAAAATTGTGTGGGATGGCTCACACCAGCACCCTAACAGTTCTGGGTTCTGGGCGTACAACTCCTAGGAGAAAAGTAATAAACCCCAGAAGAAGGGGTACAAGGAGGAGAGTCTCGCCTGTGACCCCTGGCTAGCCTAAGTGTGCAGACCCAGTGCTAAGGGACCAGTGGCTGAGTAGACCCCCTGAACTGGTGGGAGGTAGAGTGGAGCAAGGATGCTATGCACCAGGGGCTATCGCCCCCACCCCCCATGCTGTGGACAGCTAAGGAATACCCATGGGTTAGCTTAGTTGGTCCTGAGAGCATAGACAGAGGGATCCACATGGGTTCAGATTGGCGTAGAAGTGGAACGTGCCCCTCCAGTGGCCGGCCAGGGTCCATCTTCTATCGCCCCAAGCAGGGAAGCCCATCAAGGTATTGATTAGTCTACTTTGGCTTTAGGCTGGAAGGGGGTTGTGTTAGATATTTGGCCATTTTTGAAGGGTTATCCCAGAACTTTTTACCTTCCTCCTGTATTTTTTCCGACCTGTCTCTGTTGGTTTTATGACTCTGGGCACTTTACCACTGCTGATCAGTGCTACAGAGCATATGCCCTCTCCTGTAAACTTGGTAAGATTGGACATATTAAATGTACCTGTTAGTCCCTTGTATAGAGGTATCCTATGTACCCAGGACCTGCAAATTAAATGCTACTAATGGGCCTGCAGCGCTTTTCACACCACCCACAGAAGTAGCCTTTCAAACCTATCTCAGACCTCTGTCGCTGCAGGGCCTGTGTGCACAGTTTACTGCTACAGTGATGTGGCATTTAAGTGTTTGCCAAGTCTGAAATTCTCCTTTTACTACATACTAGCAGCCCGTCCCGACTTTGTCCGGGTAGGCTTTGCGAAGTGAAAGGTAGTCACCAGCATTGCGCAACCCGGACACAGCCAGCTCCTTTCTGTGTTTTAGCAATCAGCCCTTTTTGCCCACTTCCCCTCAAAGTACTTGGCCTTCTGTTGTGAGAGCCTGCGCACCCCCCCCCCCAATCTCCTGTAGTCACCAACATTGCGCAACCCGGACACGCCCAGCTCCTTTCTGTGTGATCCCCTCACTTGTCCTTCTGTTGTGAGAGCCTGCGCACCTTCCCCCCCAATCTCCTGAGCCCAGTCACCTCATCCTCACACTATCACTAGAGTACACTCACTTCCGGGAGTACACTCACTTCCGCGCTCCTCCGCAGTGAACCGTGTGTCGGTTCACACTATCACTCGAGTACACTTACTTCCGCTCTCCTCCCGTGCTCCTCGCCGTAGGCTGAACACTGCCTTACTTTTCTTTTTTATGACTGCACTTTCGCCGCTCCTCCCCACGGCTCCAGTGGCGCACATTGCAGTGAACCGGGTGTTGGTTGCACTTTCGCCGCTCCTCCCCACGGCTCCAGGAACGCCATTGCAGTGAACCGGGTGTTGGTTGCACTTTCGCTGCTCCTCCCCACGGCTCCAGGAACGCTGCCTTACTTTTGTTGTTTACGGCAGCACTTTTGCCGCTCCTCCCCACGGCTCCAATGGCGCACATTGCAGTGAACTGGGTGTCAGTTCCATGCTCCTCCTCGCGTCACGCCCACACGCTATCGCGTTGTATGCACCAAACGCCGCGTTATGCGCCCATGACGCTGACGCTGAACACCGCGATCAATCACTGTATGCCTACGCCTAAGGACTACTTTTCCCCTAATGTTCTTTCCCCCCCTAATGTATATGGTGTGGTGATTTATAGCCTATGTCCATCTCCTGGACCTCCCCTTTCCAACGCTGTATTGAGTGTTGATTGGTGGTGTACTTCTGGAGTTTACCTGTCCCAAAGGTTCCCAGTTCTCTCTTTATAATAGTAGTATAGATAGGTCACCCCTAAGATAGGCCCTAGGCTGCCCTATGGGCAGGATGCTGTGTAGGTAAAGGTCAAGATATGTGCCTTTGTTGTGTGGTATGTCCTGATAATGACAAACAGCCTATTTGGTTTCTCACTGCTGTAAGGCTGCCCCTCTCATAGTTTTGCACTGGGAATTCCCTGATACGTGTTTCAGTGGTAGTTTCTGATATGAAAGAGGTGACACATCATGTTTGGTATGTTTGGAATAGTAGTGATAAATCCTGCTTATTGGTGGAAGCGGATTTGTTATTAGTATTTTAGAAATGCCACTTTTAGAAGTTGGCATTTCTGTGTGCTGTGGGTTGAGGTGTGCCCTGCCTTTCCTGGGTGACTCATAGCCAGGCTGAGTAGATCTGGTTTGCATTTAGAGTGCTGGGAGGAGTTGTCACCTGCACCTGAATAGGTCCGTGCCTGCCTTTCACAATGCTGTCACTGCCCACCTGTATTGTGTTTGGAGCCAGGGCTGGGAATTTAATGTAGGTGTAGTGCACTTTGAAAGGTTGTTTAAAGTATCCCCAGATCAAAGACATTTGTAGTATAAGTCCAGGGGCTCTGACCCCATGATTTTTGACATCGCTTGGGACTTGTAACCAGATGCTGCTGGCTCTACAGACTGCATCAGAGTATTGCTGTGCATCAAGGGGAACTGTCACTTTGCTTTGTTGTGCTGGCCTGCTGTCTGCTTTCCTGATTCTGTGTGCCCCCCAGTGCTCTCGCACGAGCCCTGCACGGGGTGAGCACTGGGGACTACTCCTGGCTGTTTTCCCTATAGCTGGGGCCTGATTTTTTTGCCTGGAAGAGAACAGCGCAGGGAGAGCTTTGGCAGGAAAGTGCAGGTGGAGCACTTTCTCTTCTGAGAGACACACTGCCGGTGGTACCTACCCCAAGCGTGTGGGGAGCAGTTTGCTGGGGGACAGTTTAAGCGCAGTGTGAGCGCTTCCTTTCTGACTTAGCTTTGTATCGCTAACTCAGCGGAGTGCTCTGAACGAGCAGCGCATCAGGTATCCTGTGCCTCTCTTGTACGACATAGACTACCTCTCTGGCAGGAGATAGACGCTGACCCAGCGAGAGAGGTCTGACTCTAGGAAGAGCTGAGGATACCTGGTTATGTCCTACGGTGGGCGGGGCAGCTGCACCACAAGCTTGAGGTCAGCCGTTTTTGGCTACTTGGCACGCGAGGGACTAAATAAGGTCACCCGCTCGCTTCTACAAGACAGGTGTGCCCATCCCCATGGGTGCACATACTGAGGCGGCACATGTTCTTTGGTGGCATTGTAGAAAAAGCCCAGGACTGCCCCGATTAGGAAGATGCCGGCTTTCGAGAAACATCTCTGGGAGTACCGTAATTCCAGTTATAGGTGCACAGATGCTGCTGTGCCCGGTATCCCTGTGTGAAGTACTGTATAACAATTAAGACAAGCGCAGGCACGCTGTCATAGGTTTTTACTGCATTTCATGCCCTGATGTTGGTATATGTATCATCTTATTTTCCAAACGGCTTCCTCTTTATACTCTGATGTGAAGATGTGTGATGTGGTTGTGCTTATACTATCAGGATAACAAGTAACATTTCAGGATCTGCATATTATGTACAATGATAGCATTTTTATATATGTAATCTGTGAAGTAGTGTGGCTCACTGGTTAGAGGCGGCAGACCCGAGAGCAGAGGACGGCCCGGGACCAGGGTTCGATTCCCGGCGCTGCAGGTTTCTGGACCAGGGTCAGCGGACTCGATAATTCTCTCGCCTCGGTGCCCACTCTGATCAGCGATCACACTCGGCAACTCTGGGCATTAGCTTGCCTCATCTTCACTAACGGCCCCACCAGACCGCCGGGGATGCCTGGTCTCACCCTGGAGATACCCATTAAGGGACCATCTCTCAGGGAAGCCAGGAAGGGTTTTGCAGCGGTCGAAGCGCCTTGGGACCCTACGGGTAAGTAGTGCCCTATATAAATGCCTATACATACATACATACATACAATCTGTGAGTAGTCACTTTATTGCACTACTAATGCTGTTATCACTATTGCCTAGTGGCGAAGAGATGTATGATCTATGAGAGGTTGTGGCAATTGCTTGGTTGGCGAAGTAATTTCTGTGATTGTGGTCAAATGTATATTTTGTATAAATCAAAGTATAATTTTTATATACCTTTTGTGGAGTGTCCTTTTGTGGGGTGTGCCTAGTGTGTCACTAGTGTGTCACTAGTGTGTGAGTGTGTATTGGGCAAACGCTTTACACATTGCCTCTGGGTTAAGCCTGACTGCTCTACCAAGCTACTAAAGGGGTGAGCAGGAGTTATCTTGGGTGTGTAACTTCCTTACCCTGACTGAAGTGGTGGGTATTGCCTGGCTTAGGTGCATACCCTAGCCAACCAGAAACCCCGTTTCTAACAAATTCCATTCAACTGTTTTGGCTGTACCACTATCTAAAATTACCTATGGAAATTCCATGGGGAAATTCTGTTTTGGGGCCCTTCCTTTTTCTCAGCTCCAGCTTGACAGATCACCCCGAAACGCTTCAGAAAGTACCTGAGGATTTGTGAAAATTTGTCAAACGATACCAACATTATTAGTAAAACAAAAATCACTCTTCATATGGAAACTCTGAACTTATTATATCTAAACAATGGCGAGTGGACCTATTTAGATGTGCAACTCCACTGAG
Source organism: Lissotriton vulgaris (assembly GCF_964263255.1). Lineage (NCBI taxonomy): Eukaryota > Metazoa > Chordata > Amphibia > Caudata > Salamandridae > Lissotriton > Lissotriton vulgaris. The sequence goes on from NW_028245947.1 coordinate 659,730, forward strand.
TTCCTAATCACAAACCAGTCATGCATTTCCTGTTAATTTCCAGGCAAGACTCACCGGGCTGACCATTCCTGTACAAAGGCACTTTGCTAGTTGGCTGTAGTTTAGGTTTTTTCTTTCTTAAATGCATGGGTTCCCATGATGCACTCCTGATTAGACCTTTGGCCACATCCTATTGACAGCCTCCTGCCTATGCCAGCATCATGTTAAGTGGTCCACTTGCTCTCTTGACTCAAACCAACACAATTTTGCAGGTAGTTTATTCTTCCTGAGTTAATTCCACACCAGGTGAAATTAAGTGATCTTCAGAGCAGAATTAGGGTTTCTCGCTGGTGGAAAAATCTCAGCACTGCTTTTAGGGCGATTGTGAGGCCTGGGCAATGTAATTACCTTAATGATAATTGCCTGGACCTCTGTTAATGCTCAGCACAGACGCCTGTGCTCAGTGCCTTCTGGAGGGTCGTCATGGCACTCCAGCTGGCAAGAGACACACACACACACACACACACAGGGGAGCTCCTCCGCTAGGGCAGAAAAGCCTCGCCTCACTGCTCTCTGGGCAGTGAAACATGGAAAAATAAAATGATAATAACATCGTTATTAGCATTTTATTTTTCATAGCTATGGGGCGGGGCAGACGGGGCTGGTGTTACAGGGGGTGGAGTGGTTCATGCATTTAAGAGCACATGACAGTTGGGCCGTCTGTCTTGGTCCTGCCAAAGAGTCATGCACTTTGCATGTTCTCCACAGACTGTAATGCTCAGCCTGGGTGGGGGACATACACAGCTCCCAGTCAGGGCTGTTTCTAGGTGTTTTGCCGCCCTAGGCGAGAATTGAAAAATGCCGCCCACTCCCTTTTACTACCATCACTCTCTCCCCGCGTCAACCAGGCTAGAAGCCTCAATCATTTCCTGCTTTATTAGAGTTTCTATTATGGTCTTTTGGGACTTTTTGAAGCATTGCACTAACACATTGGTGTTGGTTGGCACACATCGATGCAGTAAATCACTCTAGCTTGCGCTCACATTCCCTCAAAGGTGAAAAGGTAAAATGTGTTCCTTGACAGGATATCACATTCTTTGAAAATCCAACCATGAAGATGAGTGCAAGAAGGCCCTCGCCATCATCTCAGAGGCACCACCCCAGAGTACATATTGCAATAGTCCACCTAACCTTAGACACACTTATGGCCTGTGTCCATCATCTCACATGGGACATCAATCAATGGTAAAGGCAATGAAGGAGTCTTGGAATGGCCTCTAGTCTTGCCACTCACTTTAGATGCTGGTCATACCTGGCTAGTAGAACAATAGATCTAACCTGTCCTTGGTCTGTTTGACTGTAAGTAACTTATGAGCTAGAAACAAGATAATGTTTCTGTGTGCCCCTAGAGCTATCAGAACACTTACTTACACCTGTTCTGGTTCTATAGGTTTTCTGTACGGTAGACCTCCCTCCCAGACCAAGCTTTGACTGCTAACCACTCCAGTGGCAACTTGTTATTTGACCACCATGCATAGGCCCAGTAGAGTAGGACACTCTTCCTGTGTTTGTTTGAATTTCCACCTGTAGCTCTGACAATGATCCTGAGTCAAATACAAGAGTGACCCCAGGGGCGTCAATGTATGGAACAGAGGCAGCGGGCCCCATAACAATGTATTCTCAGACCCTGCCCTGGTTTGCACTACAATATACTCTCTAGATCCTTCACCTCCAGGTGTGGAGACAACCTCAGCCTAAAGCTGAAATGCTGCCTGTGATCTTGACAGCAATGTTGACCAGGAAATGCAGGCCTCTGGCCATGGCAATAGCTCAGGCACAATTAGGTTATTGCAAAGCAGGCACCCAGCACCCTTTATCTGTTCCACAGCTATGTCGACCAAGACCATCTAGCTGTTTACCTCTAGCACGCGTCTGTTCGTTTGCAGTGGCTACTAGGAGAAGACGCTGACAAGCTGCCTGAATTCACGGGCACCGGTGGCAAACAGGGCCGGTTTTCGTCCGATTTCGTTAAAGGGCCGATTTTGCAGCTATGCTGCAAAAAAAGGCCCTGTAACAAAATCGGCCCCCAGGGGCTCAAAACCGGCCCCCACCTGTGCGGCGCACCAGGGGATTGCCCGGTGCCCGCTAAGGCCAGTCCGGACCTGGTGGCAAACCAAAAATGAGTGCTATGGGAGGTGGCACGAGGCAGCCCTTAGCCTGCTGCTGCAGAGTCAATGGCCGAGGCCAGACACACAGCGCTATGGCTGCCTGGATGAAGATCAGATCACCAAGAACAGAGTTAAGTAAAGTAAGTTTTGCCACCCCCACCCGAGTATCTGTTAGAGTAATAGATTAGTGCCCTTCAATTTCTGGTCCTTTGACCTGACTGTGCAGTATGTTTAAAGTCTTCTTAGTGTTTCTCGTTGCTGAAATTAGTGCAATTTCTGATATTTATGTGCTTCCCTCCCCTCATCTTTATGTTGCTTGCCAGAAAGTGTCACTCATAGTCCCTGAAACGTCACTCATAATTACACTGAAATTATGCACGTCACATCACACATAGCATTAACAAGAAATCAGCCATCCCAGGTATAGAATGATTTTTAATTATCTATGCAATTGGTGTAATCCTAATATAATAACTCTATTATAGCCCTTTTATTATCATAACTGATTGAACCACACGTTAGGCCCTAGTCATAATAATAACATAAAAATATGGGCAGATATTTACATCTCCAGCTAAAAGTACTTTTCTTTTCTATTCGCAAACGTTCCCAGATGTATGCCTAAAAAGCTGCCCCAGACAGAGATTTCCATGTATCCTGGGAACTCATCTCCCAAGGACTCCTCTTCCACCTGTGCACAACTCTTCTTGCCTTAGAGTTTTGGCAGCTATGGTTAAATGGCGTGCCTGGAATGACCCGTCCCTGCACGCACTTCAAACCCCTCTCGGCTCCAGACAGACACGACCGCGGCGCTCAACTTACTGCTTGCTTACTTATTTATTCTTACTCTGGGCCAGGTTATAACTAACTGACCAGGCCTTTAGCCCCCTATATTTTTTTACATCTACCTGCCTACCACAGCCGACCCGGATCCCACCCCGGCCTCCCCTGGTACCTGATAGGCAAGGCTGCAGGCAGCAGCGGGAACTCTCTCTCTCTATGCCTCCTGCCGGCCGTGCGCACACTTGGGTGACCAACTGGCATTGGTGCAAATTCAGGACGGTGAGTGTAAAAATTCAGGACAAAGGGTCAAAATTCAGGACGCAAATTCAGGACAGGAGGTCAAAATTAGGGACAAAACTTCAGGACAATAGGTACGTTTTACACACACATCAGAGGTCACGCAACAGTATATAAGTAATCCAAGGCATTTCCAAACATATTCAACCATTTGCAAACCTATCCATCATGTATCCTTCCATCTATCATTTCACTCATCCATCCCTTCATCCATCCCCTCATCCATCCTTTCACTCATCCTCCATTATCCATCCATCCATCCACCCTTTCACCCTATCCATCTGTACACTTATCCATCCACTCTTCATCCCATCCATCCATTCACTCATCCATTCAGCCATTTACCCTTTCACCAATCCAGCCATCCTTTCACTTACTAGTCCTTCCACCCATCCACTCATTTAGTCATCCATCCATCCTCCCTTTCTCTCTCCATCGACCCTTTCACTTAGCCTTCCCTCATCATCCATCCATCCTTTTCCTTCATCATCCATCCATCCATCCATCCATCTGTCCTTCTCCTCATCATCCATCCATGCTTCCCCTCATCATCCATCCATCCTTTTCCCTCATCATCCATCCATCCTTTTCCCTCATCATCCATCCATCCATCCTTTTCCCTCATCATCCATCCATCCTTCCCCTCATCATCCATCCATCCTTCCCCTCATCATCCATCCATCGTTTCACCCACCCCCTCATCATCCATCCATTCACCCTTCCCCTCATCATCCATCCTTTCACCCACCCCCTCATCATCCATCCATCCTTCCCCTCATCATCCATCCATCCATCCTTCCCCTCATCATCCATCTTTTCCCTTCATCCATCCATCCTTCCACTCATCCATCCTTCCTTTCATTTATCCTTCCCCTCACCCATCCATTTATCCTTCCCCTCACCCATCCATCCATCCCATCCATTTATCCTGCCCCTCATCCATCCTTCCCCTCCATCCATCATCCTTCCCCTCATACATCCTTCCTTTCATCTATCCTTCCCCTCACCCATCCATCCATCCATCCCATCCATTTATCCTGCCCCTCATCCATCCACCCTTCCCCTCATCCATCCTTCCTTTCATCTATCCTTCCCCTCACCCATCCATCCATCCATCCCATCCATTTATCCTGCCCCTCATCCATCCACCCTTCCCCTCCATCCATCCTTCCCCTCATCCATTTATCCTTCCCCCTCATCCATCCATCCTTCCCCTCCATCCATCATCCTTCCCCTCATCCATCTTTCCCCTCATCAATCATCCAGATACCCTTCCACCCATACATCCAGCTATTTACATTTTCTCTCCATCCTTCCCCTCACTCATCAATCCATCTATCCTCTCTCATTATCCATTTATTCAATCTTTCATTCATCCATTCACCCTTTCACTAATTCATCCAGCCATTCACACATCCCTTCACTTACTTACTCGCCCACCTTTCCATATTAATTTTGAGCTGAGCCCTTTTGAGAAGAGGCCCATCAAGAACTTCACCCTCGCTGCAGGGGCCGTTCCGGGACTGGGGCAGAAGCCACCCAGGGCGGAGACAGGATACACCACAGGGGGGGACAAGAGCCATCACAGGCGGGGAGGGGGGGGGTTGACTAGAGCCACCACATGGGGGACAGGAGCAGGAGTCATCACAGGAGAGGGAACGTGATCCACCAGGGTGGGCACAGGGGTGGGCATGCAGTATTCTAGTATCATCTTGGGCTTCTCCCCCCTCCTGCACAAGACAACGAGAAGACAGGCTCTGTCCAAAATGCCATCCCCCAGTGTGATGCACAGTACTTACAGGAGATACTCTAAGAGAACTGATTGAACTGATTGTCCTCCATACTTTGTTAATCAGTGTGGGTGCGATTGTGCCATTTCTGTATTGAATTACATTATGCATGTTTGAAGAACCGAGGTTTGCTTACAAATTAGTGACAGTAATTAAGCTCGTTGAAGAGAAGCAGGTGCTGCCTCGGTGTAATCGGGGGTGTAATCTGGCCGAGTCTAGGATGTTTGGGGCCCTGGGTAGAAATGGAATGTGTGAGGCGGCGGCCCCTCTAAATAGTAGATACAAGACGCATTCAGGGCTGTTTGCATGTGAATTGGATGCCCCTGCTCCTGAACCTGCAGCCCCTCCCTCTGTCACCTTCAAGCACCTCATAACAGCTCATCAAGGGCTGGAGGTGTGAGGGTTGCCATCCCGCTGTGCCTCTACAGTGCTGCTGGGGGTCTGAGCTGCTTTCATACAGCATCTGAGTCAAGAAGGGAGGTGGGGGCAAGCTGTGCCCGGTTAAAATTACGGACAAATGGCGTCCGTTAAAGAATCCTTCACGGACAACGGACAGACGGCCGAAATTACGGACTGTCCGTGAAATTTACGGACGGTTGGTCACCCTAGCGCACACAGCCTCCGCTTGTGGAGCCGAACGTCATGTCAACGGTGGAATCGAAGGCACGTTACCTGGCCTCACGGGAACGTCACTGAGATTGCACTCGAGACAGTCATGGAAGCATCACAACTAATTTTTGATGATAGATAAGATATGGGGAGAAAGCACACCAGCCCAGCCACGAGCGAGCTCAATAATTTTTTGGGCTGATTAACGCGTTGCTGAATCTGAGATTCTACTCAGGCAAGCACCTGCTTCATTTAGATCTGTAAGTGCTTCCTGACTGTTGAGGTTTCAATTTTTTGCAGCGGCGGCAGGCTGCCCTCCACCTTTTACCGTCCTAGGCGGCCGCCTAGGCCTGTCTAATGGTAGAAACAGCCCTGCTCCCAGTCCCCATCTGAGCGCTAAACCACAGCGCTCAGGCCAGTGTTGGGAATGGCTTAGAGGAGCCTGGGTGCTTCCTGGTTCCTGGACTCCTCCAGACGAGAAGCAATGACGGAGAGAGGGCAGCCCTGAAAAGCTAAGTGTCTTTTAAAGAAAAAAAAATTACCCTGCCACCCCTGTTCCCTTGGAAACTTTTTTTAAGACCTGTAAGAGGCTGGGCAGTAGAATTTAATGAATGCAACTACAAATAAGACCATTACATTGTCCGTCCACAAAAGTGTTGGACTGCACTAGTGTTCCTTGCTCCTAGCATTCTTCAAAGCGCAGGGCATTCCGTCCACTGTTTGTTAAAATCCGGATAAGGCAAATGCAAAACTAGCGGAATTGCTCGAAGTTTACCCTCTGTGCATCACTGTTTTAAAATAAAAAATTAAAATATAACATTGTTGCTCACCCCTACTTCCAGGCTGGAAGAGCTAGCAATCTAAAAAAAAATGCTACAATGTGTCTGTCTGACTGCACATGCACATAGCAAGTTCCTTCCGCTGGCGAGCTGAGTGGGATGTTGTAGCTGAAGGTTCTCCCTACCACTCCAGAATTGGGAAAGTGCTCGAAAGGAAGAACGAAGCATACATTTCGGTTTATCTTCAAGAAACCATATTAAAAAAGTTTTTAAAAACAGGTTAGTTCTAGGAAGGTTCTTAAGCAGAGCACTTCTAGCTTCTAACAATCTAAACCCAAAGATTTGTCTGGGAGTAGTCTGATTTTGACCTGACGTACTGAAACGACAATGAGTAGCCAGCAAGGAATGTAAAGAGTTGTATTCGACTTGTATTTAACATGACGGAGTGGCAGCCAGGTCAAATTCCACTGTCGCAACAGCTACAGGCAGATCTTAAATACACATTATGTGCCACTCGGTTACCTTGCAACCTTCATCACTCCTCAGAGTTGTTTCATGGCCCCTGGTCCTTTGTGGTCCTTTGTGACAATGTCACCTCTGTGGCTAAAAGTTAAGGTAATGCCTACAAACCATATACCAACTAACTGATTGGTTGATGGATCTTTACAGATCCATTTCAGACTATTGCTTCCAGTGACATTACCATCAAACATAATTTATCTTTGACAAAATCACGACAACAAACTGAACTAAAACAAAGGTAAAGTCAAAGACACTTTGCAGTATTCACTCCTTACGCAACAAGAAAGCACCGTAAACCAGATGAGCATAAACGTCACTCTTCAAAAATCCACACCTTTTTTCCTGCATAGCCTTACCTTTAAACCTAGCTTTATCTTTTTTTCCTGCATGGTATTACCTTTAACCCTAGCTTTATCTTTTTTTCCTGCATGGTCTTACCTTTAAACCTAGCTTTATCTTTTTTTCCCTGCATGGTATTACCTTTAAACCTAGCTTTATCTTTTTTTCCCGGCATGGTATTACCTTTAAACCTATCTTCAGTCTACTAACAAAGCCTTAACTCCAGATATTAGAATGCTGATGTTTTCAAGGGCCACATCGTACAGAAAGCAAGAGGAGCAGTATAAGTACGTTGGCCACACCTACCTCTGACTTGTGTTCCAGCTGATTGGCTGGTGGAACACATAGGACCACATTTATGGGAGGCGTATGCATGCCATCTAGGAAGGTTTGCCTGTCAAGCCTCAATTCCAATTGTAATCCCTCTTGGGATGTGACACAGATCATACCAGGAGGAAAATAGTGGGGGGTACAGATACTGCACTTCCAATAGGCACTTTTCTTTTATTCAAGTATATAAAAGCAAACATTTGAAGGTGCACACTATTTGTTGCATTGTGAAGCTGTGTACACTGCGATACAGGTGTAATTTAAAATATTTAACTTCCGGAATTAACACTAAGAGCAAAGTTCAAATTAAATAGGTAAAAAATAAAAGCGTATGAACACTACGATAAGTACAGAATTGTATAAGGTAACTAGACTAAAAGCCGAGTATGAGTACTGCAGTGCACTTGCAATTAATTTCCCTTATTCAACATGTGACTGACTACGTGCATAAATGATTCTGTAAACCAAAATCATTTATGAACTTAGTCAAACTTGTTGATTTAATTGTGCGTGCATTCCAGTCCTCGTACCCAGATTTTAGTCTTGTTAACTGAAATAATGCAAGCATATATATATATATATATATATATATAGATTGACAAAGGCCTCTTGAAGGCTGAAACGCGTCTCTCCTTGTGCTTGGGATTGAGGGCGACCTGAATAAATAAAGAGATGCCGAATCCGGAACCACCTCAAGTCCGTGCCTTCTTCCATAGAGCTTCTGTGGGAGGTGGTTGTTTGTATCATATATATATATATATATATATATATATATATATATATATATATATATATATATATATATATATATATATCACCTCCTTGTGGCTCCCTCCTTTCCCAGATGGCGCTACAATCGTGGTCGCGTCACTCCTGCAGTTGAGCCCAACTGCTTTGTATTTCGACAAGATTTCCCCCTCTCAAGGCAGAAAAGGTTGGAGTCGCATTCAAATCAAAATCCAGCACAGCGCTGCGGTGAGCAAGACAGCGGACGCTGTCGAAACGCGTTGGTTTTTTGTTTTTTGACCCCATGGATGAATAAAATCACAAAAGAAATTTAACCGCAGCGCTGTGCTGGATTTTGATTTGAATGCGACTCCAACCTTTTCTGCCTTGAGAGGGGGAAATCTTGTCGAAATATATATATATATATATATATATATATATATATATATATATATATATATATATATATATATATATATATATATCTCCAAAAGAACTCCTCCTCACGAAAGAGCAGAGGCCACGGCGGGGGACATTTGGAAGCACTTTATTTGACAAAATATTGGCGAATGCATTTCGGCATTGGTCTGCCTTCCTCAGCACCCAAGTCAGTCAAAGGCTTCCATCTCACAGAATGTAAGTCCTGCTGCCTCCTTATATTTACAAGGAGGCTCCGCCCCCGGAGAAGTAATTTTCACCTGCTGCAGTTCACGGCAATATTCGTGGACTCCAACACCCAGAATGCAGTGTTTTTCATTCCAGGTAGGTGATGCAAGGGTTGTTGATAGCATCAGATGTTTTTTGGCGGAATGCAGGTTTGCGATGGTTAGAAAGCCCAGTTCTGCTGCTTGTGGTGTTAAGCAAAGCACCTCCTCGGGTCCCCACAACTGCTTCAGCCACGAAGCTCAGGTTATACCTCGGCGGGGGCAGCACTGTAAATACACGCTGCGCAGCATGAGGTTAATAACCTCACTACCGCCCTGTCTCTCCCCGAGCATCATGGCGGGCCACAGTCCATTCCAATCACTTGGAACACAAGAAAATTGCCGGAGCAGAGCCAGTGTATTGTACAAACGTTTATTCACTGTGACTGCAATAGATTTGAACATGGTGATGTGCAAGCATTAGCATTAGATCGCTGTATTGAGATTACATTTACCTGAGTTGATGGAGTGTACATATGTGTGGCATGTGGCTAGCTCATACACACTATCTGGGGCCAGATGTAGGTATCCAAATACTGGTCGGAAATGGCCGAAAATACAGATTTTTGACCGTTTCCGACCGGTATTTGTATATTGAGATATAGGGGCATGTTAAATTACAGAATCGGTAATTTTACTGAATTTGTAATTTTTCCGATTCGGTAAAATACCGAATTGGTAAAATTACCGATTCTGTAATACAACATGTAGGTAGCACTGTAATCAGTGCTACAAGGGTTTAAGAATTCGTTATTTACCACCAACTAGAAGTTGGTAGTACATAATGAAAACCCTTCAAAAAGCATTTTTTTTTGCTTTAAAAAACGTGCCATGGTGTAAGGGCATCTATGTCAGCAACATGTGCACCCATGCACAATTGAGGGGTGCAACAGGGTGTCAAAGTGACACCCTGTCCCCCTTGCCAATTCGGTAATTTTACTGAATCGGTATTTACCGATTCGGTAATTGGCATTGATTCCTATGGGCCTCAAGGCCCATAGAAATCAAGGCAATTACCGAATCGGTAAATACCGATTCAGTAATTACTGAATCATTCCGATTCGGTAATTTCAAAAGTGAAATTACCTACATCCCATTTACCTACTCTTAAATATCGAATCGGTATGATTCAGTATTTAAGAGTAGGTAAATCGAGATTACCTACAGCTGGCCCATAATGTGGTAAAATGTATTACACAATTACTGTTTCAGCTAACTTAGTGCAACGTGTGTTCAGAGTTTGAGGTTTCAAAGGTTGTGCGATATGATTGTTGTCCACATTATTCTTAACACGGAAGGTGAAAAAAAATGTGTCAACTCCTCTTTGCTTTTTAAATTCACCTGGAGAGCCCAAAAGAATTTGGAAAAGCTGGTATAGCGCTTTCAGTGATCATTTTAGAGCCATTGAGGGGGAGAACTATACCGATGGCCCACATTTGGAATTGTATTCCATTGTCTGGGCAGTGAGGAACAGAACATTTTTGTTCACTTGCCCAAGAATGTTTTAGAAGATCCCATTATGGGCTGGGATATCTACGAAAAAGCTGCAATTACATCCCAGTTTAGTAGATTAATGAAGAAAGTTCCTCCTGCGTTACCAACAAACACTTGAGATGACTGAGCAATATGTAGCAGCCTTATGTATACTTTCTTCTAACTGCAAGTATGAAAACTTCATCAAACAAATGATTAGACACCGAGTTGTCTGCCATTGATTTACAAAGGAAGTGCAAGAGTGACTCTTGGTTTGTACTAATCCTACACTGTGCAGACTATTGTCATTGCTACGAGGTTGGAGCAATCTATGCCGTTGTCAAGAGTCTTAAATCAAAATGAACCTGAGAGTATCCAGTTTTCGCGAGTTGTGAATCTGTAATGTGGACAAAGGAAATACATTAAATAGAAACGTGTGGTTAGCAAGATGAAGGAAATGGGTTACAGATGTGGCTACAGTCATCAGGAATTATGGGTAAATACTTGTCATGCTTGGGGCACAACTTGTAGGGCTTTCGATGTTAAGGAACATTTTGCAAAGAAATGTAGGTACAAACACGGGCAATATGTTTACATTGTTGACAATACTGAGGGTGTGGAAGAGAATATGGGTACCTTGGTGCTTATGGTGAAGTGCAAGAATGATGCAAATCTATTTGTTGGTAGATCGCACAAAACAGGAATTGTGAATGTATGGTAGACTCAGTTTCGCCTATCTCATTCATTAATGAACAGTTTTCCTCAATGAAGGGTCAGTCATTAAGCTTAAAGAATGTGATACAAGACTTGCTGTATACCAAAAAATTCAACTGTTCTTGATAAGTACTTCTGTGCGCGAATCACATTTGAGGGTAGGGGCACCTTATAGGACAAAATGTATGTGTCTGAGGACAGAGCCAATATCATTAGTAGACGTCATCTTAAAGCCTTAAACGTGAAATTTGGTTCTTGTTCTGAACCTCATTTACCCTTGTACATGAATGATGCCACAAATGGTGTTCTGGGTTGGTACAAGGATGTGCTCTATTGTGAGTTGTGTAAATGGAAGGGTGTTCATTATGGCAAGCAAACAGCAGCTAGACCGGACACGAGGGAGATCTTAAAGAAACTTTGTACTTATAGGGTATGGCTTTTCTCCAGAAGTGTGGGCCAAAAAAGTGTGGTGAAGTAAAAATTTATGTTGATCTCTGCACTTAATTAAGAACATTTGGGTGGATTTCCACAAGCTACCTAAAATTATTGATTTATTATCCACCGAGCACTGTACGCATGTGTTCAGCACATTAGATTTGAAAAGTCCGCACCACCAGATTGAATTGGAAGAGAGTCCAAGGGATCTGGTTGACTTTATTACACCGCAAGAGGCATTCTGTTCAGATTATCCTTTATGACACACGTTATTTAACAACTCATGCATGAGTTGTTTGGAGGTGAATAGGTATTAAAGCCTTCCATCACAATATCCTTTTGTTTGAAGGTGATATAACGATTTTAATGAAAGTGGTTTAACTTAGAGAGTTGGTACAAGGATGTGCTTTATTGTGTGTTGGGCAAATTGAAGGTTGTTCATCATGACAAGCACAAGTCAACTAGACAGGACACGAGGGATATCTTAAAGAAACTTTGTACTTATGGCTTTTCCCCAGAGTGTGGCCCAAAAAAAGAGTGGTGAAGTAAGAATTTATGTTAAGCTCTGCACTTTCAACAAAAACATTAGGGTGGATTGCCACAAGCTACCTAAAATTATTGATTTATTATCCACCAAGCACTGTACGCATGTGTTCAGTACATTAGATTTGAAAAGTCCGCACCACCAGATTGAACTGGAAGAGAGTCCAATGGATCTGGTTGACTTTATTACACCAAAAGGGGCATTCTGTTCGCATTAGCCTTTGTGACACTCAACATTTAACAACTCATGCATGAGTTGTTTGGAAATGAACATTTATTAAAGCCTTCCATCACGCTATCCTTATGTTTGAAGGAGACATAACGATTTTAATGAAAGAGGTTTAACTTCGAGGGTTGGTACAAGGATGTGCTTTGTTGTGAGTTGGCTAAATTGAAGGGTGTTCACCATGACAAGCACAAGACAGCTAGACAGGACACAAGGGATATCTTAAAGAAACTTTGTACTTACGGGGTATGGCTTTTCCTGAGAGGTGTGGGCCAAAAAAAAGAGCAGTGAAGTAAGAATTTATGTTGATCCCTGCACTTTAAGCAAGAACATTTGGGTGGATTGCCACAAGCTACCTAAAATTATTTATTTATTATTCACCAAGCACTGTACGCATGTGTTCAGCACGTTAGTTTTGAAAAGTCACACAACCAGTTTGAATTGGAAGAGAGTCTGAGGAATCTGGTTGACTTTATTACACCGAAAGTGGCATTCTGTTCGGATTAGCCTTTGTGACATGCAACATTTAACAATTTATGCATGAGCTATTTGGAAGTTAACAGGTATTAAAACCTTCCATCACGATATCCTTCTGTTTGAAGGTGATATAACGATTTTAATGAAAGAAGTTTAACTTAGAGGGTTGGTACAAGGATGTGCTTTATTGTGAGTTGGGTAAATTGAAGGGTATTCATCATGACAAGCACAAGGCAGCTAGACAGGACACGAAGGGTATCTTAAAGAAACTTTGTACTTATGGGGTATGGCTTTTCCCCAGAGGTGTGGACCAAAAAAAGAGTGGAGTAGTAAGAATTGATGTTGATTTCTGCACTTTAAACAAGAACATTTGGGTGGATTGCCACAAGCTACCTAAAATTATTGATTTATTATCCACCAAGCACTGTAAGTATGTGTTCAGCACATTGGATGTGAAAAGTCCGCACCACCAGATTGAACTGGAAGAGAGTCCAATGGATCTAGTTGACTTTATTACACCAAAGGGGCATTCTGTTCGCATTAGCCTTTGTGACACTCAACATTTAACAACTCATGCATGAGTTGTTTGGAAGTGAACAGGTATTAAAGCCTTCCATCATGCTATCCTTATGTTTGAAGGAGACATAACGATTTTAATGAAAGAGGTTTAACTTAGAGGGTTGGTACAAGGATGTGCTTTGTTGTGAGTTGGGTAAATTGAAGGGTGTTCATCGTGACAAGCACAAGGCAGCTAACCAGGACATGAAGGGTATCCTAAAGAAACTTTGTACATATGGGGTATGGCTTTTCCCCAGAGGTCTGGGCCAACAAAAGAGTGGTGAAGTAAGATTTTATGTTGATCTCTGTACTTTAAAGAAGAACATTTGGGTGGATTGCCACATGCTACCTAAAATTATTGATTTATTATCCACCAAGCACTGTACGCATGTGTTCAGCACATTAGATTTGAAAAGTCCGCCCCACCAGATTGAATTGGAAGAGAGTCCGAAATATCTGCTTGACTTTATTAAACCGGAAGGGGCATTCTGTTCGGATTAGCGTTTGTGACACGCATCATTTAACAACTCATGCCTGAGTTGTTTGGAAGTGAACAGGTATTAAAGTCTTCCATCACGCTATCCTTATGTTTGAAGGTGATGTAACGATTTTAATGAAAGAGGTTTAACTTGGAGAGGAATGGTAAATGTGTCTTTAAGAAAAAATAAGTCGAATATTTAGGCCATGTGATCTCAGACAGTAGAATTTATCTTAATTCTGCCCTTGAAAGGGCAATTGAACACGCCTGTATGTCCTGTACTAATGAATACTGTTCATTTAGATTGATTAGGTTAGCTTTATGGATAATGAATTGCAGTTTGAGTTGTCTTATATATTAGGGCAGAGAAATGCATGTGCAGATTGGCTATCTTGATTACACTTGCAAGAAGATAACAATGTAGAAGAAAATGATTGCTATGCCAGCACTGTGGCTGGGGAGGATGTATAGGAAAGCTCTGATTTAATTTTTCATGAAAATAAATGGCTCAAAGAATTGTCCGAGCATAGGGTGCTTAGTGAGGTTGTTGGCTATGTAAAAAATGCTGACCAAGGAAATGCCTAAGTATACCTCTGGAGCCCTTTTGGAAAAACAAAATGAGATATCTGAGTAGGAGCAGGGACTGCTGTGCAGAGAGTTCAATCTTATCCTACCACTCCATTCCAGGTAAGGCATGTATTAGGGAGCCGGATGCACTCAGGTCATCTTGGACAAGAAGGCTTAGGCAAATGTTCTGATGGCCAGCTCTGGGCACTGATAAAGATCTGTTGGTCCAGTTTTGCAAATCTTTTAATACAGCTGATAAGTCTCTGGGCACTCATGAGGCATCTTTAGAGTCCACTGTCAACCATGGAACTGCCTGGCATATATTGGGTACCGATTTTTAATCTGACCCTTCAACAGACTTGGCAGACAGTTCCATTATATTGTTTGTATTACAGATTATTGTTCGAAATTGTTTGAACAACGTTTTATTGAAGAACCTCCCACTCAGAAAGTTGTGAACTTTCTTAAGGTTGTCCTCACTATCCGCACTAGAGAAGAAATTATAGCTGTCCTTGTGACAGACAATGGAGTGTAATTTAGTTATGAATATAACAAAAGGAGGGAGGGAGAGAAACAAGTGGATTCAGTCTCCCCTGGTAATTCGTTTAAACAAAATAGAATACACTCAGAAGGTGGTAGTGATCCCTAAAGTGATGGGGAGCACACAGTGTTGTTTAAATACCCCTCACACACCAACAGGCCCCTTGGTGTCATGCTTCATCATCGGGGCCTTCGCACCCCTCTACGGGGATGCGGCGTGCTGCGACTCACGGATACGTAGGAGCACTGATAGTGAACTATGTGTTTGTGTGTGTGAGAGGGAGTGTGAGTGATGAGGTGAAAAGAGTGAAGGTTAAAAAATATTTATTATGTCCTCGGCTGGTATTGTTAAAAGGGTGCAAGGTGAGGTTGATGATTATACGTATTAAGGTATATCAACCTCTATAAAATGCGTTGACATGTTTCGGAGTACAGGGACTCCTTCTTCAGGACGAGGATATGCACGGTTATCCTCACCTTACTCACATGGGTATGGAATGTAAAAGTGTATTTTACCAAAAAATGTACCTATAGGTGTAGAAATGCGGATGAGCTCTGTTGCGCCCAATTGGCGTTTGAAGAACCTGTGGGGTGAAAAACATAATAAAACATCACAGTCGGACGTCCAGGAACAGGGAAACAATTTTTTTCCAGTTATGTGAGGGTAAAAATGGAACCGAAAATAAGGTTCAAGGACCCTGTGAAATAAAACAGTAAAAAAGACACACAGTAGACAAATACATACACTTAGTGGAAACACGCCAAAACATCTTTCCCAACATTGACTGTGGAGGAAGGAAAAGGATTTGATAATAGTGGCTTACTTATGGATCAAGGTTGTCTGTCCTCATGAGCCTAAGCGTGGTATTGGGGGTTCCTTCCTCACTGCTCAATATAGCAACCTATAGGATGTTAAAGGTAGGTTTTAGGGTCATACAGTTGTACTAGGAGAAATCGGTGGCCCTTGTTTTTAAACAACCCAACTCACGGTTACTGCACGGTCTAGTAGACTGCCTTCCCCTTAACGCGGCTCCGACGATGTGTCGGGTCAAGTTGATTCTAGCCTTTTATATACCACCAGCCACTTCAATTAGTGGTTAATCAGAAGCGGAAACATGCCCAAAGAAGGATAGAGTATTCAGACCAGGTCCGGTATTGCGCGCTGGTCAAGGGCGTGTTACGCGGTAAGACTGCGCATGCGCTAAGAGTGAGTGTTCCTGCACGCGCACATGCGTAATGCCGGTAATGATGCCGTTAGGCAGAATCGGCACTTCTAGGCGGCGCGCATGTGTGTTGGGGTTCTTTACCAGACGCTATTTGTTCGCGCATGCCTATTGAGTAGAGAGTGGCACAGAAGGGATTCAGCACCACAGCGTAGTCGAAGGGGTATCCAGGACAGCGTTATTTTAAAACGAAAAAGGTCATGCATTACAGACAGTTACTTAGGAGTCTTAGGTTCAAGACCATATGGGAGTGATGGTATTAATAGTCTCCTTGAAAAGACAACCCTAATGTCTAGATGTTTTTACATAGATTCTCTGCCAGCATTGAAGGAAATTGAAGGGTGCCCATTCTGTCAAGACAGATCAACGCAATTGGCTCCACGGGATGGAGTCATTTAGCCCAATGGTGTCTGTTCCCAGACGGAACACCCACCGTTGCTCCTTTTGAAATAGCCCAACATCCGTCGGCAGTTGCTCAATCACTGTCCAATGTATTTCGTTTACACAGTGTTGGTATTCTAGAAAATGGGCTGCCATTTTCGTGGTTGATTTCTTGCATCTTATGTTGCTTTTATGTTCATTGATCCTGATTTTGACTGCCCTTGTTGTCATGCCCACATATTCTTTGTTGCAGGGGCATGTGATCAGATACACAACGTTCTTACTATTACAGTTAGTGAACGTGTGTTGTTCCCATCTGGTACCATTCATGAAGGTGAGGGTCTGGCTCTTTTTGGTTAAGTGACAGCTATTACAGTTACCACAGGGGTGGTGGCCATGTACTCCCTGTAACCTTGTTTGTAGTTCTTTAGTTGTTGGAGGTCTCGTATGTACAAGCATGTCCTTTAGATTCCTGCCCCTTCTGTGGGCAAACAGAGGTTTTTCCAGATCAAGTGAGCCGCTTGTTAGAATACGCCAGTGTTTATTAACCAGTTTGGAAACTTGGTTCGAAACTGGACTGTAAGTGATGACACAGACTGTTCTGCTGGGTTGGTTTTCTCTGGGAGGTTTGTCTTCCAGAAGGGCTTCACGGTTATTGTTTCTAGCTCTTTTCATTGCCTTTTGAATAACCTGGTTTGGGTATTTTCTCTGTTTCAGTTTTTCACCCAGGTCCTTGGCCTGAGCTTTGTACTTGGCTATGTCGCTACAATTGCGACGTAGGCGTAGGAACTGCCCACATGGTAAGTTCTCCCTCAGGTGACGTGGATGGAAACTGTCAAACCTGAGGAGGCAGTTCCTCGCAGTCGGTTTGAAATGGGTCTCAGTTTTTAATAGACGTGCCTCATGATAGATGTTCAGATCTAGGAAAACCATTGAACTGTTGGACATTTGATGGGTGAAATTAAGGAAAGAGTTTTGGTTGTTCAGCCAATGCATGAACTCAGTGATCGATTGGCCATCCCCTTCCCAGATCACCAGGATGTCATCAATATAGTGTCGCCACGTGTGGATTCTCTCCCTGAAAGGGTTGTCTGGGTGGAGAATCCAGGAGGATTCTAGATGGTGAACGTACAATCCCACCAGGCTCGGCGCAAATGTGCTCCCCATACTAGTTCCATGGCTTTGCCAATAAAGAGTGCCCTCGTATTCAAAAAAGTTTTTTGTAAGTGCTAGCGAGATACACTCCATAACCACTCCACGGGGGGTTTGGTATTTCCATCGGTCAGAGTGAAGTACTTCCTCAATGATCAGTAGTGTCTCGTCATGTGGAAGGCTTGTGTAGAGACTCTCCACATCAAGGCTCAACAGCATCTGTGATTCAGGATCAAAAGGATGGTTCTGTAGTAATTGCAGAACCGCTTTGGTGTCTCTTAGGTACGTGTCTGTTGCTTGCACCAAGGGTCTTAAAAAGGCATCGGCAAATTTTGACAGTGGTTCTAAAATGGATGAAATGCCGGACACAATAGGGCGGCCTGGTGGACTTTCAAGGTTTTTGTGGACCTTGGGTATTGTATAGAAGTAAGGAGTGCGGGGACTTTTTTGAACAAGGAATTCCGATTCTTTTTTGGTAAGCCAATTGTGCGCCAAGGCTTCCTCAATCATTGCCTCTATTTGCACACGTAGAGACTCGGTGGGATCTTCTGCCAAAACCTGATAATTCCTTCTGTCAGAGAGAAGTCTCCTGCATTCTTTGTCATATGCAGTTGTGGTTTGAATGACCACTGCCCCACCCTTATCTGCAGGTTTTATGGTGAGGTTTTTGTTTTGTTTGAGTTCTCTTATCGCCTCATTCTCCAGTTTGCTCATGTTTTGGAAAACATTTTGCTTGGTGTTTAATTTACTCAGTTCAAGCATAATGGCTTTTTCGAATACCAATACTTCCACAGGGAGTTGGTTGTCTAGGGGTGTAAAACTAGACTTTGGTTTTAAACCTGTATCAGAGGTTTCTTGAGATGGTTCTTTATCTTTAAAGAAGGCCCTCAGTTTTATGGTTCTGATGAAATCCTGGTTCTCTTTATGCAGAAGGAAAGGGTCAGGTTTATTAGTGGGGACATATCCTAAGCCCTTATTGAGTACCTCATGTTGTAGGTTTGTTAAGGGCCATGGGGTTATGTTAATGACTAGGTCCCCCTCTTGCTCGTTGATGCTTGGTTCGCTGTCATACTCCTGGTATGGACCCTTGGGTCTGCTTCGTCTGCGGGTTGCCAGTTGACATTGTTGCCCTTCTTGTTCCTCCCTCTGTGGGGTCCTTGGCCCCATGATAAAAAAGGCTGAGCATTCTGGGGTACAGTAGTTTGGTCTGGCACCCATTGGGGATACATTTGTCCCATTTGTGGTGGGCTAAATTGGTATTGAGGGAATTGGAAATGATTTTGGTACGGATTGTATTGAGGTGGTCCCTGGAAACCTCTCCAGCCTCTCTGGCGGGGGAATTGAGATCTCTGTTGGCGGAAACCTCCCCTCTGTTGTTTCCTTTGTTGGAAACCACCTGAGTTTGTGCTGGTGGAACTACCACCCGAACTTATGCTGTCTGTGTCACTCACGTTTCCTTTCGTCACATAATCAGCTCTTGTGTAAGGGTATGCTCTCTCTGGGGTAAAGCGGTCCTTATCTTTTTTCAGTTTGTTAAATTTGCTTTGTTTTAAAGCGGCCTCAAAATCCTTCATTTGCTGATTGAGTTCTTCCAACCCTTTAAGTCTGCTGGTGAAATGAAAGCTTTCAATTGTACTTCGAGTTTCTGAATCTCAACTTTTAATTCCAATGATTTTCTTGTGGCTGTTTGGACTATCAACACCAGCCAATCTCTGGTGCAATGCCAGGAGATAAGGGACCAAGCTTTCTTAAAGGTGAGGTCATCTTGAAAGATGAAAGGTTCATTTCTAACCAATAAACCCTGCGGGGCTATTTTATTCCTCAAATATTCCCTCATTAGTAGGCCATATAGGGCCGCCCTTATTTGGACTTTTCTTAAGTTCATCAATTCATCCCAGTCTGCTACTGCTGGGCTCGGGTCGCTGTTGCTTAACCCTTCAAAAGGATTGACATCTGCAAGAATTCTGTCGATATCGTCCTCACTGAAGGTTAGGCCGTGTTCGTCCTCCATAATGGTATGGTGAATGGGAAGATTTAGGCGTTGGATGTGGTGTACGGCTGGTGGTATATAAAAGGCTAGAATCAACTTGACCCGACACATCGTCGGAGCCGCGTTGAGGGGAAGGCAGTCTACTAGACCGTGCAGTAACCGTGAGTTGGGTTGTTTAAAAACAAGGGCCACCGATTTCTCCTAGTACAACTGTATGACCCTAAAACCTACCTTTAACATCCTATAGGTTGCTATATTGAGCAGTGAGGAAGGAACCCCCAATACCACGCTTAGGCTCATGAGGTCAGACAACCTTGATCCATAAGTAAGCCACTATTATCAAATCCTTTCCCTTCCTCCACAGTCAATGTTGGAAAAGATGTTTTGGCGTGTTTCCACTAAGTGTATGTCTTTGTTTACTGTATGTCTTTTTTACTGTTTTATTTCACAGGGTCCTTGAACCTTATTTTCGGTTCAATTTTTACCCTCACATAACTGGAAAAAAATGTTTCCCTGTTCCTGGACGTCCGACTGTGATGTTTTATTATGTTTTTCACCCCACAGGTTCTTCAAATGCCAATTGGGCGCAACAGAGCTCATCCACATTTCTACACCCATAGGTACATTTCACCTAGTGTTTTTTTGGTAAAATACACTTTTACATTCCATATCCATGTGAGTAAGGTGAGGATAATCGTGCATATCCTCGTCCTGAAGAAGGAGTCCCTGTACTCCGAAACATGTCGACGCATTTTATAGAGGTTGATATACCCTAATACGTATACTCATCAACCTCCCCTTGCACCCTTTTAACAATACCAGCCGAGGACATAATAAATATTTTTTCCTACGAGCCAGGTATTTTTTAACCTTCACTCTTTTCACCTCACCACTCACACTCCCTCTCACACACACAAACACATAGTTCACTATCAGTGCTCCTACGTATCCGTGAGTCGCAGCACTCCGCATCCCGTAGAGGGGTGCGAAGGCCCCAATGATGAAGCATGACAGCAAGGGGCCTGTTGGTGTGTGAGGGGTATTTAAACAACACTGTGTGCTCCCCATCACTTTAGGGATCACTACCACTTTCTGAGTGGATTCTATTTTGTTTAAACGTGTAATTTAGTTAATCTTGTATGAGGTTGTTTTTAAATACTTAGGGTATCAAACACCATACAACCTTCTACTGTCATCCTCAGACCAATGGTCAAACAGTTACGGTAGGCCCTGTCTAACAGTTATGCTGTGTATGACACACTACAAACAATAACTTGGACACGCAGAACACACGGTGATGCATGAAACTGCATAGAAGAGGCAGTGTGCCCCCGGTGCACGAGTGAAGGGGCAGAGCTTGAACATATGCTATGGGCATGCCCTAAATTAGGAGACTATTGGAAAGAAGTGGGAGACATACTGAACACAATAACGGAGCGACAGTTAACCTTTGACATAGTAACATGCCTACTGCACTGGTTTCCTCACACGTCTAAAACCAAGGTGACAAGCACATTTTTAGACATGGGGCTGTAGCTAGCAAAAAGGGAGATCACGAGGCACTGGAAGGCGAAAGATGGTCCTAATAGTAAGAGATGGAAGGCTTAGTTCTTGAAATGAGCAGGCAGTGAGAGTGTACTTAGATATTAGCAGGCAAGGCGGCTTAATAATGAACAGGCATTAGATTCAGCAAACGCATGGGAAACATTAGTACAAGCGTTACTGGATCACCGGACGGAGGAAGAGTAGGCGGAGGGGACTGAGTTGGGTGGGGCCCTTTGGCATCTACAGGTACATTGAGGGACGTTGTTAGTTGTGGCTGCTTCGCGACATGAAACGGAATACGACGTTTACAGTTACACACACCAGTGAGGAGGGAGGGGGACTATTGTGGTTTGGGGGTATTTTACATGGCAATTAAGATTAGGGGTTCAAGGTTTATAGCATGTCTACGTATAAATTGTCACTGTAATATGATGTGGCATTAATATTGGCTGGCTTATAGGACGTACTGAGGGGGAAGGCTACAGAGGTGCTTGATTCATGTTGATGGCCTGTGACTATGGATAGTGTATGATTAACATGTAAAACCAATAAGTGGGGTGGTGTGGCTCACTGGTTAGAGGCAGCAGACCCGTAAGCAGAGAACGGCCCGGGACCGGGGTTCAATTCCCGATGCGGCAGGGTCGTGGACCAGGGTGAAACAGACTCGATAATTCTCGCCTCGGTGCCTACTCTAACCAGGGAACACACTCGGCAACTCTCGGCATTAAGCTTGCCTCATCTCTGCAACGGCCCCCCACAGATGCCGGGGATGTCTGGTTTCACCTTGGAGATACCCCGAAAGGGACCAACTCACAGGGAAAACCAGGACGGGTTCCCCAGCGGTCTTCAGCGCCAGGATACTCCTTGGAGTCACAGTGTGCTTTACAAGTACACCCACATTTACATTTACATAAAATACGTATTCAAATAAAAAAAAGACTAGAACACACAGAATATTTCTAAATCCAAAAGAATGAGAGGGAGAAAGGCTGAGATTGGAACCTCAGAATGAGTGTTAGCATTAATAAAATATTTTGTTAGTACTATGCTACACCCTCTAAGTCAAAATGTATATATCTGCACACTAATTATATATTTTCTGCTCATCCTATAGGGCATTACCCACCCTTCCATGTTAACTGAGGCAAGGACAATAATAGATAGAGGAGGCTACGAACAGAGTTTCGCTTTTCTCTCTTTTCCCATTCCCCTTTTTCCTTGTCGATTTACTTTATCCCATTGAAGTATTGGGATTGTGTTGAATAGTGAGAAAGTGACATATTATTATCTGGTTTTCTGACATTCCAGCAGAACGTTGGTAAATCGGTGTATATGACATTTGTTTTCTCCATTGACCCAATTTTCTCTAGTGTTGTGGCTGGAAATTTACCTAGAACAGGTTGGTTAAATCCTGATGCTATGATTCTTTTAGTCCTCATCTGCCTTCAATTTTCCGATATCATTTATTTTGGTCAATTTTATTTAAGTTTAGTATCTTTTTATAGCAGCTGGTATCATGACTTTGAGGTTGGCTGTAGCTGGGGCAATCTCATGGAAGGAATTCACCTGCTTTACATATTTCCGTCAGATGTTACTGTACATCAGGAGACTTTGGCTAATGCTCTATAACATACATGCTCCATCATGTGAGACCTGATTTTTACGTCTTGAGTAATTAGTTCCATTTAAACATCATAATATGCTACTCATAAGTGATACCTCTACCAACACCGTTCTGTGACTATGAATAAGGTAGCTACTTTCTAGACCTACCAAAATGCACAATAGGACACCATCGTGAGGTAGGAAAGCACTATAGAAATACTACAGCACAATATTACAAAAAGTTTTAGAGCCACTTTCCTATTACTGTGACATCATGTTTTTGAGATAGGTGTCTGCTCTTGTTTGTTATTTATCTTGAAGATGAGTCTGTCTTCTCTGTCTAGAGTAGCTTCCTTGTGACTTGCAAACATTTACACCAATGGACAATTGTATCACCGGCATTTAGCAGTTTTGAAAAGCCCTTCTTTGCACTTTGCAATTCATCACCTTTTTTTCCCTACATTGATGTTCTCTTTTCTGTGAAGCACCTGTCTAAAGGATCCCATTAGCAACCGTGTAAATGAGCAGGCCAAAGGAGTGCTTAAAACAGTAGTGAGTGTCTAGAAAAGAAATTCCCCAAAAGTAACATGGGAATGTATTTGGAAGAGTGACTTTTTCCGAAACTGCTCCAAAGCATGTCTACCGTGTGGTATGCAGGGCCCCATTGTTGTATACGGGGTCCCATAGCCTCCAAAGCTTTTTGTAGGTTTTTTGGGACTCCTTCTGCAATATGGGGTCAACTGCAAATCAAACTCTATAGGGGCAAAAGAACAATCACTGCTTTTCTTTCCAACATGGCCTTAATTGGAGGGTTACCTACATCAACAGTAAACATTGTTTTGCAAACGTGTCTCTTTGTAAGCCTTAAAAAAAGAAACATGGGGGTCAAGTCAGAAAATTATATGCATTCATAAGAGAAGTGCAAAAAAAATCGCCTCAAAATGATGTGTGTTTTTTCCCTGGAGGACGATCAGTGGGCCTCAGCTGCCACCCACAACTCTTGTGCCCTATGTAGTCTTCAGCAAGTCTCAGCTTGCATCCACAGTGTCCGGAGACCAGATCTTGCCATAGCAGGCCTCTGCTGACATCAGTTGGTCTCACCAGGCTTCAGCCGGTCTCCACTGCCCTCATAT
Source organism: Lissotriton vulgaris (assembly GCF_964263255.1). Lineage (NCBI taxonomy): Eukaryota > Metazoa > Chordata > Amphibia > Caudata > Salamandridae > Lissotriton > Lissotriton vulgaris. The sequence goes on from NW_028245947.1 coordinate 683,796, forward strand.
GGCCTTAGCAGATCTCAACCTGCCACGGTTGACCTCAGCAGACCTCAGGAGTCAACAGGCCTCGACTGCCTTCTACTGTCCTAAGCAGCCTTCAACTTGCCACAATAGGCTTCTAGCAGGGGTGGCTCCTGCACTAAGGCGGACCGTCGCCCCAGAGCTTTCAGCAGTGCAAAAAAGGAAAAATAAAATGATAATAACACGATGTTATGATCATTTTTTTTTTTCCTGTTGAAGCCAGTTTTGGGGCGGGGCTTGGCTGTCATCACAGCCAGCTGGGTAGGAGTGGTGAGTGCACATATGTGCGCACTACGGTTTGGCAGGCCAGCCAAACAGTCATGCACACTTAGCATGTTATCCACCCGGCTGTATTGCACAGCCTGGGTGGAGAACATGCACAGGCTCACACTTCCTGTTTGAATGCCGATCCATGGCACTCAGACCAATCACCAGCGCTGTCATGCTGATGACAGCAGCATTGTGGTTGGCTAGGGGAGTCTGGGAGCCTGTGTGCTTCCGTTTCACAGAAGTAGATGACGGAGGAAGGCACAGCCGGCCAGTCGGCCAGCAGGTAAGTGATCTTTTCTTTTTTTTAACCCTTTTGCTGCTGCCGTTGGCCAACGGCAATCGAGAGCACTACCTCCGTAGTGCTGTGCATATCCGTTGGCCGATGCAGACCCGCCCGCGCAAGAAATCACCTACACCGCAGCGGAATTTATGCTGCGGTTAACGGGTTAACCCTCCCCGCCACACCACTACTGCCCGGCAGCAACCGCCACTGCCTTAGCAGGTCTTAACCTCTCAAATCAGGGTCAGAAGACCACATGAGGATTCAGCAGACCTCCACTGTCCTCAGATGGCCTTATTGGGGCTCAGCTTGCCTCATCAGGCCTCATCAAAGTTCAATATGCCTCTCCTGGTGTTAGTTCACCTCAGCAGATCTCAGTAGTACTCAGCTAAGTAAACAGTCCTTGGATTGATCAGAGATCTTAACAAGTTTTCTTCCCAGAGATCATCACAACTTCTTTTTGTGTTTCAAGGATTTATTAGAGAAGGAACGTTCGACACGCAGTAAAAATAGATTGCTTCCACAAGTACATTTACCATAATGTTGAAATAAGCTAGCCATGCTCATAGTTTACAAGCCCAGGTTCTCTGGTTTTGCCTAGATTATAGGTTACAAACCTTGCATTACTGAATATAAGGGTGCAGAAGGCTGCCAGACAATCTTTGTTAGCGCCCCAATGCCCTACTTCTCCACACATTTCCTCACTACCACGCTTCAACGATGCATCTCATCTCTCTAGAGCCCTTCTCTCACATTTATTTTACTTCTTTTAAAGCACTGCTCATTCACGTGTAGTGTGTCAGAGCTCCTTGCATCACACACTTATTCTACAAAGACAATTAATCCAACAGGTGTGTAAATCAATGTGTTTCACTCAGAGTGTTGCAAACAACCAGCCAATGGGTTTCGTCAGTGTCTGTGGTGAGTTTGCGCAGTCTGCTCCCAGCGTTAAAAACTTATAATAACATTTTTTTTTAAATGGGGACCTCAAGTGTGCTGCACAAGGGGCTAGCATCAGGTCAAAGGGAATGGCAGCACCGCCCCTCTAAGAGACCACAGCCCCCCAAACCAGCATGCAGGTATTCCGCAGAAAAATGGCTGTATTTTACTAAACGATTTCGCTAACAAAACAGACGTCAATGACAGAAGGAGAACCCTTAGTAAGCAAAGGCACCTATCATCAAACTTAGGGGTCACAAAGTCGGCTGGGGTTGGTGGTCAGTCCCACCCTGCACATAGAGGGTGAATGCGCACCTTATTAGGGCAGTTTTCCGAAGCACTTAGTCTTTCGTGAGTGCCACTACCTGTCTTTTATTTCCACTGCAAAAGAGGTTGTGGAAATGAATGACTGACAATGGTGCTTATTTCATTTAGAGAGCAAGTGGCCTCCCTCCGAGCTCGGCGCCCAGTGCAGCAGCACCGGTCACACAGCCCTAAAGTCTGTGCAGCAGTCAGAAATGGGTCTTTTTTACTATTGTAGATTATCTTTAACTCTTTAACTCTTCATAACATCTACATGTTCAATTCAGTTCAATTCAAAACTTTGGGGCCGATTAGGATGGCGGACGGATCGCCACCGCCATGCAGGCGGTGGCGATCGTCCGCCATCCGTACCCGTCCGCCACCCATTTACCACCTGCCATATTACAATGGCGGGGGGACCGCGGCGGACGGGAAGTCCGTCTGCCGCTTTTCCGCTGCGGTTGCCTTGCGACCGCAGTGAAAAAGTTCTAATATGGTTGCGGTGTCTATCAGACACCGCCAGCCATATTAGGATGTACTGTGGGCAATGCCTTTCTGTGGTGGCAATTCCGCCATGAAAAGGCATACGGTCTTTGCTTTGGGGGCCCGTTGCGGGCCCCCAGAGTGAAGGTGGGGGTGGGGGGTGCACATGGGGGGTACCTATGGTACCCCCCTGCGTTTCAAAATACAACATGGCAGGCACCGCGCAGTGCCTGTCATGTTGTGCTTTGAAACGCACAACATGCATTTTTAGCATTGTGGCGGGTGCATCCTAATTCGAGGCACGGGACCTCCGCCCCTGTGGCGGACGGTTCCGTCCTCCGACAGGATGCCATCCTAATTGAGCCCCTTATTCAGTGTGTTTAAAACAACCATAAAAGTATACATGAATGAAAGCTGTATGTAATACACATACATAGCAGGCGATTTATAAAAGATTATACAAGACAGTCCTCAATGTAAGTTATAAAAAACTTTGATCATACCTAAATACACTTAAAATATTTAAAGAGGGGGTACAAACTCGATTTGGACTGATTGGAGTCACAGGTCAACGGTACTTTTGCGTGTGTTAATTGCATTAATAAAGAAAAGTGCTACATTAAGACAAACCCTTACATCATTTAATTCACACAGATATTTCATAGTAGCAACATGCGGTCCATTACCATACTCGAGCAAAAGTGGTTTTAAATCGTAGCTACATGTTCAGAAATGGTATGCGGGGTAACTTACCTCTGTGCTGTTCAGGTCACACAGATGTGTGCCTGTGAACCACCCGGGGCTGCTGGAGCACTGATTGATGTCGAGGGATTGCAGATTCACATCCAGCCTGACCACACCTCTGAAAGAGAAGGAGGCATTGGTAACGGCGAGGCAACACATGGGACCTTCAGGTGCACGTCAGTTGGGGTCTACAGACAAGAATGTACACAACATTATGGGGCCGATTCACAAAGTCATTAGTGAGCACGGATGAGGTACCCCTTTGATACCCACTCACACACTCATAAATACCTTTGTACATTGGCCTGTATGTATGTTCCAAACTCCATAGAGTATTGCTCAACCAAGACATCAGTATGTGATGCTTACCAGCCACAGAACAGCCGTCAACCATCTTAAGTGCCATCCAATCCAAAGAACTCTAAAACTCTTCACCCATCATCACTACCTACTATTTCAGCCACATATCTAATGGACGTATGAGTTTGTGCAAGGACTACTGGCGTAACACTTTACATACTCGTAAATGCCTTCGTCAATCGGTCCCCAAAGGTTCTTTTCTGAAGCCATAGATTTTCCATACACTTACAATCCACTGAGATGCAACTCTACCCCAAAATCTGATTTACCTATTGCTGAATGTCAGTCCCCCCCCCCCCCCCCCCCCAAATGCTACTAACACAGAACTTATCCCCTCTGCCTGTGGTCTGAAGGATTACTTTTATTCCCTCCTAGGCTTTGCAAAACCACTGATCTTCCATGTGAATTCCAACCTCCCTTTATTAATCTTGTAGGCAAATTACCACTGAGAGAGCGTGGTTACAGCTAAACCTCTGCAAGTAAAGCATGACTTGCCAGTCAGAGACCAACTTTTGCCCTCTTGTTCTATCTCACAAACACCGCCCTCACACAGCCTCAACACCAGCCGAGAGTAGTGTAGGCCATCTTCTATGTGGCAGCCCACCTGAATTCGACAATTCAGAGTCCGTTCATATTACTCCGCAACTCTATCCATGCCAAATATTTTATTTAATTGAATAATGTTAAAGGGCTCTGAGGTGAATTCACTGATGGTGGCTATGGTACAAGTGTGACGGGTCCCATTAACACCTAACACTGTATCTCTGATGGCGACTCCTACCGGCCAAAAATCAATTAGGTCTCACTGCATCTTACTTAAGGCGGGCAGCAATAAGCTTAGGTAAAAGAGAATCTCAGCACTTCTGTTGCAAAGCAGGGCACCACCCTGGCCTACCTACCCCAGGTCCACGTGTAACCCATACTCCATGTCTGTAACTCATTTGTCTTTTGGTTATTCTTTGTAAATCGACATCATAAACCCTGTAAATCCTTCTGATATGTAAAGTGTTCGGCTACTTCATCAATGCTAAAGTAATTTACCTAATGCAATTACACAATGCAAAATATATTTTCATTTATTGTTTTTTTGCTTCAGCTGCCAGCATTACAATAGTTAAAACTGTAATTAAAAACAAATAGAAAATACAATAACTTACTTCTTTAAAAACAAATCAAAAGGAAACATGTGCAACACAATCAACTGGGTGGCATGGTGACATGATGCATTGAGCACTGTACTCGATTCCAGTAAAAATAATCAACTAATTCATCAATGCAGGACGAAAATATGTTAAAGTGCATGTGCAGAGGACCATTAGGAGAGTATACAGGTCAGGCAACAACTTATAACTTAATGCATAATGAGATATCCATAAAACCACACGAAAAAGGAAGAAAGAGCTCCGCATGGATTATCTGATTGGAGTGTTTTCTGCAAAACAGAACAAAATGAGTTAAGTTGTCTGTCCATCCAAAGCTACAGTCATAGTGGGCAGACCCAACAGCGAGCCTATGGATACGGATTAAATAGTACACGGTCAGCAGAATACCCGGTTTGTATTTTACCTACAGTGTTCGTTTCAGCTCAGGGTATATCGAATCCAGATATCCAGTGCAGAAAAGACCATAAGCGTTGTTAAAGTATGCATGAGATAGATCCTGGCCTCCACGAGAGCCACTTCCTCGTCTGCATGCATTCACAGTTTCAGTCTTTGATCAGATCTGCAGTATCCTGTCTTAACTACAGGGATCCGCCCACAAGAACTCCATCTGTAGCTCATTCAGAACATTCTGTACATAGGACAACCATGTGCTTCCCCCACGGCCACAGCTGGAAGAAACCTCTTCCAGGGTTCTCAAATATATCGCTGCCCTATGGATTCTTACCAGCCTGACCCAATAGAGCACTGGCCTAAGGGCTGCTTTTCTGATATTGGAGTAAAACTAAGCTCCGCATAGCGTGCCAATCAGGTAGTGGCCGGATCCGACCTCAGTGGGCCCTAGGCCCACATGCTAGTAATAAGTGTGACACAGACACCAGTTAGGTAGTGGGTTAGTAAGCCACGAGCACGTGCGCTCGGCTCCTTTTATTGACTGATGTCACGTGCCTCGTGACATCAGTGGTGGGTGAGTGTTTAGTGTAGGCTTACAATATTAACCCCTTAGACTGTGTCTGCTAGGACACAACATTCCTCCCAAAATTTAATAAAAATTAAGGAAAGACAAAAGTCCGACTCTGTGGGAGGAAATACACAAATATACAATAACTACAAATTTACACTGAGTCTCTTCAGCTGCTTGCTTGATGACGACGGTGGAAATTGCTGCTGAAGCTTTATTTCTTCTTGGCTTGACGTCTTGGTTATCGGTGGGTGTGCTCTTCTTTGCTTGCGCCGTGGACGTGTGTTGGTCAGTCCACTGAGATCTTGCTTTTGAGGATGACGTCAAACAGGATGACCAGATGTTAGACTAGGATGACGTTGTCTTCTGCTGGTCCGTCGGTTTCTTCACTGTCAGCAGCTTGGCTTCACATTGCAAGGATAGAGTGTTTGAAAGACATTCTTCTCACTAGGATGCCCGTCTCGCGGGTATTCTCCTGCCACAAGATATACCAGAGGTCCTTTAAAGTCAGGTTTCCACTAGGCCGGGTATTATTCCACAGCGTTGCTCCAACTCCACAGTCTGCGTGTGAATGGAGGAGACGATGAGGGTACTACCTCACAAAGTCCGTAGCTCCACCTGAAGGGTAGTTGTTGACTCCTTCCTTTGCGCACAAGTCCCTCTTCTCCCCGGGACGTGCAGGTGAGACGGCGATGGATCCATCTCTTGTGTCGGGACCCTCTGCCACCGGTGTCCCTGAGGCCTTTGCCCCTTGGATCTCCACGGGCTGGTGGGGATCGGTCAGTTCTCCTTATTCAGGCCATCTGAGCTCCCTCCGCTTCCAGACTTCCGTTCAATCCCAAAGGTGGGTGTTGCCAATGGTCCGGCCTGTGCTCTCCTACCGTCCACGGGTCGTCGGGGTCCTGTGAATGGGTAGCTGTTCTGTTATTGGTGCTCTCAGTGTTCTCCTGGACGTGTGGGTTACTGTATACGATGTTGTGGTGCGTCACCTCTTCTTCTTTCAAGTGTGTAGACTTATCACACCTCTCCTCACCTTTTCCAGATGTTGTTCTTGGCGTCGTGCCACATGACTTCTTACTTCTTCCTTTTCTCCTTTTCGTGACGCAGTGCGGTCACCTTTCTTCCTTTGTCTTGCTGACCAGGCTTCTTCAAGCAGCGTGCACTCCGCCTGTTTCCGTCTGGTCTTGTCCTGTCATTAGGACACGGTCTTCTCTCCACTCTTCAGTGACTGGGCCGGTCATTACGATCTTCTCTCTTGCCTCCTTTTACTTCTTTTCTTGTGAGTGTTGCGTCCGTCTCTCCGGGTCTTCTTTCGGACATTCTCCTGATCTCTCAGTTGACGGACGTCTTACGGCACAACATCTTCCCTGACTTCTTGACAGAATACCTTTGCTGAGCCTTTGTGGCGGTTCAGTATTCCGGCGACCTGTTGGCAGGTCGGTTATCTTCTTTTACCGTCACGGGCGATCATCTTGGTGATCGGCTTTTGTTTGGGCGCCCGTCTGGCTTGTCGGATCATTCTCTTTTTCTTGGGCGATCTTCTTTGCTACCAGATGGGGTGGACATCTTGCTCTTCGTGAGTCTTCTTGCTATCTGCGATCATTGGGATCGCCATGTGCTTCTGCTGCAGTGCTTTTACGTTGGCGCAGTTTCGCCTGCGCTCTTCGTGTGCTCTGCTTTTTCCGGAGGGTTACTTCACGGCTCCATGGACCTTTTCCAGTGGATGCACTTCTCGTGCTCGCTTCCGGTGAGGCTCTTTAGCTTCTTGGGGCGTTGACCGTGCTTGGTTGCTTCGCCTCCTTTTGGCTGCGGGGTAACTTAGCGTTACTCTTCCATTGCACGTCAGTGTGCATTGCAGTGGCAAGTTCTGGCTTCACTTGGTACCGTCGTGATACATCTTCAGTGTAGCTTTGTTCCTTGCACTTTTAGTTTCTTTGGTGTTGTCGCTCTTCCACTTGCGTGTCGGGTGGGCTCCGCGAGTCGTGCTTCATTTAAAGTTCTCTGGGGGCACACTCACGCCCGGCGAGGCGCGCTGGTCATGCAGGTGGGCTCCGCTTCATCTACCGTCATAAGGGGGGTCGCTCCTGGCATGCGCGACCCCCAGGGGGCATTTATGGCACTCGGGCTCACCTTTGGCCTCCGGGCCTTTTCTTCGGCTGCGGCCGTGGCGGGTGGGCCCCGCACGGTCCGCTTTATCCTCGAGCGCCTCGCTCAGCAGGACAGCTCCCGGTGGGGCCAGAGAGGTGCGGGGTCGGCTCCCGATCACCTCCTTATCAAAGGCTCGGCCCGGGGCCCGGTGCACGCCCCGTGGGCACTCGGCGGCCGGCGCTGCTTCCTCTCGGGGTGCCCTTCGCTCGGGCAGGATTCTCTCCCCCTTTTTAGCAGTGGCTGTGTCGCGTGGAGTTAGAACCACTCTGTCGTCGCCATTGTTGCGTTGTGGGCCCTATGCCCACATGCTAGTAATAAGTGTGACACAGACACCCGTTAGGTAGTGGGTTAGTAAACCACAAGCACGTGCGCTCGGCTCCTTTTATTGACTGATGTCACGTGCCTCGTGACATCAGTGGTGGGTGGGTGTTTAGTGTAGGCTTACAATATTAACCCCTTAGACTGTGTCTGCTAGGACACAACACTCAGCAAGGCTCTTAAGAAGTTGTCCTTGGCCACTTGCAGTGGACGTACATTTGCATACCCCCAGAGCTCCACCCCTTAGAGCTTCCGCCACTGCCCTTTGTTTATATATTTGCAGGGTAACACTAATATTGCTGGCACCTGCCTTATGCCTAAACTTCAGAACCGACCCGGCCATTTGTCTCAGGACAGTAGTTACCTTCTGTATGTGGCTACCCCAGTGCAAGTTCTCTGCAAACTGTATCTCCAGTTAATCAAACTGCCTAACAGTTTCTATGGGCACACCATAACTCAAAGGATTCTGCTTAAGGGTGGAGGACAGCTTCAAAAACATGCTCTTTATTTGACTACCATTAATGGTCAGTGATTTCTTGCCGCAGTAATCCTCAAAATGCTTTAATAGCCTGTGGGTTGCATTTCCTGTTCACTCTATCAATACTGTGTCATTCGCAAATAGTAGTATCAGAATCCTCCTTCTGACTAAAGTGGGCACATCTAGGGGTTCTACCACCAAATAATCTGCTACATCATTTAGAAAAGGCTGAAAAGTAAGGGCACCAGCACACAACCTTGCCGGTCGCCCTTTCCTACCAGAAAATGTTCTGTGCAATTGCCTCCTGGGCCGTACCTGACTCTTGCCATATTGCCAGAGTGAAGAGGGCAACTTCCATTTATCTCATAACTGCGCAATAGAACAAAACATTTTTACAATCCCTATTTCTTACAGACAATTTGATGTTGGAAATGTATGCCTCTATTGTATTATTAGCTTATGCTTGCATATCCTCATTAGTACATTTTTAGTCATAGCCCATGCTCTCCACTTTATTTCCGGTGTTTTGACAGCCGAGCAGGATTATTATTGAATGTATTGTCTGAACATCCCTTATAGTTTTAGTAGTAAAGGAAGTTGACATGTTGGTTAATGGCATAGCTTGTGCAAGTTGCTATCTTAGTTTTTTAGGGTTAGGACACAGCTTTGGCTTGATTAACAGTATTTTTTGCCAGGTTGATGGTGAAGATTAGTGAGGATGATCATACTTTATGGTTGCAGGGATGTCAACATTTAGTTTGTTTAATGGCATAGTTTGGTTACAGTGTGTTTTAACGGTACTGTAATTGCATTTATATAGTGCTCACTACCACCTGAAGAGGTACCGAACCACATGATGGTTAGGTAGCAAGCTACTCCAGACCCCAAAGTTAGCGGGTAATCCAGTGGTTATTATGTATTGTTGGCTACGTTTGGATTTTGGGATTAGTTTGGTGCTCTCAGGAAACCGATCCATGCCTCCCTCCATTTCGTTGTGGTAGATTACGTTTTTTATGAGTTTGGTGGGATCCTTAGTGTGTATTAATGCAAATGAAAAGTACAATTAGTTGATAGGCTAGAGGAGGGTGGGTCGGCATGGCCAGTGGGAGAAATATAATAGAGAGTGAGGCAGACAGGCATGCAATAGAGGACCTACACATGGGGACAGGAAGGCCTGTAAAGGATAGAGGTTAGGGAGATGGTCATTCGACAGAAAGGAAAGACAGCAAACGATCAATAGATTTAATTCAAGGACATTTTTCATCCAGCATTTTATGAATATAGAGGGAGTTGGTGTTGTGAGGTAGCATACAATCTGAGGAGGTAAAAACTGTAGAAAGGAGGGTTGATGGATGTTGTCTATGGCCAGATGGAAGAAATGTACAAAAAAGTCCATGCTGGTATACGTGAGAATCCAGTTCATGAAAAGAAGCCAGCAAATGAAGTTATAGAACATTACAGAAAGTTATATACATTGTTGCGTCTTTTGGTTGTTCTAGTTGGTCTGTAATGATATTGAACAGTTTATCCTTTGACAGGTTATATTATTAGCAGTAATATATGTGGTAAGTCCTATTTGCAGGTCCTTCCGGTTTGTCAGGTAAAATATGCCTCTGTCATTTGCATAGAACAGTGCTTCCCAAACTTTGTAGAGCAATGACCATTTTTTAGAACAACAAACTTTCCTGACCCACCTAGCTTTGGTGGACATGAGGTGGATGATTTTTCATGTAACTAAAGCATTGTGTGTCAGAGCTCTATCATTTACAGATAGAACATTTTCTATTGAAATGATCACTAAATTTGCAAAGACATTCAGTTTTACTGAGCAAACTGTATTTATTGCACAGACATGATAATGTGTGGATATTGGTTTTCAATGAATGTGAATCATTTGTGTATCTCCAGGTACAGTGCTTTAATTTGTTTTGATCCTGTTAAAAGATTTGCTTCTATTTTTCTTCAGAATTACAAATAAAAGTAACCAATTCCAATTCCAAAAATTCTTTATTTCGGCCATATAGACCATAAAAGATGCAATGCAAACATTACAGACATTAAAATACATTATTTTAAAATACATTTAAATAAGGTCCGCTCTCCCAGCGAGGAGTAATTTAAAATTACATAAAAAGAGTTCAGGGGGCTTCAGTGGATCTTTTCTTTCTGATCAACCATATGGCCATGAGAAATTTTGAAACAGCGAACACAATATGACCCAGGGTGCTGGTTTTCAAAATCCTGTATGCCTGTGCATACTCTCTGAACCCCAAGTTCTTACATAGCGGCGCTATCCAGTATTTTCTGGGCCTTTGGTATGCAGGGCACACAAACAAGATGTGGGGGTCATCTTCCACATGGTTGTTACAACAGGGACATATTTTATCGCCCCCATTTGTCCACTTACAAGTGTAGGAGTTAATGGGGAGTGTGCCAAGCCTCCATTGAACGTACAGTTTCCTCGCCAGGATGGGAAAGATAAAATCCATAAAAGGTTCAAAAACATATGAATTTTTGGATTCTAAAAATCGCAAGGTTAAGGTGCCGCTATTTTGAGCGTCCATCAGGTGAGCAAGGGACCTGGCTTTGTAGATTTGTGCCAGGGCTTTGCGCGAGATTGATTGGCAGCCTCGCGCGGGATCCTCCCACAGGTCACGGAGATTGATGGCAGACAGTTCATTTTCCACAAAGGTGAGCCTGGGGATTTTGCCACTGCGGTTCAAACTCATGACATGGATAAGATCCTCCCTATAATGATGAAGTTCGTCCGTAGACCAGAGCCTGTGCCAGAACTTCACTGGTTTTGACACAAGCTCCTCTGCAATAGGGGGGTGACCCATGTCCATTCTCAGAGGCTGAAGTGACGTGGAACTTGGAAGGGCTAGAAGGCGCCTTAAAAAACTGTTTTCAACTGTTGATAAGTCCTTCACCGCTTTGTACCCCCATAGTTCACTGCCATACATGGCCGCAGCCTTGGCCTGGGTCCTGTAAGTTTCAAGGGCCGGACTTATGGGCTTGAAGGAAGAAGTATTAGCCACTTTCAGGATTGCACCCGACAGTTGGGACAGTTTGGCCCTAGACCGTGCTATCTGGCGGTACCATGATAGGTTTTCCTGCAATGTTACCCCCAGATATATGAAGGTGGACACCCTCTCAAGGCTGGCGGTCCCCAGGGTGGGATTGGGCCTGGTTTTGATTGGAGGGTTGAAGATCATGAACTTGGTCTTTTCTGTGTTCACCTCCAACCCATGCTGATGACAGAAAAGACCAAATCCATCCAGGATCCTCTGGATCCCCATGGGGGATTTTGAAAGGAGGAGGGTGTCATCGGCAAACATGATTGCCGGTACCTTCCTACCTGCCAGACAGGGGGCGTCGTTGTCCTTAACGTTTTCCAGGTGTGAGATGACGTTATTGATGAATAAACAAAACAGGGTCGGTGCCAGGACACAACCCTGCCTCACGCCTCGACGGACAGGAAACCTGGATGAAAGTTTGCCATCTCTCCCACACCTGACTTGTGCAAAGTTGTTTTCATGCAGCCTGGCTAAGATGTTAAGTAACTGGGGGGGAATTCCTAGCTTTTCCAGCACCTCCCACAGTTTCCTGCGCGGGACTAGGTCAAAGGCTGACCTCAGATCCACGAAGACCATGTACAATCTCCCCCCCTCGATCCTCACCGTCTTCCAGTAGAGGAGAACGAGGCGGAAGATCTGGTCCATGGTCGACGTGTTTTTCCTGAAGCCAGCCTGCAGGGGACTCATGATGTAATTTTCCTCCACCCAGTCTAATAGATGGTTCAAAATGAGGCGCGCAAAAAGCTTTTGGGGAACATCTATCAGGCTAATAGGCCTATAGTTTGCCGGGCTCAAGGGGGACCCTTTCTTGTAAATCGGAACTATTTCAGCCCCTAGCCAAGAGGAAGGGACCGCCATACCTCCCAGTATAGCATTAAAAAGAACAAGAAAGTACGGGCCCCAGATGTCAGGATGGTATCTGAACAAATCACCAGGCAGCTTATCCAACCCTGGTGCCTTCCCCAGCGCCAAGCGCTCCAGAGCTAACTTCACCTCCCCCAAGGAAAATTCCAGGGACACATCCGGGGGACAGGGGGACTCCAGCACCATCCCTTCAGGCCAGAGAGTGGTTTCTTGATATAATGTCCCAAAGTGGGCCTCCCAGATAGAAGGGGCAATGTTGGGTTCTACTGCGGGTGACAAATCCCCTGTCCCATTATTTACCAGAGCCCAACATTTTCTAGAGTCTTTGGATTCAAGGGCTTCAGTCAGTTCATGCCAGTGGTTCCAATCCCATTCTGCCCTTGCGTTGGCCAATGCTAACTTGTATCCCCTCCTGAGGGCTGCAACCTTCACCTTATCGCTACCCTCTTTAATTGCGGCAAGTAGCTCAGACTTGGTTTTCCTACAAGTAGAGGTATACCAAGTCGGGGCGCGAGTCTTTTTCCTTCTGGTGGGCAGCGCCGGGTTAAAGACATCTGCGAGGTCCCTCACTAAGGCCTGGTGAATGCCATATAGTCTCTCATTGTAATCAGAGGGTCTTGGTTGATTGATGAGAGCATCCACCTCCTGGAACCTGGGGAGTGCTATGCCATAGAGGTTATTTATAGCTTCTTCTTTGTCAACTAACTTCCCCCATTTCACCCGGCGCCTACTCGTAGTGAGTAGTAAGTCTCCCTGGTCGACTCCAGAATCGACGGTTGGCAGCCCTACAGCAGGAGCAGGGTGCTGGATCTCCAACAGAAGGGAATTGTGGTCACTGTCTGTCCTCGGGATCACTCTAAAATCTTGAACTTTGGGCCACAGGGAAATATCTATAAATATATAGTCCAACCTTGACTCATGGCCCTTTTTGTTAAAAGTGCACACCGAAGGAGTGTCAGAAGGGGTGCGTCCGTTGCACGCCCTCAGTGCAAAGTTCAGAGTAAGAGAGGTAAGTTGTACTACCAGCGGGGACCAAGCTTTGGGATGAGGTGAGGCAGAAGGTGGAACTCCCCAATGGTCATCCTCGGCGGTAAAGGCGCCTTCCATTAAGCCTTCCAGGGGTTCAAAATGACAGTTGAAGTCCCCTCCCATCACTATTTTCAGGTCGCCTTGCAGTTGCCCTAGAAAAGATGAAAGATCAACTAGGCTTTCCTCCATGCTGAATGCGTACAGTTGATTTACAGATATTTGCATTTTGTTGTGTTAAAAAATGATATCATACAGCCTTTCCTTTCACACTCTCTGTACCCGAGATATATTGTCACATGCTTCCCTTCACTTTTCTTTCTCTGACTGCAAAATGAGTGTAGTTTGTAAACACCAATACCCATGTTAAAATAAATAAGCAGCAATTTGTCAGAAGAGAAAGCCTGACATGTGACCTCTGTCTTTGAAGCACGGTAAAGATAAATACAGCATTCAAAGGCATCTTTATTTATTGAATGGACTTTCACGACCCATCAAAAATCGGCTTGAGACCCACATTTCGGGAACACTGGCTTAAATCATTCTATTATGTATTTGTTTGAAACAGACGCATATGAGGCATGTTTGCAGGTGGATCTGATTCTGTTCTGATATTAGAAAGGGATGTTTGTATAGGAATTGTATTGATTAGGGTCTCCTTGATCTTAGAGGATTCCACGGGGGCCTCTGTCTATAGGCAGAGAGGCCAGAATTTGGCCAATGCACGTATTTAATTGCATGGCTTGGCTGGGTTGATAGCACTGCTTGGTTTGGTTGATAGTATAGTTTGGTTTGATTAACAGCATAGTGGGGATGGATTGATAGCATAGTGTGGATGGATTGATGGCATTGTGTGGATGGATTGATGGCATAGTGTGGATGGATTGATAGCATAGTGTGGATGGATTGATGGCATTGTGTGGATGGATTGATGGCATAGTGTGGATCGATTGATAGCATAGTGTGGATGGATTGATGGCATAGTGTGGATGGATTGATAGCATAGTGTGGATGGATTGATGGCATTGTGTGGATGGATTGATGGCATAGTGTGGATGGATTGATAGCATAGTGTGGATGGATTGATGGCATAGTGTGGATGGATTGATAGCATAGTGTGGATGGATTGATAGCATGGTGTGGATGGATTGATGGCATAGTGTGGATGGATTGATAGCATAGTGTGGATGGATTGATAGCATAGTGTGGATGGATTGATGGCATAGTGTGGATGGATTGATGGCCTAGTACTGCTAAGCTGAACCCTTACAGACCCTTTCGGGACACAATGGTGACGTAGAGATGTCTCCATTCGAACAAATTGTCATCTTTATGGTAGAATATGGGAGATCCACTGTGGGGCAGCATTGGAGATACTCATGGGAAATAAGAGTGTGGGGAGAATGGCTCGGAAAGCTATGCTGTCGAAAGCAGCCAGCATGTCTAGGAGCAGGAGACGGAGACCTCCCTTGCCTGTGATCGTAGGACCATCCAGAAGCCCCTGCATTCTACCACTTCCAGTGTGTGACTGGAGCAGTTGATTAAGGTTGGGGTGGTGCTGTGCATTAGTGGCTGTGGCTTTTTACTGGATGTTACCCTTGAAGATTACGTGCTTAAAGGGGTGCAGGGGGTGGGGACTTGTTCAGGAAAAGGTTGATTTTTTTGCAGGAGGAGAGTCTGCCC
The DNA here is from genome assembly GCF_964263255.1 of Lissotriton vulgaris. Taxonomy (NCBI): domain Eukaryota; kingdom Metazoa; phylum Chordata; class Amphibia; order Caudata; family Salamandridae; genus Lissotriton; species Lissotriton vulgaris. Next base: position 698,905 of record NW_028245947.1, read on the forward strand.
AGTTTTTAGGTAGAAGGGGAAGGGGCCTGTAGGGAATGAGAAGTGGCTGTTAGACTAGTGATTTGATGAGGAAGGAGTGTATGACGTTCTCCCCCTAAAAAATCAGCTTTTAGACACTGGGTTCATGCACTATTTGCAGTGTCTGAAATGCAGACCCCCATGGGGAGTGTATTATCACACCGACGCGCTATATATAGTGTCTAAGGTGCAGACCTCGTCAGCAATGATGAGCGGCAGATCATGTGGGTTTCTCTGAGCAGAGATGCAGACAGAGAGGGGGAGGGAGGGAGGGTGCCGACAGAAAAGAGATCCTGCGTTTGAAATGCAGATAAAAGGCTTTCGCTTATCTGAGGCCCTGCAGCTGCGCTGTGATTGTCACACCTCAGCCTTCTCTTCCACCTCACCTCAAAGGATGAGCCATATATAGCAACAAGGAGATCAGGTTCCCGCCTCCGCCTACACCTCTGAGACTCGTGCACCGCACACTGAATATAGACCGTGAACGAGACATGCAGAGGGGAGGGGCAACTGTGGGCGTCTGCATGTGCGTGTGTGTGTGTGCTCATGCGCAAGAGGAAAGACCATGCGTCTATGAGTATGTGCGTATGTAATAAACATGTGTCTGGGGGCCTCTATGGATCTATATCTCTCTCTCTCTCTCTCTCTCTCTCTCTCTCTCTGTGCATGTCTGAAAAATGTACAAGTGTGTATGTGGGTAAATATGCATGTCTGTGCACATATGTGCTTATGCATTTGGTAAACATGTGTGTGTATGAATGTGTGGGCGTCTCTCTTGTGTTGTGTGCTGGTAAAGAACACATGTGTATGTGTAGCGTTTACGAGAAATAACACGATTTGTTTATACGTATGTGAGTATGAATGATTGTGTGTGTGAGAGGGAAAACGAAGCTAGGTGTGCTTGTGCAGTGTGAGCCTGTGTGTATGTATATATATCTATATATATATATATATCTATATATATATATATATATATATATATATATATATATATATATATATATATATATATATATATATAGATATATATATATATATATACATATATATATTTATATATATAGAATGAACATGGACTTAGGCAACTGTGTCTTCGTATACATTTTTGTGTGTGGAATGAATAAAGATGCGTGTGTTTGTGTGTGTGTGTGTGCATGCACGTATATTCACTTACATGTTAAGGATTTGTGGGGCCCGGACAAGATATATTTTGGCAATCGCACAGTTTTGATGACTTGGCAAATTATCACCAGGCACCCATCTCTAGTTATAAAGAGCCAAAATATATTGCAGTCTTCAAGAAATCATCCGGTGCTTCCAGAGGGTTGGAATGACCATCAAATACTCCACAAAAGGAAATCTTCCAAAATTGAAAACACAACCCTTGAGTGTCACAAAAAAAGATCCACGCCTTGATCAGCGTTGATGCATGTTTCTTTCATGAATTCTCCATTCTATCTAGCCCATGTTTCAGTTTTAATATACTTTTTCTGGGCATACGAGTATAATCAAAACGAGTTTGAAGACATATAGGCAATTGTGGTTTCACAAAAGGACCATATATTAATTCAGAAATATAGAGGGATGTTGAGCAGAGTATTAGTTCTTTTCCCCACTCCAGTATATTGTGCAATATCAGTAGGACCACTCGTTCCGGCGTAGTACCAGTTTGGAAGATATATTGGGACTCCCCAGTCTTGAATATATTACCACTTTTCGGCTCATTGAAGCCTCTGTGATGCCAAACAATATTAAATTATATGTCAAACCTTCAGTAATGAGGGGGTCAAAACAATGAAAAACAACCGAAAGCTCAACCAGCCTGACCTGATGTCCACCAGTCAAATAGTACGTAACGAAAGCATTAACAAGGATTGATAAAGCCATTTTTTGTGTGGTCAAACCGCTAGTTATTAGCTTGGTAGGAAAAAGGTGCTTAGGGTGACTTAGTGGCTGTTTAGTAGACTAGTGCATGATATAAAAATAAGATATATGTACATAACACTTGAAATTGTAGCTTTAGTTGACAGATATTTGTGATCACAAATATGTGTCCTTTCACCACTGGCATTCTTGCTAAAACAGTAAAAATCAAAGTGCTGAACTGTGGATTTCCACTATACCATTGGTTTAAATCTGTTAATTGTCTTGTAATTGTCTCCTAGTTTCTTTTTCCATGCCTTGTCCCTCTTCTCTTTATATGTGTTCACTTCTCTGACTAAAGTTACCTGTAGCCCAGCTGATTAAGAGAAATGGGAGGGACAGGACATGAGAAGGACAGAGGCATAAGGAGAACAGTATAGCAAGGGGCATAAAGTAGAGGGAGAAGGGGGAAAGATAGAGACGAAAGAGAAACATATGTGTGGTAGGGAGAGAGGTAAAGTAAATAGAAAGTTGGGGCAGTGAAAAATAGAGCTAGAAAGAGAATGATATAGGTAAAGAAAGAGAAGTGGCGCAATAGGTAAGGTTTTAGAGCACAGAAGAGAGAGAGCGATAGGGAGATGGAAATGTAATGAGAGGTTGAGGAGTGTATTACTCCAAGGAATGAGGCAGAGCAAGCGGTAATATAGAAAAAGAGGCGAATTAGAGAGAGATAAAAGCAGCAAGAGGTAGAGTTAGCAGAGAAACCCGAGGACAAACAAAGAGATGCAATGTAGAAAGATAACAAAATAGAAAAGAGATATGGAAGAACAGGTCAGATAAAGAGTGGTGGGGCGAGAGAAAGGTAGAGAGATGGGTGAAGAAGGCTATAAATGTGTTGTCGAACAAACAAGAGGAAGTTGAGAGATATGGGAAATGGAGAAAGAGAGGTGGGGTTGATACAGAGGCAGAGAGTTAGGCGATAAAGAAATAGGAAGATACAGTGAGGTAGAGAGCACTATAAAGAATTAGGTTAAGAGAGACAGTTGAGGTTCAGCGGTTAGTTGAAATCCAGAAGGCGGGTTAGAGAGGGAGATGTGTCTGTGTGAGAGAGAGATGATTTGATGATAGGGAAAAAAAGGTATAGAAATAGAGGTAGCTTGAGAGGTGTAAGATATTTAGAGTGGTGAAGGAAAGTGAACCAAGGGAGAAAGGGGTTGTGGAAAGGTAAAGTAGTGAAACAGTAGTGAGGTAAATGAGAGGTTAAGCAGTGAGAGAGAGAAAGTGGTGTAGAGAGATGTAGGTAGTGAGGGACAATTGCGACAGAGAGGTTTAGGGGAAGTGGAGAGATGAGCTAAAGGGAAGAGAAAGAGGTAGAGATGACAGGTAGCAGAAAAAAGAAGGGAGACGTGAGGTAAAGATGAGAAGTAAAATAGGTGGAGGAGAGGTACAGGCAGGTGGGAAGGAAAAGGAGCAGTGAGTTACAGAGAGAACAGGTTTAGGTAGTGAGAGGGGATCAAGAAGGACAGATATAGAGGAAGGCACAGAGAGTGGTAAGGATAGAGAGGGCCTCATATGAGAGAGAGGTACAGAGAGAGAAAGTCAAGTGAGGCAAATTGGGTATATTGATAGAAAAGTGAGGTAGGCAGAACTGAGATTTAGAGTGAGGATGAATGTACACTAAGGTATAGAGAGAGAGGTCAAGAGAGAGGGTTAAGGTAGAAGAGAAGAGGTGAGGCTAAGTAAGGATAGAGAAATGCACAGAAATATTTTTTGAGTTTAACTGCCACCAACTGCTTCAGAGTGAGAAAGTTATGGCTGGGCAGGTCAGGGCTGCACATTAATTATCATATTTAACATACCATTTTACTGGTGCAAAGTCACCAACAGTAATGCAAATGGGATTTATTTTAGAGCACAAACATTTTTGTGGTGGAATGTGCCTAAAAATAGCAAAAAGCAGCGCTTGGCTCTGATTTGTGTTACTTTATGTCAAGGGGTATCCTATGTGTTGCACATGGGCATTTCTATGTGACCACCCTTGTTTTTTTATGCAAAATCATATTTACTAACATTCGTAGTTCTTTACCCCAAAAGGTATGCCTCTATGAGGTAGGCGCAAAGAAGGACAAAAGAATTATTTTCTACAAACTCTTCCAACTTTGCATTGTACTGTACTCTACAGCACACTCACAAAGTGGAAAAAGTTTAAAATGAAGTCTAAGTATAGTATTGCGCACTGGCAGGGCACCCTTCCAGTACAAAACCTATGCTGGACTCATACAGATACCTTTGCCCGGAGGTGCAACAGTGTGTGAGTGGTGCTAGGCAGCCTGAAACTGCTCCAGCACTTGGAAAGAGAGCAGCAGCCCCATATCTTTGTGGATGTGGCACTGTCCTGTTATCTCCCTTTCACTAAACGCAGAATAATAACTTTGGTTGCTGTAATGTGTAGCGTGAAAAAATGGCACATTTGCTCCTGCATTTCTATTAAGCATGCTCATTTGTCAAATTAGAAAAATAAGCTGCTTGTTGAGCACCATTGGTATGGCAGGGATTTCAAATGTCCAATTCACTTTACCAGAGGGCACCTTGGAAGGAAGGGGGCCCTGGGCAATTTTCACTTTGCATATGCCTTAAAATGTCTCTGCATATATTTGACCATGTGTTTGGGGTGTGAGAGTGAAAAGGGTATGTGTGTGTGAGACTGGCTCAGTCCTCATAGCGTGGGTTATGTTTTGAGCGAGTGTATGAAGAAACTAAAAGTGCAGTTATATTTGCCACGGTCCTATTTATAACCTACCCTACTATCAAAGCATGTGTGGACTTAGAATAGTAAATAAACAGTCCATTATGGCCTGGGGAAGGGATCTAGCCTTACGGCTAGAACGGTCGACCTCGAAGCTAGGGAACTAGGTTTGAGTCTCGGCAACTTAATCTCCCCGTGCCTAACAAAAAATTAATGTGTCTTTGTATAATGAAACGGGTGCTCATGTAAAGCGGTCTGATACTCTGGTCTAGTTCGCACTATATAAAACGCTAAAAAAGAAAATGGCCAGTCCTCATAATAATTTTGTGGATCAAGGCACAAATAGAATCAGAATTAATCTGAGAATTCCATTCAATGATGTTTGAATGGTTCATTTATTTGTGCTTAATCCCAAATCCAAGAAGCGATTCTTCACAATTGGAATCACTAATATTAAATCGAACCAGCCAACACGTGTTTTGCCCCCTTCTAGCATACAAGCCTGTGGCTTTTTCAAGGCATACTGCGTTGGTATGGTATGAGTGGTTATGTCATGTAAGCCATTCTAAGTGGCTGTAAACCATTTCATGTTTAGCATTTACTTTATGCTATCTCATATGGCACATAGTCTCTGTGGTTTACTTAGGTATCTATTCTCCAGCGGGTTCTCTCTTTGGCACGCTTGGAGTTAGAATAGTAAATAAACACTTAATTATGGCAATGGCTGGTCCTCATGATAATAGGTATGTGAGTGTGTGTGTGAGGAAGGACATGGGTGTTTGTATGTGCCTATATCTAAGTACACATTAGTGCGCATTTGTGTGAGTGTTTGTGTGTTTGTGTGTTAGTATGTGGGTGTGTCTGTGTATGCATATGTAAAATGAATACAGTGTGCTTAATCTGCCCCCGTGCAACATCTGCTTTCAGATGACGCCACGCAAAGTTTGAAGCACACACAAATAATACAACTTACAACGCGGCTGCTTAAAAGGAAATAATAATAATAAACAAAGAAAACTTACCTTGCCGCTGCCGGGTCCGTGTCTTCACTCCTGCTGCCTGTGTCAGACTACAGGTTGGAACAGGAAGTAGGCAGCCAGCCTCCCACCCCTATGCCAATCACAACGCTTCAATGCAGAGTTTTGATTGATCCGAGCGCGTGACACGGCGCTCAGCCAGGGGCAGTAGGGGTTGGCATGTTCTCCTGTTTTGGGCAGACCGAGTGGGCTGACCAAACAGTCATTGCGCACAGTAGTGTTCAACCACTCCTCCCCTGCAGCTCCACCCTGACCCCCGACAAGCACTGCCTCAGCGGGAGGAAAAAATAAAATGATAATAACATTCTGTTATTATCATTTTATTTGTTCCTTTCTTTGCTGCTCCTGGCAGTGGGGCAACGCTCCTCCGCATGAGCAGAGGAGCTGCCACTGGGCAAACCAGAGTCCTTCATGGTGGACAATGGTAACATTGGTGGGTGCATAAACACTGAGGTGCATTATAAGAACAAGCCTGATGTGCTAAAACCTTATATTCAATGTGCTAACAGGGCAGAGGCAGAAATGCATGCACAGTAGAATTCCAGTTAACCACAACATTTAAATGGGGTTACTATTACCACAAATGACACCATCACAAGGTCTCTTCTAGTACACAAAGAAGATCCAGAGACAGTTACGCATGTCTCCTCTACCACCCATGATGGAACTACATCGGCTTCCTGTCCGTGCCTGCATTTTCTTCAAAATAGTCCACAAGCCATACAGGGTCACCAGAACTGGAAACCCTACATATTTGGCAGAGAAATTAACTATTACAGATGGACAGCACAACACTAGAATACAAGATATTACCATCCTAGAAACAAAAACCAGCAAAAAAGAGAAATCCAAAAGACTACCTTTCTCCACCAATGCCCCCAAGATCTGAAACAATTTACCCATCCACATCAGAACTACTCCAATACCTGTGCAGTTCAGAAAGGAGCTGAACACCAGCCTCTTCAGAGAACACTACATATCTAGAAGACTACATCTCTACGTGTAGGTATTTTTTTAAGTTTAATGTCCAATTCAGTTTAGCTGTACCTATAGTTTTTTTAATCTATATTTTTATTTTAGATGAACATTACAACAAGGAGTTCACAAGATAATACAGCTTGTTCAAATCATAATAACATAACATATTAACACATTTGAAAAGCCAGTATGGCCTGAACTGCTATAAAAACCATTATAATTATTGTTATATTGAAATAATTTTAAGACAGATAGATTAATCTAAAATGTGCTAATTTGCGTAATTTTTGAGGGTCATCAAAAACAAATCCCTGTGAAATATTTTTCTGTGTTCAAGAGACCCAGGCAAAATGACAAATTAGTATCTGGGGACCCACAACACTCCTAGCACTGAGGCTATTTTTGAGGCAGTGTGTTGTAATCTTTTGCCCTCTTGTGGTAGCACTGACTTTGCATGCTGCAAGCTGCATTTCATAGGCAGAAGCAACGAGATGACCCATGACTCTGCAGAAAAGTGACAGAGTAAAGAGAAGACAGCAGGTTCCCTTGCATGGGAATATATGTGAAAATAAAATAAACTCTCTGTCTCATTAGGAGTTGGGTGCAATATCCAAACATTGATGGTAGTCCTCTCCAGCCTTAGGCATCAGACGTAATGCATACCAAAGAAGGTCAGTTGGCTGTTATGGAGCAGTTTACACCAGGTGCACGTACATGGCAAGATGGCTCCGGTGATTTTTTGCTAAACAATTTTTATTGGGTTTTAACAGCCACGAGGTGTCCAACATTAAACAAGGCACACGTTCAGCATACAATATCACAGGTGCAAGTTGCAACCATGAAAGCCATTCAGAGCTTATACATGTTTAAGACGTTTGTTCTCCCAAGTGTGGTAGTTTGAATACAATGACTCGAAGGCTCAGCCCCTTCCCCCACACACAACCGTGTTTCCGAGGACAAACCCTCGCCTTAAATACCACCCTCACCTGCTGGGCACACCAGTCTACTCAATAGAGTAGACTGGAGTAGACTCAATAGAATGGTGTAATAGAGTGGGGGGGGGGGGAGGGGTATTCAGCCACCTTGCTGCAATATCACCATTTGCAGCAAGAAGGGCTGCACCAAGGGAGGATTTTTTGGCCCTAGTGCCCGGGGGCACTCCAATATTCCGAGGAGGATCAAGTGGGTGGGGGGGGGGAGGGGAATTGCCCACTGCAGCACTTTTGCCAGGCCTCCTGTCACTGCGATTCAGTATGTTTGTATTGTCACACAGAACCACACCATGTGGAAGAAGTCTGCAGGTGTAACTGTGCTCAGGTGCAGGTCGAATAGGGGCGGAAGCCAGCTCTGTGTAGGCGTGACGGGGGGGAGGTATGCTGCGGGGAGGTAAAATGTTTGTATTAATCGCAGTCTGGAGGAGATGATAAGCTTGTGGGGGGCCATCAGGGCATCACCACAGTCTTCTTCTTCTAAAATGCCCACCCCGCCCACCTATTGGGTCCTAAGGTGGCTAAGCGAACCAGAGGTGTTTATTTTGAGTGTTCTGTAGATTTGGGAGGTTCCCCCGCATCCCAGGTTACCCATTAGGATTTTGGCCTGTAGTGGACTAAACTCTGGGAGGGGCTCCTTATCGTGTAAATGGACTGACCTGGAATTACCTGTAGAATTGGGTGTGAGAAGGCGTATGACTCCTGTAGATTTGCGAAGGAGCATATGTGTGTTCCTGACCACACGTCTCCTTGTTGAGAGACCCCAATGGTGTCCCATGTTTTGAAGCCGGTGAGCGCTACTACCTCCTCCAGCCAGGTGCTGTGCCACTGAGGGGTTTGTTGTGTAAATTTACCATCCCATTGTACTTGGCACACAGCGGCCCACCAAGCTAAGAATGCCACCCGTGTGACCATGGGCATATGAGAAGGGACCGGAGAGCCAAGTAGTAATGCCTGTAGGGTAGGGAAACCTAGTAGGGAAAGTTCTAGTTTATAGACAGGGTCTGACCACCCCCCCGTCCGCCAAGTACAGGAGGACGTTGTCTGCATATAGGGCGATGCAATCCTCATGGTTGACGGCCCAGAGCCACTCTTTGTATAGCAGATTGCCAAGGATTAGCTGGGCCAGGGGTTCCATTTCTAAGGTGAAGAGGTGAGGAGACGGGGGCAAACTTGTCTCGTACCTTGCCTTATGGGGAAGGAGACTGATAGAACCCCATTCACGCACACCCGGGCCAAGAGTTGAGAGTATAGGACACTGACTATGCCCCGAAAACATGAACCGAGGCCGGGGGAGGTCAACACCTCATGGAGGTAGTCCCAGTCCACTGTATCGAATGCCTTTTCGAAATCGATAAGGAGTAAGGTTAGATCTTGTGGTAAGGAGTGACGGTGGGCTAAGGCCACATTGAGCCAACAAATTCAGTGCCATGTGCTTCTTTGCAGCATGAAGCCGCACTGGTCTGGGTGGATGAGCATCGACTGTACCCTTTTCGATCTGTTGGCTAGGTGAAAACTTTAATTTCGCAATTGAGTATGAAAATGGGGTGGTCCTGAGCACAGAATGTGGATGGGGTTGTGTCTTGGAAATCACTACTATTGTGGCAGAGTCCAGATCCCCTGGGAAGGAGCCAAAGTGACATGCCTCCTCGAACAGTGTGAGAAGGTGAGGGAGAAGTACGTTTCGGTTTTTCACCAGGTACTCCAGGGGGAACCCATTTTGGCCGGGGGGGTTCTCAGGGCTCTGTCCCTAAATGGCGTCCCCAATCTCCTCCACCCTAATGGGGTCATCGACCAGTTGGGAGTCTTCCCTGGAGAAAGTTGGGAGGACGAATGAGTCCAGAAAGATACTGCTTGCCATCGGATCTTTGCCCATCGAAATGGAGTATAGTTTTGTTTAGTAAAGGGTGAAAGCCTGGGCAAATTTTTGGCAGGGAACACTGCATGTAGCCTATCCCATCCATAATCTCTGGGACTATTCTATTGACTTGCTGGTGTGAAGCTAACCAGTACAGCATTTTTCCGTTTTTGTCACCCCAGCCATCAGCATTGGCCGTTGTTGCGCGCCAGATGAGTTTGGCCACTTCTAGGGAGTGTAAGCATATGTCATCCTGGACAGGAGATTTAGTTCTTCCTGTGGGTCAGAGAGGAGGCATCGTTCCAGGCATAAGGCCCGGGTTTCCAGCTGGGTGGTGAGGGAGAGGCTCTCATATTACCGCACCCGGATTAAGTGTTTCGCAGACCCGCGGAGGGCGGCTTTGCCGGCAGACCAGAGTGTGATCACTGGGGTCACCGTTCCAGAGTTTTGAGGAAGTAGGATTGAAGCTAGGTTTTTCAGTGTGCGGAGGAAGGGTCTGTCTTGGAGGTACCATGCATTGACACGCCACCTGAGCCTCAGTGCTGCGGAGGAATGCCTGAGGCCGAGGAGCAGGAGGAGTGAGATCCCTTTGGGTAATATGTCGATGTGGCTCAACGCCTGGCAGTTCAGAGCTGGTAAGAGAATCAGCTCAATGCAGGAGTTTGTGTGGTGGGAGGCTGAAGTGTGTGTGATTTAGTGGAGTGTAAGGGCCGGTGAGGGGACCGTGTTAGAGTCTCCTCCCAACACAGTGAAAACTCAATGTTGTGAGTTACAAATATAATTAGAACCAATGAAAATCATTTCAAAATCCTGTCCTCTCTAAGATAGAGTAACATGAATAGTTTTATAGCAGTCCTGGCACCAGCCAAAAGTAAGGTGAATGAGTTGGAGCAGTGATGCACGTGGGCAGCTTTTTCAGGTTCGAGAGCTGGGTAGGATCTGTTTTCTTTCCCATTTCTACCCTGTGATGTCTGTGCCTATACAAGTCAGGGCATTTTACTCTTAGTCTTTCCTTCCTGTTTAGGGAGGAGGTGCAAAGATGTAAATTAGGTAAAGCTAGTCTATTCTGCATCTGATTTGAACCGCAATCTTCCTCTTGCCACCCTCCCCTCGCCCAGAGGTGTATGTATGAAGGCAGGCGCGCAGAGAGTGACTAATACTGTGCAGCTGGCAGTGAATCAGCTGCGGTGCCATCTGTCCAATACCCACACGATCTGAAGAGCTGCGTCCTGGGGGCTTTTAGCTCCATTTCAGAGTTTATGCACTTTGTCCTTGCAGCGCTAAATCCAGGGACCCACTATGAGTTTGATTTCTCCCTGGAAAATTTCTGTCTGTGCTGTCCACGCTTTATTAACAGAACGTAAAACACACGAAAAACGAGATTTACATAAACATGGCTAGTTGCCTTCATGTTGGCAGAACAACATCCATCTTATACTGGGCTTTTTGAGCAAATCTTTGGATTCTGAGAGTTGTTGTCTCAGTTTGTTTAAATTGCAAACATTGAAACAATCATGTGTACAAGTGATGGCAGTGACAGGAGATGTGATATCCTGCTGAGTATATTTTATTAATAATTTGTAAACCCATAGACAGCTGCATGTTAGGTAACCCTGGCGCCTGCACAAGATTTCAACTCAACCAGAAGATACCTTCCTACTCAGTTTTGGCCTCAATTTGTCTCCGTGCCCTAGATTATAATGTCCATCATGAAGCAGTGTTAGTCTCTATCAGGCAAGGACAACTAGGTTGCATATCTGCTAAAAGACCACCATGGGCCTTTTGACATATGTAGCTTGGAACAACTTCTCCTTCTGTTATGTGTCTTAGTTAGGCTCTGGGAGGAACGCTGCCAGTTTTTACCATATACTTGTTTCCTACGTTGCCTTCTCTTTCACTCGAAGACTTTTGACACACATCTGTGCGCGTGACAATGCAGTATTAGTTACTCTGAAACTACATTGCTTACAGCTGTCACTTAGTACGAACATTATCACGACACCTTGAATACCAATACAAGGTCTCAACACACGTGCAAATATCGTTATTTGTTTTCGTCCATAAGGCGACAGAGCTATCAATAGATCATAGCAATGTCAGCCTAACTAAGATCTTGGCTCGAGATCAAGGATGCTTTTGGTTATAAATAAACAAGCATTTTCAGGTTGAGGCAAAGTAGCAATCGCTGAAATTCCGAGATCACTACTTGCTGAAACCTAAGCCCAGCTGCTTGCTGATCTCTCTGCGAGGAATGCCCAACTTGTGACCAAGACGGGGATATACATTATTTTCCTTCAGGTAATGGGGTGAATCATCCAATGGGGGATTCCTGGCAGAACACATACATACACCCTAGGCATTTAGGTTAGGGAATGCATTGTGGGAGAATGATTTTGAGGTGAGAAAATTTAGAGTGTCGCTGGTGTTGAGGGTGCTTGTGAAGAAGTACATCTCAAATGTAGGATGAATAAAAGGTTTCTTTATTCTTATTTCAGGAAGAAAGGATCTCATCCACAGGAGACACAGGCAGGCAGCAACTAACACAGACCTTGCCTCAGGAAGAAAGGATCTCATCCACAGGAGACACAGGCAGGCAGCAACTGACACAGACCTTGCCTCAATTAGAATCATAACATAACTACATCATGACATTCTATGAATAACATTCTACAATAAGTAAGTCACACATGCATAACACAGAGAAGGATACCACAGTGCTCTATACAGGAGCTGCCCTCCACCCAAATTGAAATCAACATACAAAGCAAGAAGGGAAAAAAACAAAAAGAGGGAAAGATAAATAACCTAGCCGACTAAATCCTGGCCATAGCTACCCAAGCTGCCTTGAGTCGGTCTGAAAAACTCAACGGGTTTTTTAAATTGCTCTCAGCCACTAGATAGTTGCATGCTTCATCATAGGGCTACTACCACACCCTGGCGCAAGCCAGTGTTCAGGATTGAGCAATATTATTTTCACCAGAAACAAGTAAAACCAATTGGTTTCAAATCGGGGATCCCAAGTGCAGAAAACAAATAAGATTAAAATTGTCTAAGTGGGTACCGCCAATATCTATTTATTGTGGGACGCTCTTCACAGGATTAAAAACTCATTAAAAATGGGCATATGTGAGAACCTACGACTCCATTACCCTGCCTGCTGTACCAAAATGTTTCAGCCTATCATTGTTGCCCAAAAAGGTCAAAGGTCTTCCTCAAAATACAGATCCCATACATCTATATAATACTCTCTCCTAGTCAGCCACTATATATGGAGGAGGGTGTCAATAGCAGCAAGAGTAGCGACAATTACTATAGACCTAAAAACAGGGGTAGGGGCTCCTTCCACAGAGCAACACATACCTTCCAACAAATGCCCCCGGGGCCCGGGTTTGGGTGGCCTCCTGTGTTTTCCCCAATGCAACCTTTCTAGTACTACCCAAATCAGAATCCTTTTTTAGGGAGAGGCATAGGGAGACAGAAGGGACAGAGAGTGCAGTGGGAGGACCTCAATCAACGTATCACTCGGAGCATGACCAAAGATACCCTACTGGGTACAAGCAGAGACACAGTCTGAACATGAATTTGATGGATATCACACTGACTCAGGAACAAGAGATGTTCTTAATAAAGGTCTAGGTTTTGTCCCCAACAATAATGTGGATCCTTTCAAACTTAGATGCAAACTTGCTGAATTGTTTAGGAAGATCCGAATAAGTGTGTATTTTGAGGAACAAGATGGAGACAACCCTCTTCAGGATTGGGATACTGGACTTCGGCCAAAATCCACGTTTGTCCCATCGCTAGCAGAGGTCCCACTGGAAATAGGGGTCTACTTCAAGCAAACTATTGCCAAGAGTGTAGTCGGCTAGGTCTTTATCTTTCCATCTTTTTGTTTTTTTCCCTTCCTGCGCCCACGCTGAGGGTGAAGATGAGGCTGCACAGTCCCCCTATCCCCCGACAGGCTCTGATAATGGCCTATCTCGAATTCTATAATAAAACCAAATATTTTTTGTAGTAACATCAACATGTTCCCTTCCAGCCCCTCCCTCTGCCTCCCACAAGTGCCAGACTAGTTCCAGAAAAGTTGCACCAGCAACCAATTGCTGGTAGGTGGCATTTGGCTCTGTCTCTGCAGTGGATTCCACTCCACCAGGGGAGACTACGTATTTGGCCCAGAATCACAGGACGTTGAGCCGATGCCGGGACTCTGAACAGTTCTACATGATAATCATAACTCTCCAGCATAGAGAAAGGACACAGAAAAAAAGTAACAGGCTGAGGCAGCACTTACCAAGTCACTTTGTGAGTCACTTGGGGCCAGGAACGCATGACGTGGGGAGCTCGAAGTATAAATTATTCATGGTCAGGCAGCGCCTCACCCTTGTTTTTTTAACTCCCTGGGCAGGATGAGGCAAGAACAGCAGTGAAAGAGGAAAGACAATAAGGGACAGAAAATGACCAGAAGCCATACTGTGATTGGCCAAGCCTTCCACCCCAATGGTGCCTCCTACTTGCCTTTCTTGAGCTAATCCAGATGCTGCTCCCTACCAGCGTCAGAATTGTCCGGAGCAGGCAAAGTAAACGCTTTAATCTCCAGCTCACTAATGTGCTGGTGGAAGACACCCGTCCAACCCGACATGCGCACTAACACACACTTCAGACGTAGTTGTGGGAAGCAATGTAGGTGAAATGACAATTGGGGAGGGGACCATTAGAAAGGTTTGCACTTGTGAGGGATATTCGCCAGAGTAGAACAGAAGAAAGATTAAATGATCGTTTAGCATTCAGTTGTCAATGATGCTCTGAAAGAGTTTGATTCTACTTATGTCCTCAGTCAGCAGAGTGTGATCAACACGTGACTGATCCTGTGGCTCAGTGGATTAATGCATCCAATGAAGGGTCTGTACCTGTCCACATACTCCCATTGTGGAGTGGTGTGGCTCACTGGTTAGAGGCGGCAGACCCGAGAGCAGAGAACGGCCCGGGACCAGGGTTCGATTCCCGACGCGGCAGGGTCTTGGACCAGGATCAGCGGACTCGATAATTCTCGCATCGGTGCCTACTCCAACCAGGGATCACACTCGGCAACTCTGGGCATTAGCTTGCCTCATCTCCACAACGGCCCCTCACAAACGCTGGGGATGCCTGGTTTCACCTTGGAGACTCCCAGGAGGGACTATCTCACAGGGAAAGCCAGGACGGGTTCCCCAGCGGTCTATAGCGCTACGAGGCCTGCGGTGCGGGTAGAAGTGCGCTTTACAAGACACACACATTTTACAAGACACACACATGATCGAATCCTGGCCAGTTCATCTTTTTATCCTTCTGCGGTGGATACTGTGAGTATAATGGAGATGAGTATGCAATAAAGCCCCCTGAGTTAGTGTGCACTCTATAAGTACACCTGGCATGTTATGCCAGAAATCAATGGAGACCTACAAACCTGACTGGAATACTCTTGCCATTGTGTACACTTCCTGATAACAATCAGAGAGGATGGAGCAAGAGAGAACTAAGTATTATTAGTAGGGCTTCTAGTTTTATGGTATTTTTTTCACATTTCCGTCTGTATTTATCCATATTTATTTTTTGTCCATGTTATTGGTATTTATAAATATTTATTTTGTGTTTTGAGAATAAATACAGTCGTAAAATGGTATATTTCCACATTTATCTAACTCTTAGACATGCACTCATATGCATTTCAGCAAATTTTAGCATTTTAGCAAATTAAGCAGACACATATAATAAAACTCTACACCCACAGGTACATTAGTGCTATACTACAAATATATGTTAACAAATGCCTGTATTTAAAGAAATCTCAAACTATTTTTGAACCCCCACATGCTGTCTATCTGCTCAGTTTTTGCATGGAGAACATAGAGAGTCTCTCACAAGAACCAACATTTTCAGCATTTTTCCATTTTTAGAAACAAATACAGGCAAGAAACACATTGTTTTCTGTCTGCATTTATCTATAAATATCAGTAAAGACTGAAAACTGCGAGCATTAATTATTAGCATATTGATCAATGCAGAGTTCCAGAGGTGCATGGAAACTTTTCTTGTGGCATACACTTTCTGCAAGCGACAGTCCATCCCTGTGTGATGAAACTATAGAAACCACCTTACATAACAAGCCCTGCAGGGCACTTCCCAATATAAAAAAAACAATTGCCTAAAATTAATAATATTTGTTGGTTTGAGGTTAATAATATTTGTTGGTTTGAGACAGCACACAGTGTTATCATAACAATCCCATGGTGGCCCTGGGCAGGGAGCGTAGGTAGGGGGCCCCGGAAGACGGGGTTCGGGTGGTGCGGAGCGTGGAGGCCAGTGAAGAGGGGGGGGGTCAGGTTGTTTGGAAGTGGAACAGAGCCGGAGGCCACCAAATCCCTGCCAAGGGCCGTCAGGCAAATATGTATCCATCCTCAAAGAATTATTATATTAAGAATATATATTGGCGTGGTGGCCCCTGGGGTTTGGTGGCCCTGTGCAGGTGCACAGCTTGCACATGCCTAAGGCCGCCCCTGCCTTGTACTGAAAAGAACAGCTTTGTGTGAGGATGGGCTCCTTATGAAAAAGCAGAATGCCGTCACTGGTAGTGAAGTTAGCCAATGGCTAAAGTGGGCTTTTGCCTTATACTGTAGTTAGCTGAAGAAAAATGTAAATAACAGACCAACAGATCAGTTGATGAAGAGAGCTGGCTGAAAGCCCCTATAAATATTGTATTTATATTATTTTCGAGTAAAATCAAAAGGTGCTGGCTAACACAAGACCTAAAGTGGGTGCAGACCAGAGCATGCACCTACAAGGTGAATGTTTTCACTTAAACCTCACATAAATCATGAGCTGCAGCAAAACAATGCGCGGGCAAAGCATATAACTAGTAACAAGGGGTTAACAACTCAGTCAACTCGGCTGTGTCCCTACAAAAAAGACTATCAGAACCATTTACAGAACTCAAACATTCGCTGCAACAACCCTGAAACAGCCTTTCCAAATACAAATAAATCAGTGAAAATAGACAAGGGCCCTCATTTATCAAATGGCACGCATACTGCAGGGGCAATAACTTAAAGGGGAAATACAAACAACCACCAAATAGGACACAGATGGTAATTTGAATCGAACTTCCTTCGCTGTAGGATCAGATGCCAGTTGGTGAAGGTCCATACAATGTGAAACAGAGCAAAAGCTTACTCTCCTTGGGGAACCACAGACAGCCATATTAGTGACAGCAGACCTCTCCAATTAGCAAGCACATTGAAGGCAGCATTCACCATTTCACAGATACTCTTGGATCTTGCAAAAATGTACGACTAAAAGAAGAACAGCATAACACCATGCCTTAGTTCCACTAGCAGAACCACCTTCATACAAATAACTGACCCATCAGGCCGTATTCTGGTTTTGTCAAGTCGCCCATCGAGCTTGCGGTTATAAGGTCAGGTTCTTCTTCAACAACCGTCCACAGCCAGCACTCATTATTGTAACCGTTACACACCAACACACTTCTTCTATAAAACAGCCTTACAGGCTCCTAGATGCAACTAACTGGTGCAGTGTGCTCTGTACAAAAAAACTTAAAACTAAACAAACATATGCAGGTTAAAATGGGGAAGAAATGATAACAACAAGGCTGCATCTATACAGAGAGGCATTTCAGGCTGTGACACACATGCGTCAATATCAAAAAAATCCCTGTACCCTGGACATTAGCATTCATCTAATAGGCATCCAATTCCTATTTTTTGGAAAAAACTATACTATTTAGATCCAGTCTTGCACCCTCTCTATATGTAGTTGGGTATATTCTATCTCTGCCTAGTTGTCCAAATCAAACCATTGTTTGTAGCTAAAAAGGGAGATTCTGAAATGAATTTAACTCTACACATCCCAGATGTCTGCTCAACTGAGACAGTACATCTAACCGCACTTGAAAATAAATAGAGTGAAAAATGTGTGGTGAAAAAGAATGACACCTCACGGGCGAACAACCCTCGGGGCACTTGGCAGATGTTACCAGTTTGCAGCCCCTTTCTCATCATCGGTTGCCATTCCCTTTCAAAGTAAGATGAAGGAAAAGAGTGTCCAAAACAAAACCATACGTGTTGTGAAAAAGGACAGGTGCAAAACAAAGGGCTCAAGGAATCGCTCCCTGATGTGACATCAAACGTGATTAAAATCAGCAGACACACCAATAGTACACCTTTATTGATAGATCTGGTGTGTACTGATGAAATAAAAAGGCTGGTAGCTTAACGTTGCATACCAATACTTGTAGCCAACATGTTTCACTGCCTTATGCACTTTATGGCAGATTCATCAGGGCTCACCACTCGGTCACTGCACCAGTGTTGGACATCATCATTATGGGAACTGTTGAGTTGAAAACACAGCCTTATTTAAAACCACCTACGGACCACACTCCTAGCATTTATGTTTGCATACTATTCGTATAGAAAAAGACCAATTACCCTTGTACAGCCACGTCCTCTCGTACCAGCTGGCAAGGTATATCTCTCTACCCTACTGTCGATCATCGCATCAATCTAGAAGTAATAAACACATTGTCACATATGTTGAGCGTTGATATACTGCAAACGCATTCACAGGACAACCCCTGTTGCTGCGTTGCTACTATTCATTGTAAAAGCAACCATGTCTCTCTTACATGCTGGCTCATATTGCGTTGTTACACATGCACCAGAGGAGCAGGTCATTGTGCAAGAGGGGCAGTCACTGTGGCAACTTTCTGTTGGTGAAGAGTTAACATTCATGGGAGCTTTAACATTTGAAGTTAAAAATGTCTAAGAACATGGGGGCTGATATGTCGAAGGGTCCATTCTCTGTCTATAGGAAAATGTGATAGTACACATTGTCGAAAGTATTAAAAAAAATAACAGAGGTGTACAAAAAGTAAAAAATTCACTTTTGCAAAATTTGTGATTTTTTTGGTAAAATTTGCAGACTAGGCTTTAAAAAAATAGTGGGTTACAAAATCCAGAAAAAATGTAGATTGTGTGGGTAAAATTACCCAGTGGAAAAATTCTACTGTTTACAGTAGAAATCTCCTGTCAGTATTTTTCCGTACACTATTGCTGGCAGGAAAGGATCTGGACAGGTGGTAAACCTATCAAAACGTTGCTAGTGAAAAACATATTTTACACAATCCTACTTTATATGTCATTATGTTGAACTTTAAACAACTAGACTATATTTGAACCTAGTTAGTACTGCCTTGTTTAAAGCTTGTTGGTGTGGTATGTGGATGTATTATTCATCTAACAACAAATTATTCAAATATATCAGCTCCAGACAGAGATAGTTTACATAATAATCATGACTCTCAATTTCATATCATTTTTTATGTTTTCATATATATTTATCTATCTTTATTTATATGTCTGGACTAGTCTGAACTCATCCACTTTTATTTTATTATGTGAAAAAAATGAAGTTGCAACTAATATATTAAATATAATTAAGGATAAATGTGTTTCCACACTTGGATGCGCGTGGGGTTTAGCCACATAAGCCTGGTACAATAAAAAAGTACATTTATAGGAAATCATTAGAATTATAGGACAAGTACATGTATACATCTGACCCCTTTTCATAAGAAATCTTGCTAGTTGTCTAATTCTTCCAAGCTGCCAAGCTACATAGATTTGGACTTGGCAATCATGATTGACAGCATGAACCGACACTCAAAAGAAGACCTTTTTCAGCATTTCCCATTATTTAAGAAATAAGGATAAACAGTTACGGGCATTGTTTTCCATCTGTATTGAAGTATAAAAATCAGTAACAAGCATTGGTAATGCCAACAGGTTTGGCTTCTAAATTAAATGCTTCTTAAATTATTGATGGTTAATGCACTCAATACGTCATCACGCATGCACTCTGTCTCTCATCCTTGCACTCATGCATCCAGTCATCCATCCACTTAATCATTAAAAGAATACAAGTACAAAAAAGAAAACATGCTGTTGCCTAAACATATTAACATATTAAATAAAACTAATCATAGCAGGGGTGGCCAGCTTGCAATGATAGTGGACATAGGGTACTATTATTGTTTTGAAGTGACAACATTGCAGCCACGTTTAGAACCAACATGCTGGCCATGTTGCAATGGAAAACCAATGACACACTATTGAAAATGGTATTCCATAATGGTTGCCTGGTTTAGAGAAAGTGGCCACATACGGAGCAATGAAATGAGAAGCAAGCAAGCTGCGCGTTGGTACTGCATGGGGAACTGCAGCATACAGTCTGTAACACACTGTTATAAGAAACCCACTGTTAAAGGCCCATTGGCTTTAACAAATGCTTTTCCCAATAAATTCACAAATTAGCCAGGTCTATTTTGTTACGTCTCATAATAATAAGATCAGACTTGCAGCTTAAGTCAGAATATTTCCCAGTGAACCAATCAAGTCGATAGCATTAACCACTGGCATGTCACTATATCCAATTCTGGCCTACTGTATTGAGCATAAGTTCTTCCACATTGCAACCATAAAAAATTGTCAAACAATTACAAATGTATAGAAGATTACATTTGGCTAAGCAAAATATTATATCTCCTAAAATGGCCGAACATAGATCATCACTGTTGCAATATTCTATCCACACTATATGTAAGAGGGGTAACAAAACTGTTGCCTACTATCAATCTGTGCACTTCCATGTAACAAACTACCACTCTAGAGGCTTTCAAACAGATGAATAACAATATACCCTTAATTGACTCTTGACATTCATATAGGATTTTCACAACTACTACGTCAGACCTATTGACTTTACTGTAACTCTTCTTGATAAACAGATTAGGCCTCATACTTTGATCATTGGCTTGTCATCACAACTACAGCAGTCCTGCTGTATTTAGCAGACATTTTTCTACAAGGCAAAATTGTATTACTCTCCTGCCCAATAAAATGCTATACTAAAACAAACCAAAAAGTGGGTGGAGCCTATGCCCTTCTCTCATGCTACTTCTGAAAGCCTGCGCTATCAAACCAGACCTACGAAACGAAAGACTGGAAAAGTTATATATATGCCAAGGTTTATGGCTTACTTTGCAAATTATGAACTGCTTCTTAGCGTAACTTTTTATTATCTGGACGCCTCCTATCGATTAAAAGTGATGATTATAACACCGTCATCCCACGTTCACAAGAGTTTAACTTCAGTCTGGCAGATGATTTTAGATATATGCCTTATATGCTCCCCCAGGCGAGACCTTCCGACTGGAGTAGCATGATTTGCTCCATCCTTTTACATCTGTGTATGTACCTTTTGCTTTATGTATTTGTGTGATGCAATACAAATCAATGAAAAGTGGCGCACTAAAGTAAAGCAGGTGCATTTATAGTGTATTTAATATATATGTGAGCGTGCATATTAACCTTTTCCTTTTTAGGGATAACTGGATTGCTGATAATACTCTTCTATAGGCTTAGATTGTAAGGGGATGTGCTAAAATGCAATTTGATGCATTGCACTCGCCAGAGACTAGAAAAAGAACTATGTGTGTGTTTATTTTAATAAAGGGCATTCACTTATAAGAGTATAGGGTATAATGAATAACTCTCCATATCATTGATATATTTACAGGATTATATTTTGTATAATAAACATTCCTTTAGAAGTAAGCTGCTAAATTAAAGTGACTGTGGGCCTTAAGCTTACAGTTGGGGCATTTAACATTGAACGTGAAAGCCGTTTTCGACATGTTTTTCTTTTTTGCAGGTGCAGACCAAGGCATTCATAGCGAATGAAGGAACATTGTTTTTAAGATAGTGGGGCTAGAAAATGTTGGCAAGGTCAATTAAATTTAATAAAGAACAAAGAAAGCGGTACCAGTTGGAGATATTTGTCAAAGGGGGGGAATTCAAGGACGGCTAAGAAACGGAAACTGGAAGAGGGAGTATCATACCAGGCGCCAGACCCTTCATGGGAAATTGAAATAACAAGGTTGAATGATCACTTCCAAGTTAGACAGATACCCTTTAGACTTGAAGAGGTACAGAGTTCTCCTGACTCTTCTGATTGTGTGGCTTCATGCTATACATGATCTCTTGCTCACAGAACTTCTATTGAGGTTCTGATGCTGACATCTTTTCTTGCTTATTTGATTAGGGTTTCTCCTATTCATAGGTTAGTGTATGGTTAGTTTAATGCTGTAAATCTTTTCCATGGGTGGGGAGGATAGAAAGAATTTTCCCACCCACCAGATTCTTTTTCTCATCTTTTGTATTGCAGCTACCAAAATCCTGTATGTTCTCTGTTGCTAAGGACCAATATTGTACACTGTTTTGGTCTTCCTTTAATAATCTTCTATTTTTACAGTATGTTCTTGCAGTTGATTTATATAAGTTTGGCTTTGAGTTTGCAATAAATCTTTTTCCACTTCAAGATACAGACTCTGACTATTAGTGTGTGGCTCAATCGATCACACTGTTTATGAGATCTAAAATTGTCATTAACCCCTTTTCTCTCAGGCTACAACAAATGTCCATTGATCTAAGAAAATTGAAAAGATTGTCCGAGGGCGTTTTCAAGACTTTAACCCTTTTAAAATGTTAAAAAGAAGTACTTTGATCACGTGTTTCAGGGCTGATTGTTCAGTTTCAACCTCATCCCTTCTGAAGATCTGGGTGCAGTGTAGATGTAATATGGTGCAAAGAAATTTTGTGTGAAGGCCTCGCCTCTTACAGCACAGCGTTACTTTTTGCACTAAAGAGGTCAAAAATAATATTTTCATCTAACGCAAATAGTTTATATTCCAAACTGTTGTTGGCATAATCCGAAGTGGTTCAATACGTTTTTGGGTACTTTTCCTTCTTGCCACCATGTAACTGTCTTTTATTCATTAAAACAATATTTATACCCCCGACGAACCATGTACATCTCCATTACCTGAATATTTATCTTTTAATGTGTGCATGTGCCTGTAGGTATGTTTATGTATGTCTCTTATCTTCTCGTTTTTACGTCTATTACTTCTTCACTTTTCCTTGTACCTTGATGTGTGTAAGACTGTTTTCACATGTTTCCATCAGAGTCATCCCATATCTCCATCTTTGTTCTTATGTCCTCCTGCCCGTATGTGCTTTCGTGGGAACTTTCATGTTTCCACTTGCCCAGCGCAGATGTATGTATGAATGCATATATGTATGTGTTAGTTATGTAGCACAAATCTAGCCGACAGGCAGTGTGTCCTCATGTGTGTGTCTTTCTCCGCGTGTACATGCCTGTCTTCACATGAGTAAGTGTCTCTTAACAAGATTTCCAGTATCTTCATGTGTTTACATCTGTATCTTCATGTGTGTCTCCTTAACATTTGCCTGTGTGCTCACGTGTTTTCTTAAGATGCATGTCTTTGTGCTTGCCTTCATGTGCATCTATCTGCTGTATTTTCACATTTGCACCTCTTTTTCTCTATATGACAATGCATGCTGTGATAACTGCCTACCTGCAGTTTGAGCTCTCCATCTGTAGCTTCACGTTTGAATATATTCACTTCTTTCCACGTGTGTCTTTTGATGTCTACATTTCTTCGCTTATGCATCAGTCTGCCTTTATCTTCATACGTGTTTCTTTGCCTATCTTCTGATTTTAATCAAATCTCTTGTTCTTCAATGTCCATACACATCCGTCTGCAACTTTACGTTTTTGACAAGCTGCAATTGTAGTATTCCCATCTTCAAATAACTATTTTTTTTGCAGATTTATATAGAGCGAACTCGACCCAAAGGTTTTGAAGCACTTTACATGAGCACCGGTTACGTTAGCGCATTGAGACCCTATGGGTATGTACCGCGCTATACAAATCCTTGACTTGACTTGACTTGACACAAGGACACATTCATTTTTTTTCAATAGGCACAGGGAGATTAAGTGATTTGGCCAGAATCACAGGATGTGGACGCTACCCCGAGGCTCGAACTCTGATTTCCCAGCTCCAAAGTCGGCAATCTAGACGTCAGAACACATTCTCTCCCCTTCAGCTTTCGCATGGGTATGCGGCAGTTCCTGTGTCTTTATGTTTGTCTGTCTTCACAGGCAGGCGCGCAACACCCATTGGGCTCATCGGGCTTCAGCCCCCCCTTCGTCGATTGTGTCAGCCCAGGCGGAGACAGCTTTGCGGGCTGGCGACGTCTAATTGCAGCCACACCCAAGTACTTCACAGGTGTTTAAAAGACAGTGTACTTGTAAATGAGGCTTTTGTTGTGTTTTCATCCCTTTTTACAGCCGCTCTCGTTACGGCTGGAAGAATTAGCCCCCCCAAATCTTTTTCAGTCCCCCCTCCCCCCCAAATTTAGCTTTAGTTGCCCACCTGTTCACAGGTGCACTCTGGTGTCGCTGCCTGCCTCTTTCCAAGTGTAGCATCCAGGTTTTCATGTTCATACTTTAAGCATAAAGGCCAATATAGTTACCGATTCAGGCCCATGAAATTACCTCTCCTTCAATATAAATCCATGGCAGAAGTACATTTTCCCTATAATTTAATTATTTTTAATCTCCCACTTTTCTCATCTAAAATGTTGACATAGTATGTTTAAGTTCCAGGTATTCACAGTGGCTTAGCTAGACCTTGTGCAGCCCGTGGGGGTCAATGCGTATGCTGCGCGGCCGAATGTAAGAGCGGAGGAGGGTGGGTACGGGGGTAGGCCACCGCCCCCAAAACTCGTGTAGGCACTCCTTGCTGCGCCACTGGTTAGTCACTGCTGTCCACCACTGCCAGTCTTTCCCTTTGCCAGCAGCCGGAGTCTTCCGGTTTGTCCGTGCGCCCCAACGTCATCACGCACGTACATTTGCGTCTCCTCACCTTATCAAAGCCGCTGGTTTAAAAGTGCAATCCGTGTATGACTTCTTGGCCTGGACAGACCTCTGGATATCGGCTCAGGGCACATTTAGGCCGTTCTGGCTGCGCTTTTTGGCGCAGCTGTTCCGGAGGATTTCGGCTCAGAGCACATTTAGGCAGCACTGGCTGCTCTTTTTAGCACAGCTGTTCCGAAGGAAGCTCCTGACGGCCACAGACAGATGTAACAAGTGCTACCTTTCTATTTATATCCTGGGCCTCAGGCCCAGTGGTGGAGGGGGAGGGGTATCAGGCACAGGGTGCAGATAGTAGCACAGATGGAGAGAGGAAAGGAGGGCAGAGGCCGGAGAAGGGCAACCGTGAGCTGAGAGAGAGAAGCGAGGGCAGGGAAGAAATGTGAGGAGGGAAGAGGCGAGGGAGTCATTTATTGAGAGCTCTGTTGAATGTTTAGATACATGATACATATAATTTGAGTTAAACATGGAGATAATATTAATATTGACCTACAGTATAGTTGAGGTCGATGTGTATGTATGCCCTGCAAGTCACGGCATGTAGAAAGAGACATACATAACTGAACTGGTTGTAGTTAAGCCTCTTGGCGTGGAGCCATTTGCCAGCGGCTGGTGGATAAGGGTGAAATAGAGAGGCTGGATTATTCCCTGTAAAGCAGCAGAAGCCATGATTTCAGTTTAGACTATAGATGTGCTCTGCCGGACGTGCACTGTATGTTAAGCACTAATGACCTCTGACTGCTATGCTGCAAGGCTGAGAGAGTCACCCAACATTCTCTATTTTGCAGGGCCATTTTAGTTCTCTGTGTTCACATGACGCCGAAATTCATTTTATTAAGTCAAACCATGAACACAAGAAGAGAAGCAAATTATGGCATACATACATTATGTACGTACAATGTATGCTCTACACTAGTGTGGCTAATTCAATAAATGTGTCTCGTGCACAAGCCCTTTACCAATCTTTTCCTCTCTATGCTCATTTTTTTTACAAAATTATACACACCCCCTCTCCTCTCTCTTGTTACTTTTTTAAATCTATCCGTCGATTTAACTCAGTCTCTTGATATTTGCTACTGTACTTGCTCCTCCTCTTCCATCTTTCTGACCACCTCTCTCTCCTGTTTTCCTTCTCTCTTGTTCCCTTCCTGCGTTAGTTCTGCTCTTCCATCTAATTCTCTCTATCCTCTGTTTCTCCCCGGGGAGCGAGAATGACCCTTGGATTTATTTGTTACATTTGTTCTTTCAGTCTGTGTAATGCACTGAGGGTGGAGAGCTGCTCCCTAGAGGACCCATTAATTGATAGAGCATAGTAAATTAGCAGGTTTACGAGGATGTGCCAGCAGCAGGCTCGGTCACATGATGTCAATTCACAAGCATCTGCGGTTGTTGGTGACTCCTCGTTATATCCTAGGCTGATGGTTTTATTAGAAGACATAGTTTCCAGATTTTAAAACGGTGGACTTACAGGATGCTCGGAAAAGAAGATAGAAATCTTTAGAGTCAAGTCGAAGTGATTGTGTTCCTTCAGTATAAATAAATGTGTATCCTTGTAGAACACACAGTGCAAAGGAGGTGCCGAGGCATAACGCAGTTTAAGGATAACACAATTTTCCCACGCTAGGAAGCTGGAATTCAAAGCCATCTATTTTAGTGACCTCCATCAGCAATTTAGCCTCTATATTACATCATCTTCTTCATTCATGCTAATCCATAACCTTAACAATTAATGTCCCAATTGAATAGCTCAAAAGGCTGATCGCACAATGTTTTGTAAGAAGCAAATGCTCCCCTGGTGAACTTCAAGTTCTGTACACTGTAATCCTAGGCTGACAGCTTCACAATAATTTGCAAAAGAAGTCTCATATTTTTAATAATTCCTTGTATTTTCGTAGAGCTTGTTACAACACTGCTGCTGCTATATTTCAGCAACAATTGTTCGCCATGAAAGAGGACATTGTGCACTCACTGATTGCTTTACTGTTAAGTGAGTATTTAGTGCACTTGCTTTTTGCCCTGAGTGTTTTGCTTGTCCATAATTAGGTACAACCGTTCTTTGCAGGTGAATGTTATCTCCCTTTTATTATAACTTGTTTTTTCTAGCATTCTTAACAGATAACGTCTCTATCACTAAAATAACTTCCTTTAATCAGAAAAGTTGAATTCTGGAAAGAAAGCTGACAAATCACCTAATTAAAGTGTATAGAGCATTAGCATGTTGGGAGCCCCTTTGAAGATAATGGAGTACCTCCAAGCTTAAAATGACTGGTATAAGTACGGAGCTCCAACACTCCTTGTTTTTCTCCATGTTTCTCCCTTTTTAATTTAGAACACTCTACCCTTAATGAGTAGAATGTTCTGAAAAGCTTATAGTCCTCTTTCTCGGGCTATACTGGTTGTTAAAGGTATTCTCTCTTGCTATAGGTCATCACCTGCAGCTCAGGCCTATAACTCCGGTTTAGGGCCTTCAGCCCTCGGCAGCGGCCTATAAGGCCATATGAATGGTTCAGATGGACTGCTGAGTAATTTATTGTTGCATCTTCATGTGTTTAGGACGCACCATACGGTCACTTTACACTTTGATGCAGAGCTGCTTATCTCTGAACATATGGCTGCAGAACATTCTCCGCCCTCAATGTTTCTGATGGTTCCGGCCAGCATTGCTGAATGAAAGGCCATTGCAACTTTGTGGATGCTGACCTATCCCTGAAGCCTCAAGCATGAAATATGGCCCTTGCTTTCTATACAGTCTTACACAAGATGGTGGAACGTATGCATAAGATTTCTCTGACTATTCCTTTGTCTCATCACCTTCAGTAACCAACGTAAAAAACGATGACTATGCATCCTGTGCATGAGAATGTAGACCTCGGAGTCACGTGATCTTTTTTCCTTTTCCATTTCTTTTACACTGCTGGATTTAGTGTAAACAATGCAGGAAAAGGCTACGTTTAAGGCAGCATAAATCTCACAGCCACCTTTATAAATTGACCAATGGCGCCAAAATGACCCCAGGGAAGCATTATTCAGTTTTCTTGCAGGCACGTGATTTGTGCTGCAAAGAAATATTGCTCCTCGGCATTGTGCCAGTTCAGGACGTTTTGGAATATTTCACGAGTTTCTCCTATGAATTGCCGGGGAAACTGAAGTCTCTGTAGCCTATATATTTCGACATTTGTGCTTGCAAATGAACAATTTGGCCACATTAAAAAAATTGGGGGGCAGAAACCACAAAAAACTCACTAAAGGCACCGAATTTGTTGGCTGTGATCACTGGATGGGTATGATATGGGACTGGTATAATAACACTTTCCAAGTTTGCTTTTCGCTCCCAAACTCACCGCCGACCCATGTATTTCACCAATGCATACATTTCACACATGTAGCAATGTTGTCTGATTATCCTGTTCTGGCATCATATTCAAAGGTAATTGTATAGTAGTACTATTACTGATTCTTTCATCATACCTGAAGGACAAAATCTGCTCTATTTCAAGCATTTCTTTCACTGTGAAGAGTAGGTGTTACCTTTTAGCTTGCATGCTATGCATATTTAGAGCTGTGCACAATTATTTATACTTTTGGAACAAGTCTACCCTGTTTTATAATGATGAGACAGCTAACACCGCAATACCACTAGATGGCACGGAATCATGTAGCAGCTGTATTTTCTTTCACAGGAGGATTTGTGTTTTAACTTAGACACATGCTGTGTGGGGTCATTCATGAAACGTTTGACCTAGGCACTGCTAAAACCTCTTATATTCCAGTGCCTATGCTGAGCTGAATGTTGATACACCTGACTAACCCTTTCAAACCGTAGCACTATCCTTGCAACCTCCGATCTCAGGATTATGAAGGCAGGGCTAGGACAAACCGTCAACGAGCACTGGTGAAGCCAAAAGGACTGGCGTTGGTCACCAACCTTTTGGCTTTATCACTGCTTGTTTTGTCATAGTTTTTGCAAAAGGTAATTGTTGGGAAAATTAACAGGCCATTATCAGTCTAAAAACGTATGGCTAAAAGCATTAATATTTTTGGTCTTAATAAGCACCCATCGCTATATTAGCTCCTGGCATTTAACTGAACTATTTATGTGTGTGGGTATGCTGCTTATGAGGGGACAGAATGCCATCACTCAACGTGAAGCTAGCCAATAGCTGAAGTGGGCTGATCCATAGCTCCAGTCTGTAGCTGTAGTGGGTGGATCTAAAATGTGAATGCCACAATAATAGTCCAAAGATATGAAGAAGGCTGCCTGGAAGCTCCTTTAGGCATATTGTGCTTATCATTTTAGTACAATCAAAAGATCTTGGCCAACGCCAGACCTAAAAAAGGCTCTATGAGCCCTGCTTACTTTCTGTACTGCTCCTGGCCCCTGAGGAAAGAAGAGACTGTTGATGATCTAAGGGTTTGATAGGGGGGGTCAAACGTGATACCTTCTCAGGAAATCTAATGGTACCTGATGTCACTTTTGCTATCCCAGGTATTTTAATGAATTATATATGGAATGAAGCTTACACATGATTTGTACTCTTCCATTAAATTCACAGTCTGGACTTGCTAGCCCTTGAGGCCATAAATGGAATTTAAGAGGGCCAAAATAAACATTGAGTAACCAGACATTAGTAGCCCCTCCCTTCCTTCCCCAGGACACAATCATACATTTTACATTACACAAATACTCCTATTTACACCGAATCGTACACATTTACAATTACATGAACAAGGAGTTAAAGAAGCTCCTTTAGACCTTAGTGGGTAGTCACTGGTACGCCTTATTTAGAGATCCTCGACTCCCTGGAGAGGATCTCTGTGCAGTGAGGGAAGATGCTGCTGAAGTGGATCCCTTAAAGGACTGCAGGTTTGATGAGCGGGCGCCATGTTTACAGCAACACCCTCTGCAAAATTACCAAATTACTCAAACTCCCAAAGCGGAAGTTTGTTTTTGCTAAACAAATCAAATGGTCAGATACGTAGGGAATTAGCTCCCTGCTTCTTGACACCCTTCTACTTCTTGCCTGCCATGCAGTGTGTGGTGGACGCAGGCATGTAATATCACTGACGATTACCCCGCCTTTAAAAGGGTGGGACAAACCCCACCACGACCTGGTGACATGGTGGCAGACGGACTGCCAGCTGAAGCTCCACTGATTGCAATTTAGCAGAGTAACTACCTCTAAATGGGGCAGGGGGAAAACGGGGTTGGTGGTGCAAGCAATGCTTTAAATGGACCAGTACTGTCCGGTACAGAGTACCAGCATTTTTTTATTTTGAGAGGGAGAGTACCGGCACTTCTCAAGACAGACATAGTACTTTTAATTGCAGTGTACTGGCACTTCTCAGAAACAAGCAAGTACTCTGGTATGGAGTACCTGCACTTGTACTATCCCATTTCAAGCACTGGGTGCAAGGATAAGGCAGTCTAGGGCAGTCCTTCCAACAGCTAATCCTCAAATGAGACCACAAGTCATTTTTCTGAAATCCCACAACGAAATAATGGAATCCAAAAGTAAACATTGTTTACCACTGCAGAAGTTATGGACATCTGACACAGCAGTTTCTTACCACTGGAGAAGTTATGGACATCTGACACAGCAGTTTCTTGCTAGGACGGAGAACACATTTGACCCTATTTCTACCCCTGCTAGACTTGGGCTGAATACTCCATAGAAAGCTGATTTAAAAATTGAGTGTCCTGGGGTTGCACATGCAAGGATAGGGATCCACAGAGAGAGCAGAGGAGTTACAACAGTGACCACTGGTCACCCGCAACTGATGTCCCTGGTTTCTCTTCTAGCATCCGGTTACTTCAGCAGGGGCCACCTGTTGTTCAAAGCAAGCACAATGAAGGTAAATGTTGCTAACACATAACATCACCTATGGCACTGCAAAAGAGCTCTGGAAATTATATGTGCACTGTGGCTCAATGAGGTAAACGTGCACCACTGACATCTGTCCTATGCAGGTCACAAATCGGAATCCCAACAAGGCTGAATCAGCCTTCCGTTGTATAAGGTCAATAAATGGAGGACCTTTATATCTGGTAATTGGAGCACTTTTCTGGTTTACCCCAGCGCTTAGAAATAGCAGGAGTGCAGTAGGGGAAAAGCAATATTATAAAATCAAGTTATTATTATGCAACTAGGATGGGCCAATGAAGCAAGAGTTGCCCGTCCTCAGTACAGGAAGACCTTCACGTGAAGGTTACTGAGGATGTAAAATGGTAAGCAGTTAACACTTACCTGGCAAATCCTATAAACAGCTTTAAAACTAATTCAATGTATGTCCTATCATTGCATTGCCAAGTCCAGGGCCCAGGGACATGTCTTTACTTCACAGCCATGATTCATCAATCTATAGTGGAACCTATGTGCAGAACAGGAAGACATTTTAGTCTGTAACCTCAGCCGATTTTGCACAACCTGGTATCGTGTCACGTGGAGTTGATATGGCCGGACCAGATTTTACACTATTTAATATGGCCAATAACAACTTTCAATGGTACCCTATTAAGGCAGGGCCTAGGATAGTTTATCATATTATTTTCAGGTTATAATTTCGATGAGAGTATGGGTTTTTGGCGTTATATTGCGTTGGTTTCTTGTACAAACTATATTTTCTCTTGAGAGGTGCTCAGGAGACCGTTAGAGCAGATCCCAGGGTGAGAGAGAGATCTGGCTGTGACAGATGGCAGGGAACGGGTAGAGGAAGTGCGACTGTGATACAGGGCCCTCAGCCTGGTGGAAAGAGAAGGACTGCTGCCTGACAGAGAGAGATCAGGGAAACATGGTGCCTGTGTTTCCTTGCTCCACTGGCCTCATCACTTCCTCTCTCTGTGACATCTGCAGACAGATGTCCTGCCCACCCCACATCTTCTTCTCCAGCTGACTTCACATTTACAGACTTTTATTAACACATGCTGTCTGCAACTGATGGATAGGGATGATACGATAAAAAAGTAGGGTTAGAACCTATAATGGTCTCAAATTTTGGCATCATAGATCACCCTAGTCTTAAAAAGAGAAGAACCAGGAGCTTTTTAAAGCAGGTCCTTCATGAATGCCCCTAAGTAGTATTGAGAATCACAAGGAATATGCAGTTCCTAAGGGTGCAGGGGAAAGTCAGGTCTTTCTAAAAAGTGCCTTCACATACCCCAAAGGATGTCATGCTTCATCATTGGGCCTGCTCCTCGTCTAACCGGAGCTGCAATGCCCGAACGGCACCCGCAAAAGGGCTCTTTGGCAGAGATTGTTTGGTGATGAAGCCGTAGGGTGAGAGCCGGTGTGTGGGCTAGGTAGTGCGGTGTGTGTGATGATAAAATAGGTCTAGAGCATCCCTAACAAATGTCTTTATTCCCAGGGAGCACGAGCCTAGCTAAAAATAGTGAGCCACGGCTGGAAATAATGATCCTATAGGGCTAGTGTGGTGCATAGGGTCGACATGTTTCATGCCAAAGTAGCCCCTAACAGGTCTGGTGGCACTTAATCAGGACCTCCAGGAAGGCCCATTGTTTCAGGGATAGGGTCAGTCCTAGAACCACTATCTAAATTTTGTGACCATTTTTTCCAACCGTTGGTCAAAACAACCCCCACATTCCTTCAAGTCACTAGAGATGTCTTGAACTTGATTAAGACAACCAACTGGGATGGGAGGGCACCAACTGGGCGCCTTAGTCACCCTTGACGTCGCAGCCCTCTATACGAATATTCCTCAACTAATAACACTTGAGGTTATAGAGTAGACCCTAAGAAATACCACACAGACTTCTCCTACCCCCATAAATTTAATTTTGGAGGGCGCACACATTGCCTTGACAGAGAATTCTTTTCCAATTTGAGGACTGTCTTTACCACCAGACCCAGTGGACTTCAATGGGCAGCACCTGCGCCCCAAGCCTGGCATGCCTCTGCATGTCAGACCTCGAGGCGAAACATGTGCTCATTGACACCAACCCTTACATGAATAATGTCTCCCTGTGGCGTTGTTATATTGACGACATGCTAGTATGTTGGAAAGGCGACACTAATTTGATCCCCGCATTTATTTCCTGGATCAACAACCTTAATCCATACCTCAGGTTCACGGCTAACACCTCTGACCATCAACTACCGATTCTGGATCTAATGATCCGACAGAAAGCAACAGACTGGAAATAATCCCCTTAAAAAAAAACAGATAGTCACAGACCACTCCTATTCAGTAGCTTCCATCCAAAAGCTCTAACAGGAAACCTCCCCTACGGACAGTTCCTGCGCATAAGACGCAATTGGAGTAACATGGAGGATTTTAAATCACAGGTATCAGAATTGACCAATCACTTAGTGAAACGGCAATACCCAGTAAACAAAATAAGAACTGCTCAGAAGAGAGCCCGCAATACTAATAGAGAGGCATTACTTGAGACACAACCTAGAGTCAAAACCTATCATTTGACATGTGTAACCATCTTTACACCAGAATCTAACATGATCAGGCAAATTATTAAAAAAACATTGGAAGATTCTCCATGTAGGTGATCATGCCCCCAGCACACCTAGGTTTGCATGTAAATGTACAGCAAATATGAAAGACCTGTTGATTAGAACTAAACCCAGAAGAAAAACGTCCCCACCGCAGAACACCCTGTGAAATTTGCCACCTGTAACGGGCCATTTCCCCTGTGGACAATGTGCAGTTTGTCCCTTGACGAAGGCAACCATGGCAATTAGATTAACTAATACCTTGACTTGGCGACATAATAAACACACAACGGTAACACACGTAATTGCATTTATCTTATTACCTGCCCTTGCCAGCTGCAATACATAGACGTGAATACCTGCCCTGTCAAAACTAGAATCACTGAGTACAGAATTAATATAAGAGGAAGAAAAATCAACACAAAGATGTGTACTGTTTTTGCTGAACACAATCATACTACCAACGATTTAAAAAGGACAATTTTGGAAGCACACCAAAGAATATCAAAAGAGGCGTTGTTTAGGAAGGAACAGAACTGGGTCTTTAAACTTTCCTCACACACATGGGGTCTCAATGATGACATACCTTGGGCAGAGTTGAATCGTTCTTGATCACGACATTCATTACCCCTGCAGCTGGTTATGTCCCTGCCTACTTGTTCAACTTTGTGAAAATCTAACATAAAATGGACGATCCACATTGGATTAACAACCTCTTTGGCATAACAGTTGTGGCGATATAACTACACTTCTGCCTCTGTCCAGCCATTATACAGTCTCCCCTATATTGGTTCATCGCAAAGTAGGAGACCCACTTGGGATCAGTAACCCCTCTGTCATTTTAGAATAGGCTATATTACTCCACTCGCCTCAGTCTTTCAACAATGCAGTCTCTTGCAATAGGCTTTTTTCCAGTTGGATCAATGCCTTCGAGTCCACGTATAGCCTCCATAGAGTTACATATTACATATTCACCACCTGTCTATGAGAGATCAACTTTCTCCTCTAAAAGACCATCTCAAGGGATATACGATAACGTTTGCTTTAAACCTTGTATTCACCACTGGTCCACATGCTCTGTCCCGATCCTGAACTTCTCAGATATATGATGCCCCAAATATACCAATATCTGACACCAGTCCGTTCCACCCATTTTTGTGCAGTCCCATCATTCCCATTATATGATCATAAGCATGCCATGCTGATTGATAAGTCACCACATATAGTTCTCCCTATAACGATTACGTTCCGCCATTAATATGGGCACTTGTGGGTCACTAATATGGGCCCTCTTATGCCATTTGACCGTGTCCCTCTAGATATGTGCTAACCTACCGCATTTCAGCTATGCCGATTTGGTGTTCTCAATAAAAAACTCAACTAACATGGCCGCGGCCGTCACGGTCTAGTCTACTGAGTTCTAGCGTCACCTACATGAATACTCTAATGCTGCTGACCCGGAAGCAATACCAAAGTGGATGATGGACGAAGCGTTTGAGCAAATCAAACACTCACCCCAGTCAACTGATCTGGGTTTAATCCATCACCATTCTTTAGCTCACTCTGCCACCCCAGTTCAGACATTGCCATATGCAAATCAGTCTGACCCTGTGCCTCATGGGAACAGTCCAGCCCGAAATGCCAAGCCATGTCTTCCCAGGCCTGGAAACAAGCATCCTGGGACCAGTTTCGGATTCATAATCCTCATCAGCACGGCTATCTTGAATCCAGTGGTAGAGTGAGCAAGGGACCACGTCTGGGGATACCCTGCCAACTTAGGGCGAACAAAGCGATACCAAAGGGGACTCAGAAGCACACATTATGGGGCCCGGAGCCAGGGTAGGATTGAAGCTAGTTGCCTTGCCGCCCTTCTGTGAGTATTACTATTCCATTCAGGAGAAGCCGCATGAACTTCATGTAGATTCTGGTAAGGCATAA
The DNA here is from genome assembly GCF_964263255.1 of Lissotriton vulgaris. NCBI lineage: Eukaryota > Metazoa > Chordata > Amphibia > Caudata > Salamandridae > Lissotriton > Lissotriton vulgaris. The sequence continues at coordinate 733,650 of NW_028245947.1, forward strand.
CCTATACATACTGTAATGACAATTGAATTTTCATCTTGTTGCATATCAGAGCAACAAAGTGCTCTGTAACCCCCGTCAGCAAAACCCCCCTGACCAAAGTGTGAGTTCCCATTATCCTTCACAGTGCTTACTGGCACCTCCAGTCACCTTTTGATCACAAGTTCCACCACTTATGGAATACCATCACTCCCATAGTGAGACCGCTTTGAGCTATTGATTTATTTATATGTACTCATGTGGCGATATGCTTCGGACTACCACTCGCTGCAACTCTAGCTATATAAATTAACCACTGTGTGTATGTGTTGTATGATTGCCTGTGTGCTTATGCCGCTCACAATATCGCCTTGAATGCACAGTGCAGATTCATGATGATGCTTCTGGAATAAGTACGCAATGTAAATATGTAACACTGTTTGAAGTAACATCACTTGCCCTCGCCACCTTTGCAGGCACAGCTTCAGACCACTATGGACACCACTGTTTTATTATCCGAGGTAGCTTACCTTGTAGATTACTGTAACAGACTCTATCTTGGCATACCTATTAAAAAACTCCAAAGGCTCCAAATGATCCAGAATGCGGCTGCCAGACTTCTTTTGGGGATTCCCAAATTCCAGTCTGTGGGTATTCATCTCCAAAGACTGCATTGGCTGCCAATAATAAAACGGATCAAGTTCAAAACCCTTTGTATTACGTACAAGGCACTTCAAGGGGCCGGTCCTCAGTTCCTAAGATGGTCACTACACTGGTACTCCCCAAATAGATGCTTGAGATCACAAGGAACAAAAGTGATACTTTCCCAGAGAGTTTTTAAGTCCCATTGGGGCGGCAGAAGATTTATGGTGGGTGCTACCACGCTTTGGAACTCCCTCCCGTTCAGCATCAGAAGTCTCCCCTCCATGACACTATTCAGGAAAGCCATTAAAACCTGGCTGTTCACTGATTAATCCTTTCTGCCTGGTTTCCCTGTCTCCTAGCGCCAAGACACCTCTGGGTAATCGTGCGCTGTATACATTTATAACATAACATAACATAACATTGTTACCATCACAAGCACTAGCTGCTATTCGATTAATAGAATTGCAAGAGCTGCACATGACTCACCGTATAGCCACTATTGTTTTAGCGGTAACTTTACCGATCTCCACGTTAATCGTCACTGCAAGCATAATACATTCTTGTTTTTAGCTACTCCTAACCAGATCTTGGGTTTTTGTTCTTTTTATCTTCTCCCCATCCCATTCTTGGGTCTTCTTCCTCTGGGTCAATTGGACCCGGTTTACTTCACTGCATCTGGTTACTAGCTAACTGCACAAATCCATGAACCAGCACTGTGGTAGTGCTAGAGTACTACAAAATCCTTTTTTGGTCCCGATGAAGTGCCACCAGGTCAAGTCAAGTCAAGTCAAAAAATTTATATAGCGCACTACATACCCAGAGGGTTTCAAGGCGCTTAGGAAGGGGAGGTGGATTATTTGTCAAAAATCCACGTTTTAAGCTGCTTTCTGAACGCTAGGTGGTTCTGGGTGAGGCGAAGGTAAGCGGGGAGTGAGTTCCATGTTTTGGCAGCCAGGTATGAGAAGGATCTGCCTCCCATGGTGGTCTTGTTGATGCAAGGAACAGTGGCGAAGGCTTGGCTGGAAGAGCGAAGTTGGCGGGAGGGGGTGTAGAAGGACAGTCGAGAGTTGAGGCAATCTGGTCCAATGTCGTAGAGTGATTTGTGTGCGTGGGTAAGCAGTCAGAAAGTGATCCTCTTATTGACGGGTAGCCAGTGGAGGTCTTTAAGGTGACCAGAGATGTGTTCGTTGCGTGGGATGTCTAATATGAGCCTGGCTGAGGCGTTTTGGATTCGTTGTAGTTTCTTCTGGAGTTTGGCGGTGGTACCTGCGTAGAGGGTGTTTCCGTAGTCCAGTCGGCTCGTGACTAGAGCGTGGGTGACTGTTTTCCTTGTTTCGGAGGGGATCCAGCGAAATGTTTTTCTGAGCATGCGAAGAATGTTAAAGCAGGAAGAGGATACGGCGCTGACTTGTCTGTTCATTGAGAGTGAAGAATCAAGGATCGCGCCAAGGTTCCGTGCGTGGTCTGTCGGGATGGGTGCATTTCCGAGGGCTTCCGGCCACCAGGAGTCGTCCCATGCAGAGGGGGATTTGCCTAAGATGAGGACTTCTGTTTTGTCTGAGTTCAGTTTCAGACGGCTTTGTTTCATCCATTCGGCGACTTCTTTCATTCCTTCGTGTAGGTTAGTTTTGGCGGTGCTGGGGTCCTTGGTGAGAGATAGGATCAGTTGAGTGTCATCTGCGTAAGAGATGATGTTGAGGTTGTGTTGGCGGGCGATGGCCGCGAGGGTGCTCATGTATACGTTGAAGAGGGTGGGACTGAGTGAGGATCCTTGTGGTACGCCGCAGATGATTTCAGAGGCCTCGGACTTGAATGGTGGGAGGCGGACTCTCTGGGTTCTTCCGGTGAGGAACGAGGTGATCCATTCCAGTGCCTTTCCTTGGATTCCGATGTTTCTGAGGCGTTGTAAAAGGGTGCTATGACAGACCGTGTCGAAGGCTGCGGAGAGGTCGAGGAGGATGAGGGCGACTGTGTCTCCATTGTCCAGTAGAGTTCGAATGTCGTCTGTTGCTGCGATGAGGGCGGTCTCAGTGCTGTGTTTGGCTCGGAAGCCAGATTGTGAGGGGTCGAGTGATTTGTTGGCTTCGAGGAAGGCGGCGAGCTGGTTGTTGACAGCCCCATTAGGGGCTACTTTGGCATGAAACATGTCTACCCTATGCACCACACTAGCCCTATAGGATCATTATCAGGGCTCGACAAATCCACTCGCCCGCTCGCATTTGCGAGGTAGAATTAATGAGGACGAGCTATTTTTAGGTCTTACTCGCCAGAAAGGGCAAACTAACTTTTGCCCTCTATCTTTGAAAACGGACCAAATAAAAAAAGGAAATGAGCAATAAAGATGCCTTTAAATCTTGTTATCTTGTCACTTTTGCTCCGTTTTCAGAGACGGAAGTCAAGTAGGTTGCAGTTAGGTCGAGGAGATTTTCCAAGGTACTAGACCTGCAGGACTAGTACCATTTTTTGGATTTTTCGAGCCCTGATTATATCCAGCCAGGGCTCACTATTTTTAGCTAGGCTCATGCTCCCTGGCAATAAAGACATTTGTTAGGGTTGCTCTGGACCTATTTTATTATCACAATCACCGCACTACCTAGTCCACACACCCGCACTCACCTTACGGCTTCATCACCAAAAGATCTCCGCCAAAGAGCACCTTCGCGGGTGCCCGTCAGGCATTGCAGCGCCGGCCCGACGAGGAGAAGGCCCAATGATAAAGCATGACATCCTTCGGGGTGTGTGAAGGCATGTTTTAGAAAGACCTGACTTTCCTCTGCACCGTTAGGAACTGTATATCCCTTGTGTTTCTCAATCATAGATCACCCCTCAGTCACAGATTAGGGTCAATGGCCAGCTTACACACCCAATCCATGTACGCCGTGGCACCAGACAGGTCTGTCCGCTCTCCCCATTACTCTTTGCCCTTACGATCGAGCCGCTAGCGTATTCGCCAATCAGAGGATAATCAGGGCATTCCTTTTGGGGGTACTGAGCATAAAATAGCACTGTTTGCGTACAACCTCTTACTCACTTTGACGGCACCAAGGACCTCTCTGCCGGCGCTGATACCAATCCTAAGAACAATCGAAGTACCCTCGGGCCTCAAAATTAACCTGGCCTGGACGATCCCTGGAGAGAACACCCCGGAACTGCAATCCCTTACCCCCTTCTAATGGGCACCACACTCGATCTACTACCTCGGTCTAAACTTGACCCCCTTCCTATCTACTTGGACACAGGCGAACTTGCAGGAATGCAGGAGGACAGTGCTTGAAGACTTGCATGCTTGGAAATCACTCCCGCTCTCCAGGATGGGACGGCTTAATGCAATCAAGATGTCCATCCTACCGAAAGTACTATATCTGTTTCAAACACTCCCCACCTCGATACTGCAAGCTGCAGTACAACACTTGCAATGGGATTTCCCCCGTTTCATATGGGGAGGGAAGCGGCCAAGATTTCCAAATAAAATCCTTTTGCTAACCAGGGATAGAGGGGGGCTGGCATGCCCTAATCTCTTAGAATACTACTGAGTTTTGTACCTCCGGTACATCTCGGAATGGGTGGTTTGCAAAAGCAAGAAGCACTGGTTCTATATTGATCGGGTGGTGGCTTGGAGACCACTCTGGTACCTAGCCTGGTACCCACATGGTGCCCACCCTCACAGTGCCTACATAGCTACACCCACAAAGACAGTGCTAGACATTTGGGATAGAATCACAGTCTCCAGGAGCCTCACCTCTTTCCCATCCCCCATTACATCGGAGGCATGCAACCCGGACTTCCCCCCCAGCCCAGCAACCACAATCCTTCCCGGCCTGGAGAGAGGTACAATGCCGCACATTCAGGGACCTCTTTGAGGGCGATAGGCTAAAAACCTTCGATCAGTACAAGAGAGAATACCGTCTACTTGAGGAGGCTAGATTATAATACTACCAGATCCGCTACTGGCTACACACACCACTAAACACTCAAGGGGCAATTCGGCCTTTCACCCCCTTTGAAACGCTAGTGCGCCCATACGATGACTCGCAGGGCCTGATTTCCCACACATATCAAGTACTACAGCACTCCACCCCGGCTAGACCCCACACATACCAAGTACAATGGCAGACAAACCTAACAGTCAAGATTGCCTCAAAGCAATGGGAGCAGCTATGGGGCGATATACCAAAAATATACAAAAGCAACCCCAGCGAGAAACCGCATTCAAACTCATTACGAGATGATACTAAACCCCCCAACGATTACACAAGATGTTCCCCACCTCTTCACCTAGTTGTTGGCGTTGCCAAGCTGCAGAAGGAAACTTTTTACATATATGGAGGACCTGTCCATTCCTAACCCTATTCTGGAAGGAGGTGTTAAGCCATATCAAGGACACTATAGTCTTCCCCATACCCAGTACACCCACTGTGACTAGGAATCAGGCCCTTGGCGCTTTTAGCTATGACTAATTTTGACTCCACTCGCTCACCCCTTAGATGCGATTGCCCGAGAGAGGCCAAAGAGTGAATGTGTGGCTCCATTTGCTCCAGTTATAGAGCTCCCAGTAAAATAAGTGGGGGGATGGCATCCACCAGCGTGGTCCCCCGACTCGAGCCCTGCCTGGGGCTTTTAGTAGCAGAGTAGTTTGCTCTGCGGTGTTGCAGCTATTGCACCCCAGGGACCGGTAAACCGACCCATTTTTGGGCACGTAAATTGCCCCAAAGGCAGGCAGTTGGCTTGTGAAAACCTTCCTGTTCCAGCTCCCTCAGTATGGAGTCTGTGACACCCTTCCAAAAGGGGCTGATGACTGAAATGCCAAGCCGCGTGAAAGAAGCCAATACAAGTGTGTGCGCACGTGGCTAGGTACGTTCTCGCAAAGGCTGCCCACGAAGGGGGCTCAAGAGCCGGCGCCATAACGGTTGCCGCGCCCCCCCCCCTGTAACAAGCCAGTCCGCGCCAGTTTTTGGGCGCGTAGAAGGCAGACGGCGCAAAAGCAGCCTGGCCTAGAACAAACCCCCCCCCCCCCACCCCCATCACAAGGGCCACCCGACACGGCCAATGGGGCGGGGACGCTACACTCAAACTCTCCAATGAGGGCTAGCCCAACAAGGGGAGACAGGGAAGAAGCAGGAATGAGGGGGGGGATATAAGGCTGCTCCCTCAGGTGAGCTCCATGTTCACGGCTGGAGCGGGGGAGCAGCAACTCGTGCAGGAAACTTTTTGGGGGGAAAACTGGTTGTGGCGTACCTGGAGAACGACGAAGAGCCATCGTCGGAGGAGGAAGAAATTCTGCAAGGTGCTGTCCCCCAGCGTATCCAGGTAGAGCGGGGAGCTCCCTCACCTGTCCGGAGCCCACCATGGAACATGACTCCAGGAAAGGGTCGCTGCTGCGTCCGGCGGGGCTCACCCGACATCGGACGACTACCGGAAACATCCCCACAGGAAGCGGCACACCGTGGACCGGAGCCCACCCGGCGTCGGAGGTCCGAAGGAGGTGCAGGCACGCGGCGGTAACTGGAGCCCACCCAGCAGTGAGGACAAGGGAACCGGGCTGACTGCATCTAGGGCCCAGCAGAGACAAACGAAGGTGAGCAGCGCTGTAAACGGAGCCCACCCGGCGGCGAAGTTTCACAACCGTGGGACCAGTGGGAGGCAGTGGCGGCTGGTGACATTTGAAAGTGGTGGGGCAGAAACTCGGCAGCATACTGCACCGAGAAAATTTTGAAAAAATAGTGAAAAAATGGTGCCACCTTAATACCACTGGTACAGCACCTTTTGCAAATCCACACTTGTAGTTCAGTCCCTTCTGCAGAAACATGCTGCTACGAGCCAACTAACCCCACTTGTATGACTGTCGCCTAATGTGGCCATTTTCAAAACTTGCCAGCGACTGTGAAATCTCCCCACTTGACCAAATTCTGGGATCCTATCCAAAGCATTTTAATACACTGAGCATTATTTTGATTGATTGTTAGATTAAAGTGCACCTTGGATAAATTCAGTTTGGGATGTGCTCTAAATAGAAAAAACACTCTTGCGTATCAATTACTAAACAACAAGGTTGCTCCACTTAGCACAACATTGGCTTGTGTATACTGTACATGAAGAGCTGACATATCTAGGCTCACTCAAAGCATAATGTCAGGGCATGGGGGCCCATGTTTAAAAGCTTAATTTTAATATTTGTTAATGCCGGGAGGACAAACGAATGTAAAACAGAAGCATTCAAAAATAAAAAAAACAATTTGAAATAGTATATTTTTACATGATATTTGCTGTCATTTACATGCTAAAACCTTTGATGGCGAGACTCGTTGTTTTAGCTCTTAGAAGTCAGGCCACACTAATGGCTAGGCTCGACCCCATGAATTGCTGGCTAGCCCAGTTCTAATAGCCCCCAACACACTAATATTGGACTGTTCCAATTTGCCAACATGGGGCTAAATCCCCAAACATTTCATGTTACAGGATACACAGGTGTGTACATCCACCTTTGGCATCTAATAGTTCTGGAGATAGACAGGATCATTCAGACAGTCTTCTGGTTGAGAAGGACTCCTCTAGTAGCTGTGCAAATGGCATCAGACCCGTACTATACACATGAATGCTCGATGGGCCCATCCCAGAATACTAGTATTAGTCTTTAATCCATGAATACCCCTCACCCACTGATGTGCGGCCCACCTCTCCCTTCCATCTCAGCCTCATGTACTGTTTGTACGTTTATATGCATGCCTAGTTATGCGTTTGCCCTCTGTTAAAAAGTAACTGATCACATGTCTTCTGCTGCAGCAACTTTGTTTTTGGAACCCCCAAATGCACATTACAATGAAATCCAACTGATCACAGCTTCAAAAAAACAAGCCTTTATTGCTATCAAAATTATTTCATGTACAATGCTCAAATTATCAAATTATCAAATTGCGGCTGGCAAAATTCTAGTGCTAATATGCGGCATTATACAGATGACTTTCCGAAAGAAAAAAGCAGCCGGTAGTTTGCACGCACGTTGCCTTCAACCTTTACTTAACACTGTCGGCAGAAGACAGGCACATTCATTCTGAGAATCTGACACCTTCGGGTAAAGTTCGCGCTATATAAAATCGAATAAATAAATAAATAAATGTAGGCCTCGCTTTGCTTTGGTGCACTGAGAATGTGTATGTAGCCCGCAGTGTGTTCCACTGACAATGTTCTTCACAGCCCTCAGAGAGCACGACATTCAGTGCACTGATCCTTCGTGCGGCCATCAGACAGTGCACGGCGCAAACGTTTTGAGAGCACGGTGGCCGGGGCCTATTTTCTAGTGTTTTTTTTAATAGTGCTTTGGATACCCACACACATGCTATGCCTGAGGCCTGCTGCACTAAATGGGCCTGCACTGCAGGGCGACAGGTCGGACAGGAGAGAGGTTTCTTTTATGCATCCCCCCTTTTGTTACATTGCACAGCCCAGCAAAGCCCACGCAGCCTCCCTGAAACCCTGAGCGCGTGACAGCAAGTAGTTTATCTGTGTACATTTTGACCATTTGGTATTAAATTGGTCCGCTCTGTTTTACCCGGGCACTCCTCGCCAGTGCTTAGATAGTAATTACGCAGAAAAAGTAATTGAAAAGTTGGGTATTAGCACACACAAAACGGGCGCGCAAACATGTGTGCCTATGACGCCCCCACCCCCTTATTTCCGGCAGCCTGTACATTGGATTCCAAAGACACCCTCAGTGACGGAGGCTGCCATCTGCGCCAAGGTGCTCTGTGCCCGAATGTACACCTAGAGAATGAATCCATGTAAGGATGTCTGAAGGGTAGAGGCCTGGCTGGGTGGTCCTTGACAGGATGTGCAGGTCACAGCTGATGTCAGCAGCGAACACTTAGCCTGCCGCCGTCGTGCAGGACATATAGAACATTGTTTTTTTCACAAATTAGTCCCAGGACTACAAACGTGGGAGAAAAGTGCGAAAAGGGGGGAGACATTGAGACAAGTGCAACTAGAGTGTAAAATGTGAATTCTGGGGTGGTTGTACAGTGTACATACAAGTAGTACTGTAATAAGATAATAATGTTGCACTTACATTAATTTGCCATACGATACGACGAGTGAGTCAGGACAGGAGTCAGTCACCGTCACGCACTTGGATCAACTGGTCTGTCTCAGTGGTCACCTAGTCTGGAGTTCAACGTCGTCTTCTAGAACCTTCCTTCGACTTTCAGTTGCTCACGCGCGGTCACGTCACTGTAGCTTATGGCCAATCACCTCAACTTGGCTTGATATAGCCATATGTGATTGGCCATTACTGAACTAGCAGCAAACACCCAGGCGCGGCACCCCATGATCCTGACCCCTGCTCTACTCAGCCAATCCTGGCGCAGGCTTAACAGCGCCACTGCGCCAGGATTGGACTACGAGCAGGAGAAAAACTGCCCATATTGAAACCGGGGCCCCGGGTCCCTGCCATGTCTCTCAGTGCTACAGGGGGGGGGGGGCGAGGTTTATTCGGTACTACGCATGCGCAGGCCAGTCTCAATTATGAGCACTCCTGGCTGTTACATGCGTAGCTAGTCACCCTGACCCCGCTGCAGGTGCTTACGCTCTGGCTGCCTGCCTGTGTGCGCTGTCAATCACAATCACTCTCTGCCGCAGCCCCGCCCCCCACGGCCCACTTCCATACGCAATGCCCGATTCTGCTCGTCCCGGCCCTGTAGCGCTGTGCGCTCTGATTTATTGTAAACACAAAAGGAACTTTAAATAAAAATACTCATACTGTAAATATGTTGCTGGCACCAGCGGCGGGCGTCCATGGCTAGTGGGGCAACGCCCCAACGCCCCCAATGGACGCACCGCCACTGGTGGGAGGGTGAGCGGCGACGCGACCGCAGCCCACCCAGCATTAGCAGTTGAAGAGCAACACCAGGCGCCGCACAGCCCGCCCAAGCAATGGCGGGTACGACGAAGCGAGGAGAGAGCGGGCCGCGCATGCGCAGTAGTGACGCCGGGGCAGCCCTTAAAGAGACAGTGCGCATTAACTTGCGAAGGAATGAGTAGCAGCAAAAGGCAAGCTGCTATTGGGGACAATCAATTGGGTTGAACTGGGCAACTGTTGTCCTGCGCTGCGGGGACCCCACTTGGTGCATAAATGGTGGCAGCACCCAGCAAGAGGATATTGCATTGGGGGCAAATAATAAACAGCAGCACCCCTCCAGCCCCCAGGGGACAGCAGGCAGCAGGTCCTGCGCATAAGGTCTAAATTGGTGCATAACCGGCGGCAGCACCCCACCTGGACAGATTATCTTGGTGTAAATACTGGGCGGCTGCATCCCGCCAGCACAAAAGAGAACAGACAGCACGAGGAGGATGGCGACCTGAGGGCAAGCGCAACTTGGGGCCAAAGGCGGCGATGGCTAAAAGAGGGAGAGGCAGGAAGCAGCAGGAGGAGCTGAACGACCTGCTCCAAAGAATCAAAGCAGCATCAGCCATGCATGGGAGCGACTGGCTGCAGCCACACCTGTTGGGGGACGGCAGAGAAGAACCAAGCAACCAAAGGCAGGGAGCGGCCAGCACACCGCCGAGCAAGAGACAAAGGAAGGTGCCAGCCAAATTCGCAGAGGCGACCACCCACAAGAGACCAACCCCGAAGGCGGCCCGGCCACCTGGACCTTCCACAGCGGCGGCTGGACTGACACGGACACAGCGGCAGCGGGGGAGCATATAAGCGCGATAGTAGCAGAATGTTTTAGAGCAATGGCACCAATGTTTCTAAACAGGTGTTTGCAAGGGGCAAGTAACCCAGCGGGGGCGAGGAAGGTGGACACAGAGAGGGCCAGGGCGAGGGAGGACTCAGACGAGGAAGAGCCTTTTGGTTTGCCATGGCATTTAGTTGACCCAGGGTCAGCACGCCGGGCTGCGCTGGCGGGTCAGGGTGCGACAAACAGTGGGGCTTGGGACGGGTCACTAGTGGTAGCATGGGGGCAGGCAGCAACCCTAGTCTGGCAGCACCAGCGCCGGAACCCTATGCACGGCCGTCCCCGGGGCCGGCGCCATTGACCACCTGGGCTCGCAAGTTTGATACCACTAGCAGTGAAGGAACGCATCTGGAGGAAGGAATTCATAGATATCTTCTCGCTACTAGAAATACAGTTAGAGGGGTTGGACCTCACGACTTGCGATAAGAAAGACGAGGACAAAAGGGAGAGACGGAGGGAGCGCAAGGAGCGGGACTTTGACAATTGGTTAGACGCTTTTAGGATCATGGCATGCATAATTGTCGAAAAATTCCCGCGCTGCGCAGCGGATCTCTGGCTGTATGAAGCCAGCATCCATAACGCACAGAGGTAATTCCCAGGTGAGGCTTGGCTAGAATACGATAAGGGATTTAGGCTGAAGATGCGATCCCACCCAGAGATGGAGTGGCATGAAGAGGACGTATCCGGCTTTATCCACAAAATGATGGTAGCGAAGGAAGCTAGGACATGGTATGGCAGGAATGAGCAGTCCTTTCGCGGGCACACTCACAGGGGAAGGGGAAGACCATTTTCAAAGGCAGAGGCAATTTGGCACAGGGAAGGTACCACACAACGGCGGCCCACCAGCAATCTGCTGGAAGTTCGAAACCAATAAATGTACATACGGGACAGCATGTAAGTTTCAGCACATATGCACCACATGCGGGGGAGGGCACCCAGCGGAGGGATGCCAACGCAGGAAAGATCACAAAGGAGACAAGAAAGAGAAGAAGAAATGAGGAGGTAGTCGGGGGGACCCATGGGGAACAGCGGGGCATCAAGATTTCAGGCTAATATGGTTCCCCGTCCATACACATGCACTAAACAGGCTGGCCAACAAGTACCATAACAAGGCAGACGCAGCAATACTAGTGAACGGTTTCAGAGAAGGCTTTCCCATCCCCTTCAAGGGCACACTCCCCCGGGCAGCAAAACAAACCTGAAATCCACCCTGCAGCACCCAGGGATAGTAACCAAGAAAATTGAGAAGGAGAACAAACTAGGGAGAATTGAGGGTCCCCTGCCCGCAAATATGAGCAAGGGTTTGGTGATCTTGCCACTGGGAGTGGTTCCCAAGAAAGAGAAGGGGCAGTACCACCTAATACACCACTTATCATTCCCAGAGGGAGCATCGGTTAATGACGGGATTAGCTCAGAGATATGCTCAGTAAACTATGCCACAATAGATGATGCCATTGACCTGGTCAGGGCAACAGGTCGGGGGATCCGAATGGCAAAGGCAGACATCGAGTCTACGTTCCGCCTCCTCCCAGTTCATCCAGAGAGCTTTCACTTGCTAGGTTTCCAGTGGGAAGGGAACCTATACATAGATAAGGCCAAGCCAATGGGATGCTCAGTATCATGCGCCTATTTTGAGATCTTTAGCACCTTCATAGAATGAGCATTACACGACAGACACCCAGGAGGGGCGAAGCTGCACTACTTGGATGACTTCCTGTTCACGGGGCCAGCGGAATCCGCCGAGTGCATAAAGACAATGGCGGGAGAGCTAGGGATCCCCTTATCACAGGAGAAGACGGAGGGGGCAGCCACCAGGATCACCTTTCTGGGGATAGAGCTGGACTCCATGGCAGGCACCTCCAGGCTCCCGCCGGACAAGGTGGAGGATTTCCGGAAGGAAATTGAGGGCCAGTGCGGGAGGGAGAAGGCAACTTTGCGGTATCTCCAGAGGCTGATAGGCAAGCTGAACTTCGCAACAAGGGTAATTCCGGAAGGCAGGGTATTTGCTAGAAGACTAACACAATTGACACGCGGCCTCACACAGAAACACCACCACGTAAGGCTGGGGGCCGAGGTAAAGAGGGACTTGGCGATGTGGGACGCATATTTGACAGAGTTTAACGGAACATTAATTTGGAGGGAAGGCTGGCTCACTAACCAACAGATCGAACTGTACACAGACGCAGCTGGAAGCACAGGCTTCGGGGCAATCCTGGGGGACAGATGGTGTGCAGGACAGTGGCCCAGCAAATGACACAAGCAAGGCATCACCAGGAATATTACATTTCTAGAGCTGTTTCCCATCATAGTGGCACTGACGATATGGGGGGGGGGGGTACAATTACAGAACATGAAACTAACACCATGGTCGGACAACAAAGGGATGATTCAGGCAATCAGCCAGGTGCCCGGACACGCTGCGACTAATGGGTAGGTTGGTTGCATTGTAGTTGGACGGCAACATGGACCTGCAAGCACGCCATGTCCCAGGGGTGAAAAACGAAGTGGCAGACGCCCCGTCCAGGCAGCAGACAGACAGGTTCAGGAGTCTGGCACCCAAGGCAAAGCAGAACATGACCCCATTCCCAGAGCAGCTGTGGGAACTGGCAGGATAGACTTGATAGAGCAGGTACGCCATGCGCTTGTGCCTGATGCAGCCAAGAGGTACACAAAGTACTTAGAGATGGTAATGAGGGTAGGGGGGATCAAATCCCTGGGCGACATGGGTAACACGCGTAGGGCATCTGAGCGGTTCATCCAGTGGGCGTTCGAGACAGGGAAGTCCAGATCATGGGCACAGGCCCACTTAGCCGCAGTGACCCATTTTGCGAAATTAGAATTAGGGCAAGACCCGGTGGCATCACACTACATCAAGGCAGCAATGAAAGGATGGAGACGGAAGGAAGGCCCGAGAAAAGATGCTAGACACCCCATAGATATCACAGTGCTCCGGATAGTACTGGGCGCACACGGGGCGTAATCACACACAAGTTCGAGCGGGTGCTGTTCAGGGCAGCTTTCGCCACCGCATTCTTTGGGGCATTCCATCTCAGCGAGCTAGTGGCTCCAACAAAATGGGGTGCGGCAGAGAGATGCATTCAGGCAAGCGATGTGACGCCCACAACGGCAGAGGTGGAGATCCTACTGAGATGGTCAAAGACGGATCAAGCAGGGAAAGGGTCGAGGATAGGATTGCGCTGCATCAAAGAGCAGATGTGTTGCGTGGTGTGCTGCCTGCTCGCCTTCATGGCAGTACGGCCAGTGGGCCAGCGACCCCTGTTCAAACACAGGGACGGATCACAGTTAAGCAGGTTTCAATTCACAACTGTCATGCGTAGCGCACTAGGCAAGGCCGGCTTGTGCCCAGCGGCCTTTGGGTCCCACTCTTTTAGAATGGGTGCAGCCACAACAGCAGCGGTACACAGGATGAACAAATCAGGGATTCAAGCAGTGGGGAGATGGAGGTCAGAGGCCTACAGAACATACGTGAGACCTGAGCTGCTATGAACCACAGAACAGGCTAAGCAAGAAGTGCGCGGTCCCCCACAGAGCGGGATGAACAGGGAGTGACTCATGTTCCTTGCTTTGACAGGAAGGAGACCACGCCTGGTATGGGTGGTGGGACACTCGTTCATATCCCGGATGCTGATCTGGTGGTGGCAAGGGGGTAACAAGACGCCGGGGGGACCAGCTGACACTTGCATTTGGTGGTTCGGTCGTCCGGGGATGAGATGGGAACAGCTGCCGGCAGCCCTCGAGGAATTGAGGGTGGACACGGCATGGCACCCGGATGTACTACTATTACACCTGGGGGGCGAGGCTGGGAAGGAGGACTCTCCTGCACAACATACAGAGGGAGCTCACGGAAATCGCCAGGGTATTTAGGGGCTCGGCGGTGATATGGTCGGAAGTAATCAGCCAGCACGAATGGCGCGGTGCGGAATCGCAGAAAGCTGTTGAGAATTCCCGCAAAAAGCTGAACCTCGCAGTGAGAAAATACTGCAGGGCCAATGGCTTGGCGTCGGTAAGGCATGGACTCATCCACACGGGCTTTCCAGAACTATACGCCAGAGACGGCGTGCACCTGGCGGACGCTGGGATGGGCTTGTTCTGGAGCAACCTCTGGGGCGCCATGGCTTTGGCAGGATGCAAGTACCGGGACATGGAGCGTAGTCGGAAGGGGGAGCCGCCGGGAGACGGAAGCCTCCCAGGCTGCGTGGGAGAGAACTACGCAAAGAATGGTTGGTAACAAGGCACACCGGAGGGCGGTGTGCCAGGATGGGACCACTAACCTTGGGATGATTCACGGCTGGGAGAGCTGGCCTAAGGGCAGAGGGTAAGATCATCCACCTTCAGATGACTCACGGCTGGGTGAGGCGGCTTACCGAAGAATGGGGAGTAGCAGAAAAGGAGACGCGCTCGCAGCCCAGCCCCCGCCGGATGGCAGGGCACAACCAGAACCGGAAGGTAGCGAGTCGTGGCCTAACTCCCGGTACAGAAGCTACTCCTTTCCCCCCCCAAAAGATGAGCCCAAACCCACCCAACTGAAGGAAAACAGCAAAGAGACTATACAGCGAAAGTACAGAAACATATGTATGTTGTCACTGTATTCCTAATAAACTGCGGCCAACAAATGACCACCACAAGATTGAAGCGTACGTTGTTTTTGTTTCGTAGAGGGGGTAATGCAGTGGTTGTTGAAAGGTACAGACGGGGAGGTGGGGGAGAGTGCGAAGGTTACTGCAAAGGCTGCCCACAAAGGGGGCTTAAGAGCCGGCGCCATAATGGTCGTTGCGCCCCGTAACAAGCCAGTCTGCGCCGGTTTTCGGGTGCGTAGAAGGCAGAAGGCGCAAAAGCAGCCTGGCCTAGAACAACACCCCCCCCCCCCCCTCATCACAAGGGCCGCCCGACACGGCCAATGGGGAGGCAACGCTACATACAAACCATCCAATGAGGCCTAGCCCGACAAGGGGAGGCAGGGAAGAAGCAGGAATGGGAGGGTGGGGGGCTGCTCCTCCAGGTGAGCTCCATGTTCACGCTTGGAGTGGGGGGAGCAGCAACTCGTGCAAGAAACTTTTTCCCACCCACCCACACCGTCAGAACAGCAATGTCACAGGCTGAAGTAGCTGCAGGCAGGGCAGAGAACTACGCAAAGAATGGTTGGTAACAAGGCACACCGGAGGGCGGTGTGCCAGGATGGGAACACTAACCTTGGGATGCCTCACGGCTGGGAGAGCCGGCCTAAGGGCAGAGGGTAAGACCACCCACCTTAAGATGCCTCACAGCTGGCTGAGGCGGCTTACCGAAGAATGGGGGAGGAGCAGAAACAGAGACGGCGCTCTCAGCCCAGCCCCCGCCGGATGGCAGGGCACAACCAGAAACGGAAGGTAGCAAGTCATGGCCTAACTCCCGGTATAGAAGCTACTCTTTTCCCCCTGCAAAAGGGGAGCCCAAACCCAACCAACCGGAGGAAAACACCAAAGAGACTATACAGCGAAAGTACAGAAACTTATGTATGTTGTCACTGTATTCCTAATAAACTGCGGTCAACAAATGACCACTACAAAATTGAAGCGTACGTTGGTTTTATTTCGCAGAGGGGGGAATACACTGGTTGTTGAAAGGTACAGACGGGGAGGTGGGGGAGAGTGCGAAGGTTATGCGAAAGTAATTAGATTGAGTACATTTCAAGCGTGTATTACGTAAAACCTTGTGCATAGTGTAGTACCCAAGTGCATTCTTTACCCTCAAATTCCCTGCCTCGATCAGTCTCACGTGTGTTTCTAAAACTGGACAGTGGTGCCATGGTTCCTGCCCCCTGCCATGCCACACCACGTGTATCAGCTGCAGGACTTCATGTTTGGTCATTCATTATCCTGAGCGGCACAAACCCCCCCACCACCTCACATGTTCTGAAATGTGCCTTTCAATGTATTGTACACACGAACGTCAATTCAGCAAAAGGCCAGGGGTCGGGGAAGTGACATCACACCCTATTTGAACTAAACATTCATTCACACACAAACATGCTTACACATTAACACACAATCACACATTCACACACTCTCTCTCACATAAACATACACTGACCTGCAGACAATACACATTTAAAAGCATGTTTTACTTGCCTTAGCTGCCAGGGAGGGTTATATTCTAGCTAACTGTACTTCATTTTTTATTACACTAATAGTGAATATACTGTTATTCATTATTAGTGTAATTAAAAAAATGACAAAAAACAAGGAGACGGGAGCCCCAATCGATGTCCATAAGGACGAGGTGCTCCTGTGTTTCTGGCACTGGTTCTGCCACCTCTGAGTCCAGAGGTCGCAAATGCTGGGCCAGGGGTCGCATTGGGCAAGCTGGGGGTCGCATGGTCACCCCAAAATGACGTCCACGATTGTACAGTAGGAATTAAACTGGTGTTAAGCCATCATGTTCAGTCAAGATCTGCAGTGTTGCAAATTCACTTAGAGGTATGGATTCTGTGAAACATAAAACAGTAACAATACAAGAACACAGTGAAAGGCCAGGGCCAGTCTGGCCATAGCGGGCACCGGGCAATCCCCCGGTGCGCCGCACGGGGGCGATTTACGGCCCCCAGGGGGCGTTTTTGTTACAGGGCTGTTTTTGCAGCATAGCTGCAGAATCGACCCGGTACCAAAATCGGCTGAAAACCGGCCCCGGGAAAGAGCTCGGGGGCACCTCTAACCCCAGATTGGGGAGGGTGGGCCGGCGAAGCACTTTGCCAGGGCCGGTTGTGGTTCCCAGTCCGGCCCTGTGAAAGGCACACGTCATTAGGAATTACGATTCCAGGCTTAGAACACTTATAGGAATTAACATGCAGCATGTAACATGCGATATGGCAGCTAAAACCTGTACTTTCTGTGGCTCCAAGTATGTTACTCCATGAACAAGCTTCATGTTCGCTTGGAGGCATTCACGTCACAGTCCCTGCAAAGGATTCCAGGGAATACCTAGAACCCTTGGGAATGAGCTGCTGTGTTCACAAACATACAGAAGGTAAAGGAGGCCAGTTTCCTCGGTAGTGCCAGCAGATTCCCAAGACCGTACCCCGGGTTTTGCTCTTGTTGTAGTGCTTCGGGGTAAAGGACTATTTCAACTCAACTAACTAAGCAATCCAGCATTCAACCGCTTTAGGTCGAAGGATCGCAGCTCAAATTAGCATAGCAGGTTTGCTCCAGGTTTTTGCAGCAAGTCAGCAAGATGACAAGGACACATTACAAGCTTTCTGCAGAGTTGATGGAACAGAATGTGCTGTCCACAGTCAAGTGAGACAGCCTGTAAGCAACTTCTTTTACGGAGACCCAGCATTAGGGAGGAGCTATGGGGCTGGAGCGGCATGTTCAAAGGTTGGCCGTCGAGTGTTGAGAACATGATGCCAAACTGGAAGCCCTAGAGTTTGTAATGGGTGTGTTTTAAGCAAAGTTCACTACAAGTACTCTGATTGAAGGATTGCTCCTGTTTATGATGTTGGTCCATGACTCTTGTCGGAATATAGTAATACAAACATTTGCAATGCAATCGGTCTCGCCTTTTGGACCTTATATGTATTTAGCTATGCAGCTCATTAGCCTGGGTTCTGAAACATCTACTGTTCTTTAACATGGAGGGAAAGTAAGCACCAAACTGCGTGACACGCCAAGTATGGGAACACATGGAGAGAAATATTGCCTTTCAGCAGGAAATGGTATAGTCCAAAGCTTTGTTTTAAATATAAAATCAGGGCCTTCGGTGGTCATATCGCTGAAAATACAAGATTTGAAAAAAATATTATTGTCTACAGGTGCTCGTGGAAGACAATTCCTATGGACTGGAATCTAGAGAATGCTAAAGTGATTCTGGTATTTTACTGACCTCTGCTGGTCTTTTTCTATCAAAAAAGTTAAATAGAGGTAGTTTGTCAGAAAATTTTAAAAAAAAGAAATTACCTCAGCAGAAAGCAATTCTGGTATTTTATTGACCTCTACTGGTCGTTTTCTATCAAGACAGTTAAATAGAGGCCCAGAAGCAGACAAGTCCTATGGCTGATCTCCAGAGCCCACAAACTACATACACATATAAGTATATACTAAAGTATATACAAGAGGTCTTGAATGCTCAACCTAAAAAGAGGAGGAGCACATTTGGTGTTCCCAAGCCAGGTGGCCTGAATCTCTGACTGGTGGCATGCCTAGAGATGGTCCTTTAATGGTGTCTGGGATCAGATATCACAGGCTGAAACTGAGCAGTGGGGATATTGTCAAGGACTGGACGCAAAGCTCTGTTGAGTCCTGTTCTTGAATGCGCAAGGAAGAGGGTGGCTCTTCCATGCACAGAATAGTATACATTATAGTTGTCCCCTTAACAGAGTCCCAGTTAAGAGGAACCCCCCACAACTAGGAAGTACCTTTTGATTGTAGATGTAGATTAATATTGACGAAATTGACAAGGTACACAACTCCCCCTGACACGAGGAAAGAGAGGAAAAAAAGAGAATTTCAAGGGTTGAATACCAGAAAAAATCTGCCTGCTAAAAGAAAAATCTGGGACAAAAATAGTAAAAAAAATAAGGTAATAAATGTCTTGTGTACCAACTTCTTATCCTGATTGCATTGCTAGTATATGCTTCAAACAGGTACGGATATCACAGGAAAATAATCTACCTTCTCTTGGATTTGAAACCTTGAATGACATCCTATGGACAGACCACAATCTTGGGAAGGGCTGCTAGTAAGGCATGTCTGTGCACCTTTCCCGAATGTCATGGAGTTCATTTGGCCCTACTTGTCTGCCTTTGTGAAGCCACTAGGATCTCCCCAGAGTTTCATGTGTATTTATTTATCAAGTTACATGAATGTGAAGTAAACTTCATGGCTTATTGTTTAACCACATGGCTGCTGTGGGTTTTCCCCCCCAGTGCTGGAAAATGCAATTTTAGTGGCACTATGACGAGCTCAGCTCGTCATCAGCACACGACACCCGTGGGTGATGACGAGCTGAGCTCGTCATCAGCATCGAAAGGGTTAAGTTACGATGGTGCCTCTTCTGTTTTTGTCAACCTCTCCATTCCTTTATTGTCTGTTCCTTGGAGATGTCCTTATGTCTTCCCAGAAACTTGGTGTTGAGAGGAGAATGGGTTGCCTGAATTTTGATTTATTGCCTTACTAAAATCCCTTTCTTTTCTAGTTGCATTCTGTAGGGAATACAATTGGTAAGTGTGGGTATTACGGCAGGGCTTGCTGTCATCTTAGAGCTGTTCTCAAATGTGTGTCGACCTTGGCTGAACATGACAGTCACCTAGTCACTGTTTTGCTTCCTTTTTATACTGCCAGAGGAAAATTCGAGTTCTTCCTGTTGCCACAGTATCATTTGACTATAGTTTTATTATAAGATTGGCAAGTGTCTCCTATGAGGGTCATGGAGTATTAGGATAAAGCGCAGAAGGTATAAAACTCCAAAGTAGAACATGGCTTCTAAAGACAGGACGCCTAGAAGACTGGTAGTGCTCCAAAACATTTTGGACAATCGAGGAGGGGTAGGAATTATCCGTCATCCAGTGACTGGAGCAAGGTCTTTTCTGCACCCACGTATTGCAGTGACGCCTCACTGGCCCTCTCCCACTGCCTGTACCCTCTTTGTTGTCGATGTTGGTGCCTTGCTCCCCCTTTTTAGGTTGAGCAGACCTACCCTCAATGCGTGAGCATTGAAGGTGTCTGCTTCAGACCTATTGTGGCCCGTATTTAGGAATGTGGACAGCTACCAGACGCGCGCTTTGACGAGGTCAGATTTCACCTCAGGAGCGCGCGTCTGAGCTGCGCTTGCGCGGAGCAAAGCCCTTGCTCACACACAGACACAGGCAGCCCCCACCCCTCTGCATGCACGCACGCACGCACACACACACAGGCGCGCGCATGCACACGCAGGCATACGGCACACATACAGGCACACATACAGGCACACTATCCCCTACCCCGCATTCTCTCTCAATCACACACAGTCACGCATGCGCACACACATTCCCTCGCGCACACACGCGCGCACACACTCCCCCCCCTTCCCCACCCCCCTCCCCCCCAGGGATACACACAGGCACACACGCACTTCACATCAGCCCTGGGCCCCACTCACCGACTGCGCTCTTCCGGCGGGGCTCCTCTCGCGCTCCGCACCTCACGGCGCGGCGCGTCTCGTCTCCTCTTCTGAATCGGGGCTCCCTCAGGTCAGAGGAGCCCCGCAACAGGCGCTACACTCCTCCTTCTCCCCGGCCCCCTCCTGGGGACCCGGGCTACCCCGGACCGGCAGGGCGCTCCATGCGCCGGCATGCCTGTTCACGGACCTCGGGAGGCGGGACTTCCGGTCGGCCGCGAGCGGATTGGCCGGCCGGCCAAGAGCTTCCGGGTCGCCGCGGGCAGCGCGGCGGCACCCTCCCTATCACTACAAGGGCAGGGTCTGTGCTCTTATTGAACTATGAAGCAGCCCGTGGATTTATTTTTGGATTTCAAGCCTGCTAATTAAATTGCTGAAGCGTTGGGCATCCATTAACTCACGTAGTTATACTTTTTTTTTACTATTCATAACTCTTTATATGAAAACGCTTTTTACATAATCTGTATTAGTTTTGAAGTATAATTATATATACGGCCCGCTTCCTCCCACAGTGCCTTAAAATAGGTTATAACAGTGGTCTTATCTTGTTATGCAGTGAAGTCACACAAATAAAACCTCTGGGGCCTATTTTTCTTACACTGTTCTTTGGCCTCTCAACTAATGTTGATGCAGATAACGTAGCTAATTTGTTTTAGCATATAAAACATTCATGGCTTAATTTTATTAATTCTGCTTCAAGGCAAGTTACCCTATCGTGGAACAATGTGTGTCTACCGCTCTGGTTCTACATACCTTATTAAGCCTGCTTTCAGAGCAATGCCAAAAATTGCAATTTGTGAGTGGGTTAAGGATCTTCAAATAGGTAACAGTGTATGGGAAGACCTTTCAGTAAATATAGATTGGATGTTGCTGTCCATTCCTCCCTAGTCGCCACCCCCTCACCCTCACATCCCCTCACCCTCACATCCCCTCACCCTCACACCCCCTCACCCTCACTTACACACTCACCCTCCCTCTCACCCACCCTCACCCACCCACCCTCACACACCCTTTCACCCTCACACACCCTCTCACCCTCACCCTCCCTCTCACCCACCCTCACCCACCCACCCTCACACCCCCTTACCCTCACACACCCTCACCCCCTCACAACCCCCTCACTCTCACACACCCTCACTCTCACACTCCCTCACTCTCACTCTCACACCCCCTCACTCTCACACCCCCTCACCCTCACACCCCCTCACATGCCCTCACCCTCACACGCCCTCACACACCCTCACCCTCACCCACCCTCACCCTCACCCTCACACACCCTCACCCTCACACACCCTCACCCTCACACCCCTCACCCTCACAAACCCTCACTCACCTTCTCACCCTCACTCACCCTCACACACCCTCACCCCCTCACCCTCACCCCCTCACCCTCACACACATCCGCACACACCCTCTCACCCTCACACACATCCTCATACACCCTCTCACCCTCACACACCCGCCTCACCCTCACACACCCTCACCCTCACACACCCGCATCCTCACTCACCTCACCCCCGTCACCCCTGTCACCCCCTCACCCTCCCTCACCCTCTCACCCTCACAACCCCACACCCTCACCACCCCATACACTCACAACCCCACACCCTCCCCCTCACACCCTTGCACCCCTCACACTCACACCCCCCTCACCCTCACACCCCCTCACCCTCACACACCCTCACCCCCACACACCCTCACCCTCACACATCCTCACCCTCAGACACCCTCACCCTCACACACCCTCACTCACCCTCACCCCCCCTCACCCTCACACACCCTCACCCCCTCTCACCCCCTCACACACCCTCACCCCCTCTCACCCTCACACCCCCTCACCCTCACACCCCCTCACCCTCACACAACCTCACCCTCACACGCCCTCACACACCCTCACCCCCCCACCCTCACACACCCTCACCCTCACACACCCTCACTCACCCTCACACCCCCTCACCCTCACACACCCTCACCCCCTCTCACCCTCACACCCCCTCACTCAACCTCACACCCCTCACCCTCTCACCCCCTCACCCTCACACCCCCTCACCCTCACACACACCCTCACCCCCTCTCACCTTCACACCCCCTCACTCCCCCTCACCCTCACACCCCCTCACCCTCACACCCCCTCACCCTCACAAAATCACTATGTGCTACCACAGCATCACTGAACGCCACAGCATCACTCGTTTGCCATCACAACATCACTCAGCGCCACCACATCATCAATCTCTGCGACCATTCAACAACACCTGGTTCAAATATGCTCTCTCAATGTTTGAAGCTTTATTACAAATGTAACAAAAACATGTTAATATTTCACTTCTGTTCTTGGAATTTCGTCACAATAAAATACACTGAACATAATCTTCACAAAAGTTATTTACAAAACTTTAAGCTATTGCCATTATAAATTACAATAACTTTTATTTAATTATTAACTATTAAAAAAAATTAAAAGCCATTGTTATTTGTAATATCAATACATGTAAGTCACGTAAATACAACACATATTGCATTACAAATGCTATAGGTGTCACATTTGCGAAAGTTATAACTATTGGCATTGTAAATGACAAAGCTATTAATTTAGTTATTTTCAAAAACAAAATATAAATAAAAAAATTGTCATTTACAATACCAATAGCTCAAACTTTCCTAATGCGAGACCTATTGCATTGCAAATGCTTGTTCTCTCTTTCATCGCCACAGTAGGCCCCAGTCTACCAGCTCGGACCCTCATTTGGAGCCTACTAAAAGGCACTGCACCGCTTGCCTGGGAACCTCACTACCTCAGAAGATAATCGCCCACATGGAGACAGAAGCTGAACCAACTGCATCAAATTGGACAAAATCTTAAGGGCAATTGAGATTATGAGAACATTCTTGGAGGCCGAAATTGAGGCTACGGCCATCAACGTTGGTCTGCTACGGGACGGCCACAGAAAATTGTCTGGTCAGCTCACACAAGTTGAGCAAAACCTGCTTGAACGCAAAAATTCCGAGTTACGGCAGCACCTCAAAGGCAAAGGGAGATTCTTCAAGGGCAGGGCTGAAGATGCGAGGGGAAGGCCTGAGGGAGCAGAAGGTTTAGACTTCATACAATTACTAAAGATGTGGATCATCTTTCTTCTGAATAGAGAGAACCCACAGAGTTCCGGCCTGTTACCCTCGAGCTAGAGGCTTGCTGTGGCCGATGGTCACAAACGTTCTCCACTAGTGTGAGCGAGATGATATTCTGAACTAGGCATGTGAGGCAAGGGCTTTGGAAAGAGATAAGGATTGGTACCTAATCTTTCCAGACTACACCTGTGCAGCATGAATAAGCGTCCTTCATTGGACGTAAGAAGAAATTGCAAGAACTTGGCCCCCAAGACTTATTTCTGTTTCCAGCCAGACGCCAGATTATATCTGACTAGAACACATATTTCGTCACTAAGCTTGGAGATGCTTAGGATTGGGCTGAAAAACTGAGGTTCCTGCTATACCTGACGCCTCGAAGCCAGGACCCACGACAATGGACCAACAGCTGGTGGTGGTAAACTAGATGTCCGTGAGATGGGTTGAGGTCCTCAGAGGCAGATCCTTCACAAGAACAAGCACAAGATAGACAGACGTCTGGGCTGACGGCAGCGCCCTCCTTCCCTTGTCCAGTCAGAGTGGCTCCGAGATTCTTCTCTGCACATTCCAATGATGGGGATAGGGATGAGACATCGTCGTTGATGCCTCATCCCTACCACTGTCTTTCCCTCGAGGGCTGGAGCCGCCCCATCAGTGACCTCTCAGACAGCCGAAAGCGTTCTGTAATAATTCAGATGAAACTCTGTGGACTGCTCTAAGATCAGCCTTCATCTGTTCCTATAACAGAGAACCCCCCCCCCCCCCCATTCAATAGCTTTGCAGGCCCACTCAGTTCTACTACTGAAAGCGCCCGGCACAAGCTCTCCTGGTGATCAGTTGGATCCAGCCACTCACTTTCACAGAGTTCTAGAGCAGCGCTCCCCAAACTCACAGGGCTTTAGCATATTAACATGGAGTATTAGGAGGAAGCAAAATCCAATGGAACAATATAAAGTCCATTCTCTTCTGCAGCAATGTGCAATTAGTACAATTGCAGGAATTTCATAAAAGGACGAGTGAAGGAGTGAGGCTTCAGAAGCGCTGGCAAGGCCAGATCTACACTACAAACGTCTCCACATACACAAGAGGCACGTTAACCTGGGTAAGAGCTAGCACTCCCCTCATAATAAATACAGTAATAGCTGACATGGCAGGCAGGTTTGTTATACTGTAGGGTAGGCTGGACTGGTATCCAATAGCCATTGGCATTCGAAGTGTCTACGCTCCACACGCAGAGCACCAGGCCTTCCCACATAGTTGTCTGCCAACCTGGCTCAATCGGCCCACATCCCATGGGTGCTGGGGGGGGGGGGACTTTAACGCAGTCCTGGGTGTGTCCTTTAGTCATTCTCACTTCTCCCACTACCAGGACATAATACGAGGATGCTTTCCCACAGGCTCTAACACTGGACACTTACAGATGTGCAGAGCTTAGACAAGCCTGAACTGCGACTTTGTGTCTTTTTCTCAACCACCTGCAATTTTATGTATGGCTTGACAGAATAGTCTGCACCATGCCTCTCCTCCCAGATATCCTCCTCTGACTTTTTGGTAGGGACATATCCAATCTAACCCCTAGCTGCTTTTCCTACAATGTAGAAGGAGTACTCCACCCGTACTGACCTGGGGGGGCCTTAAGGCCTCGCTTTTGGAGGACTCCATGTTGCGGAAAACCCTTGCTATCAAAATTCATGATTGTTTCACTGAAAACAAGGACTCATCATCCTCTAGGGAATTCGAGTGGGAGGCACTTAAGATGGTGACCAGGCGCTAGTGTTCCTAGGCAATAGCGGGTAGTCGAAAAAACCCCGGTGAGAAAATGGCTCCTATGGAGGCTTCTCACATTACAATGGAGTGTCAGCTCCTCATGAGTGGGTCTGTAAGGGAAACCCTCCATGGGTTGCGGATATCAGAAGCCAGACTGTATGAAAAGCTTCCCTGTTTAGATTATGTGGCATATATAGCACACGTCCACTCAGAAAGTGATCAATCTGGCCACCTGTTACCTTGGTTCATAAATAGGAGACAATACGTTTGCCCGTCATGACTCTTTGTGATGAGGTGAGTGATTTAAAATATTTGAAACATGATATGAATGAATGAATGATTTATTTATAAAGTGCAGCAATACCCTGAGGTGTCTAGGTGCTACCTGAAAAACACAATACAGCTGGATTACAGTGGGGGGAGAAAGGTTATGCTCTAAATAGCCAGGTTTTTAGGTTCTTCCTGAACTTTAACAAGTTAGTCTCTTTTATAAGAGAGGTTGGCAGAGCATTCCACAATTTGTCAGTAGTAGTGGTAAAACTTTTTCCACCCCACTTGGTCTTTTTTATCCTGGAAACAATCAAATTCCTTGGTTCTGCTGATCTTAGCAGCCTAGCTGGGACATATGCTTTTAAATAACTTGCTAGTTGGATTGGGCTCATTTGGTTGAGATCTTTAAAGGCAATGCAAAGGGACTTAACTGAATCCGCTTCACTACCGGCAACCAGTGAAGCTGGGGAAGAGCGGCAGTTACAGACTCAGATTTAGGGATTCCTAGAAGAATCCTGACTGCAGTATTTTGTACAATTTGCAGTTTTTGGATGCTGCATTCAGTTGCACTGATAAGTAAGGTGTTACAGTAATCCAGTCTTGATTATATCAGGACGGATATGACTGTTTCCCTGAGTGCCAAAGGAATAGAAGGTAGAACTTTCTGCAAGATTTTTAGAATTAAAAAGCAGCTGGAGGTGGTAGAATTGATCTGAGCCTCAAAGGGCAGTTTGTTATCCATTATGATTCCCAAATTTGTTGCGTTAGGGTCAGGCGAGGGTAGTGGTCCGAGCTGCGCTGGCCGCCAGTTATTAGTCCAGATATGATGATTGTTGACAAAAAGTTGGACTTCTGTTTTGGATGAGTTCAATTTCAGACAGTTGTCAGACATTCAATTCCCATATGACTCATGCAGTCGTAGAAGCTGTTTGCTGTGTGACTGGAAGATCCATTTACAGCGACAATTATTTGTGTATCGTCCGCATACAATACTAGGGCAAAACCGTAGCTGTTTATTAGACTGGCCAGGTATAAATTGAAAAAATTGGGACTCCTGTGATACCCCACATGTCAGTGAAAAGGGAGGGGATGCATAATCGCCTAGTGCGACCCACTGTGATTGCTCTGATAGGAAGGAGCCTAGCAGGGCGAGCACCTTATCCTCTAATCCCTATGGTGGCCAAACGGTCCATCAGCAGCCCGTGATTAACCATATCAAAGGCCACTGATAGATCCAGTAGCAAAAGGGCAGCGCTACCCCTGCCATCCAGCGTCTGTCTGAGCTCCTCAGTGGCTGTGATCAACGCCAGTTCTGGGCTATGATGTGCACGAAAACTGAATTGAGAGGAATCTAAGATTTCATTGTGCCTGATGAGAAGAATGTTCTAAATTAATGGCCTGTTCCACTACCTTTGATGGGAAGGGGAGTCTGGAAATCAGCCTCTAATTAAGTGGATCCTTGGTGTCTAGTTTGGTTTTTTTTTATAAAGGAAGAATGTATGCTTTCTTCCATTCTAAAGGAAACCTCCCAGAAGTAAGCGTGGTATTAAATATCGCTGTCAATGGAGGTGCAAAGGTCTCAGGTGATATATCTAATATTTTGGGGGAACATGGGTCTGCAGGAGAACCCGATTTAATGGTCCTGATTAATTGTAGGTTTATTTTCGGCAGTTAGTGCCGTAAACAAGGATAAGGTGACGAATGGCGCCTTTGTTTTTTTTATTAATTTGACCAGGGGTCTGTGCCTGGTCATTGGACTACTGCAAAAAGCTGATATAAACAGCTTTGGCCATATTTTGGAAGGTGTCTGCTAAGGAATTGCAGAATTCCTGGCTGGCAGTGGTGTCCTGAGGAATTGGCAGTTTGGATAGGCTTTTTACCATAGTGAACAGGGTTTTGGGACATCTGTTGCCTCCTCTGATTCACGCTGTAAAATAAGAAGCTTTCTCCCTGACGATAAGATTTTTATATGTCTGAAAGGATCCTTTTTATTCTTTTTTAGTGGCGGCATTTTCGTCTAATCTCCACTTCCTCTCAAATCTGCGGCAGAGTTGTTTAGGCTTGTTATTAAACCATGGTTTAGAAGGAGTGTGCCTAATGCGATGGCTATTTTTTGGTGGAGCCAAGTCTATTATGGCTAAGTCTAGCCAGGAGTGATAACTCACGATTGCTAAGTCCAAGTTGGAGGATAGGCTTGGAGAGGATTTAGATAAACGTGTTGCATGCTGATTTGCCTCGATTTTATTCCAAGGTCGGCTGACAAGAGATTCCGCTGCTTGTTTAAAGCTTCATCTAAGTGGTAGAGTGATTTTAAAGAGAACTGCTAAGTGATCAGACCACGTCAAAGGGAGAGAATCAGTTAAACTAATATGTGGGTTGTCTGTGAAAATCCTGTCCAAGCAGTGGCCTACAGTATGCGTTGCACCTTCAACCAGTTGGTGGAGGTCTGCCCTGATCATCTGATCGAGGAGTACTCTGGTGTCTGAATCTGAAATGTTTTCTAGGTGAAAATTGAAATCACCTAGAAAGATAAAGTCTGAATGATCTGCTTTACAGGTGAGAATATAATCAAGATTATCAAGGAAGGGGGACTAAGGTTTACGTGGTCTATACAGAAGGATGCCGTTCAGCGAGTAATGTTCATCTAATTAAATTTTAAAGCGCATGGCCTCACAGGCTGGATTTCCAGATAGTTTAAAATGTAGGATTTAAAGTTGGATTTAACGACAAGCGCTAAGCCGCCCCCTCTCTTATCTACATTGTGGATTTTGAAGCCCGGAGGGCTAGACAAGATTACATCTGGGTCGGATGAGGCCTCAGCCCAGGTCTCTGTTACAAACGCTAGGTCTATGTCATATGATTATAAAAACTCCCGAAAAGGGATGGCGTTTTTAACCTGCAATCAAGCAATTATATAAACACATGAAAACAATGGTCTAGGTTTCACTTGTAAGGATGCTCCATTAGGGCAGGTGGATAATAAAGTAAAGAGAAAATGAAATCTGCAGGGATCACAATGTGTTTTAGCTGAAGCTAGACATGGGACAAAGAGCAGGCGGGGCATTTCTCACCTGGGCTTTGAAGATCCCTCAGTGTGATTGCCGAATACTGCAGTGGATGTTTGGGTAAGGTGGAACCCGGGACGAAACCAGCAGCATGTCTGGCGCTGAGCGCGTACAGGCGCAGAAGGGTTTGTCTTTGGCGAGCCTTCGGCTCAGGCTCTTTACAGGTTCTTCAGTAAACTTTAAAGTGTGCACCCGGAATGCCACTGCTAATGCATTTGACAACCTGGCCCTTTCTAAGTTTCCACTGAAGACAACGGTTGAACTAGATAACCCTATTATAATTCAGGAAATTAAAGAATCGATACATGAGTTGAAATCCAGGAAAACTCCTGGTACGGTCGGCCTCTCAGTCGAATTTTCCAAGACGTGTGAGGCAGTCCTGACACCCCACCCAACTGGGCTGTACATGGAGGCTCTTACTACTTTACATAAAGCCTTCTTTGTATTAATTTTAAAACCGAGACACCCGCCTGTCGCCCCCACCTCCTAAAGGACAATCGCCATCCTAAATATGGATTATAAAATCTAAGTAAGGTTTTAGCGAGTCAAATACATCTGGTTCTTTCACAGTTAATGCATTCGGACCAAAATGGATTTGTCCTGAGATGTAATACGTCCCTCAATGTGAGAAGGCCTTCACATATTATTGAAGTGTCATAATCTGCTTGATTGCACGCTGCCACCCTGGTGTTTGACCTGGAGGAGTCCTGTGACACCCTTGCAGGGCCATACCTTTTTGGGATCCTGGCCAGATATGGCTTCGGGAGGTGGATCATGCCATTAATAAGCCTCCTTTATACAGATCCTGGGACAAGGGTCAGTCAGGGCACATCCTTCTCAGCCTCCTTTAAGGTCCTGAGTGTAACCGGACAGGGATGCCCCTCTCTCCATTCATATTTGTGCAAGTCATGGAGCCACTTGTGACACGGATGAGGTCAGATGGACGGGACTAGGAAATCCTCATACTGAGTACAAAACATGCAGTATCACTTTACGCTGCCAATATTATGCTTTTCCTCAAAGTTAAAATACATGACTATTCTGTAATCACTTGTGATTTAGAGGGGTTTGGGGGGCCTCTGACCTTGTCACTGGGCTAAATTGTGTCTTTTCCAGTTGAACCCGAATTTGTCAACCTTTAACAAGAAACTTGGTAGTGGTCTGATTCAATATAAAAACCCTTTCTTTAGATAGCTTGGCATGCAGACATATAATTCACAGCAGGGTCTATTTGAAGGCAACCTCAGCAGAGTGATAACCTCTCTCTGAACCCAGGTGACATTCTGGAGGACGCTGCCTCTCTCCATCATGGGGCGCATTGCTATCTCAAAAATGGTCATGCTGCTTTGCTTGCTGGATTATTTCATGACCCTCTCATTTGTTCTTTCAGGAACTCAGCACCTTACTGGGCAATCTCCTGTGGCGCAACGGGTGCCAGAGAGTAGCGCTGGGCAAATGGTGTTTTCCAGTCGGAGGGGGAGGCTTGGGGGCCCCTCACATCGAACGTTGCGGCTGAACTGCAATGGTTGGCCCATTAGTTGGCGGATCTCTCACCGGAGAAACTGGCATGGGCTCCCACCTTGTCCAAGGCAAAGGTAAAACCTAACAGTGGTCACCTGTATGAATAAGGTCTGTGGGAGCGACATGGGCGCCTCTGCAAAATGGTGTCTCTTAAATGTCTGGGATGCAACAGATCTCAACCGCATGGAACAGATTTGGACGACTCTGGGACTAGCAGTAGCCAAACAAAATACTGCGAGTTTATGGGGGTTGGACCCAGCACCACAACTGGGTGACAGGAAACGAGACATGGGTTGGTGCATGCTGGCTGAGAAAGTGATATATGAGAGCCGTGGCTGTCCTAAAAAATGGATGTAAATATGGGGAAAATGGAACTACTATTGAAAATCCATGTACTCCTCTAACTTATGTTGGTTCTGGTATATTGCTCGCCATTCACTATGAATCAAATGTCATTGTTGGTAATGTGATGAGGGAAGGAACATAGAGACTTTTTGCAGGTGATAGGAAAATTGCTTTAGTTGGCTGTCTAAATGTACAACTGTGTATTGTTTTCTTTGTCTTTGTTATTTTCTGCCATGTCTTCAATAAAAAGA
Source organism: Lissotriton vulgaris (assembly GCF_964263255.1). Lineage (NCBI taxonomy): Eukaryota > Metazoa > Chordata > Amphibia > Caudata > Salamandridae > Lissotriton > Lissotriton vulgaris. The sequence goes on from NW_028245947.1 coordinate 764,490, forward strand.
TGTATACATTTAAAAACAAAACTAAAATCCAAGAGCAACTTCCCGAACCTGTTGTAAGTGGGACACCTTTGCTACAACCATAGCCCGGCAATCACGAAACAAGCTGTCCCTTATGATGCCACTATCACTTGACTGTGCCGTCCCAAGCACAGAGGGGTGCATGACAAGCCAAAGCTCCAGAAAGGGCTGGCATTGAGACCTTTGGAGATTTATTTGAAGAGGGACAGTAATCTTTCCTGTAAACAATTCTCTCTACACAAAGGCCAATTCCTCACACACATCCAGCTCCTCAATGTCCTCAGGTTCAAATGGAGGAGAACTGACGCTGAACCATCAACGCATTCACTTGTGCACACGTTATACATGGTCGGGCATTAAAGACAACCCATTGCTTGGCTGCACATGGCACTGCACTCAGACGCAACCACATCATTACATATGTTGAGAGAGATGTGGGAAACCGAGGTTAGCAGGTAACTTCATGATAAAGGATGAAGCATGGTGCTAGAGCACCGGCGCAACGTTTCTCAAAATGCGAAGTTCCAATTGTTCATTTTGCATAGGGCATATCTCACTCCCGCTGAGCTAATTAAAAAGTTCCAATGGAGAAGTGTGGCTCAGGGGTTAGAGGCGGCAGACCTGGAGCTTGAGTTTCGGCCCTGGACCAGGGTTCAATTCCCCGCCTTGGCGGGTCTTGGGCTCAATAATCCCACGGACTCGATAATTCTCGCTCCGGTGCCTTCTCGACTCACGGGTTCACACTCTGCGACTCTGGGCAATAGCTTGCTTAATCTCCACATCGGCCCTTCGCGGCGGGATGCCTGGCTTTCACTTTGTGGATACCCTGCCGGGGTTATCTCACAGGGGAATACCAGGACGGGTTCCCTAAGCGAGCGCGGAGATGCCCCAGGGTAAGTCCTGCGCTATATAAGTTACATACACATTTACAATGGGCGAATGAGGCTGGCCCACACTGCATGACCCCCAACGCAGATATCCACCGTATCTTAATCTTCTGGATCTGCGAGTCCTAAACAGCGTTCAGGACGGAGAGCTCGGAAACATTGGCTCGATTACAGGATTACCCGCTCCCAGTACAGGTCTTTCAAAGGAAGCCATTTGAGGTGTGAGAGTACAGGGTTTATGGGATCACAGTCTGTAGTGTCTTCCTTATGAAGAACCACCTTGATTACAGCCGGAAAGAGGAAGGTAGGTCACATAGTTCTATCATAGGCGGAGATGACTGGATCTTGGACAGCTTCTGTGAGATCCTTCTGAGACAGTCCTCCTTACAGGGGCATAGCTATCAGTAGTGCAGAAGGTGCAGTACCACTGGGACACATAGATGTTAGGGGCCAGCATCACCCCAATTACAGCTGTTTGTAGTATCAGCCCAGGGGAAATAAGCCCATTATCCTTGCCTTCCTAGTGCCCATGGGACCACTGTTACTCCACTGACTCCTTTCCGCCCATGTCGCCCGTACCCTCTCCTTCTCTGTTTCCCATGTCTCTCCTATTCCCTCACTCCCACTGTGTCTCACTCACTATACGTAGAAGCTAACAGCCTGATTACAAGGGTCCCATTAAACTGCGATTCCTGCACAAACCTCTTATTGCGCAGGGCTCACCATTGTAATGAGAGCGCAGTTTATCACATCGCGTAATTACAAGGTGCGATAAAGTTTGCACCCTTCATTAAGTATCAGTAGGTCCTCGGTAGAAGCACATCCAACAAATTCCAATAGCTCAGTGTTGGACTTTTATTGGGTGTGATAATTATTGCATCAAACAGAGCCTATTTGCAATCAGGTCCTAAGGCACCAAATATGGGTGGCCTGGAAAAGGGTGCAATATTTATTGCAGTCGACTATGATGAGCATACATTCTAATTATGAGGCAGATATTTGTGATATTAATGGACAGAAGGTAAATGGTAAACAGTGCTTTGCTCGTATGCTGCCATGCAAATAAAGTATCAGAAAGGCTAGGCACCCAATCATTGAAAAATCCTGATGCTCCTGCATTGAATCACTCTCTCTCTCCGAGGGTTTAAATTATGTATCTTCCTTCCCCATTCACATTGCACCTACTGCTCTATTGTTATAGTCTCCTCCTCATGGAAACCTGACATGATAACCCCGCCCCTTGTTGGTGGCAACCAATCCTTATTGCATTAAAATCCTCCATGTTAAACGGGCAGGTCGCGGAGAGGGGAATAGTATGAGGAATTATCCCGCTCAGTTTTGGATACCCACCAATGCAAGTTCTGTGTAGGGTTACCACCTTTCCTATAAAGAAAACGGCCTTCTGTTTACTTTTTCCTATTTTGGAACAGTCAAGAGCAGGCATGTGAAAAGGAATTTGTGTAAAATTGTCAGAATTCTTTTGCAACATGGCAATTATCCCTCTGTTTGTTCTAATAATCTTTCTAAAACGATTTACTCAGCTCTCAACTACTTTTTGACTCATTGTTTACACGTTTTCTGTTTTAAAAGGAAAAGTACCGGATTTCACTGCTCCCGATATTTTTTTGCAGCCTGAACTTAAAATGACAGGCCCTGCCGTTAAAAAACACAGCCAGGTGGCGGTCCTGGGTCTGTTGAGATGCTAATTTGCTGCTATGCGCCTTCCTCTGTCCGCTCTAGTCACCTTTGTTTCTTAAGCACAAAGGGTGGGAGAGGCATTGAATCCCTGGCAAAGTATTCTAGGGTTCAAGTCCCACACAAGGCGAAGACTGCGATGACAGAAAAAGTATTTCTATTTTAGGTTCTTTTTATTCAATGTGTTAAAACACAGCAGCCAACGCGTTTCACCCACACGGGCTTCTTGAGGGCAAAAGTAATTGGACCACACAGTTCATGGTAAGAGTGGGGATATTCCTCCGGGGGTTGTCCCAGGTCAATCCACCATGAACTTACAATGTCATTAATGACACAACGAAACCTGTAAAGATATCCAATCCTTGAGATATTCAATCCGTGAAATTCCGCGGTAACCAACCTCTTCCAGGACCAATGTAATGTTCCACGGTCACTCGTGGGCCTTCAGGCAAAGAACCTGAGATAATTCAATCTATGGCCCATCGTAGTGGCTGTCCCCTTCAAAGAGCAGTATAAGTGCGGTGTAAGGCGATCAATGGCAAGCCTTTTCAAAGTGGCCCTCCAAGATAGAAATCGTCGTTAAGTATTTGCCACGGCAAAACACAGCCAGGTGGCAGTCCTAGGTCTGTGGAGATGCTAATTTGCTGCTATGCGCCTTCCTCTGTCCGCTCTAGTCACATTCAGTTCTTCATCACCCACCTAGTTGGGAAATCAACTCTCTCTCGGTTGGTACAGTTATTAAGAACTTACAGTACCGACTGGCATATTACATTGGACCATATGTGCAGTGAGAATTTACCGATTTCAATTGTGGACATACTTCTTTACCTTGGTCTGACCATAAACTGTGTAATGTCAAGTTCTCCGTTAAATTTGTAAAAGGATGTTTCTGCCTCGAATCCTGTAGTTAGAAACTAGACGGTGGAATAACAAATCACTGACCCTGAAATAGCAAAGACTAGAAATGTAGCCTCAGATGGAATATTGAATCAGACTTAAGATTTTTATTTGGTTGCAAATGCTCTTGATTTTTTTTAACATGGCTCTGGTAAATGTCGCCAGTCAGTTCATCCTCTGCTCTTCGAAGAACTACAGTCAAGTTAGGTATTAGTTCCCATGATTCAATGAGGACTTGAGAAAGGAAGGCTGTGGGCTCACCAACTATCTTATGGTGCAAATGCTCTTCAGTTACTTAACCAACAGCTAAATCAGTATAAGCCTGAAAGTTCACTTGCCAAATCTCAACATGTCAGTGAAAAGTTTAGATCTGGGTTAAACTCCGCTAAAGTCCTGCTCAACTCTCTACAACACTCACTCCGTCTCAATGCTGTGCAGTCAAAGTTCCCCTGATTCTAATGAACCAGCTAACTTCTTTGTATCTATGATATAAAAATCTATGAGGGGACTAAAAACTCATCAACTCTTATCTTGTCCCATCACCCCTTGTTCATGAAGACTGCAGCCCTGCCCTCATTTGGACACTCTTGAGAACGCCTGACCAGGAGACCGAAGCCTTGTTGAACAAGGACAAATAAGGTTCCCCCGATGACCCCTGTCCCTCTCGTTTTTATAAGGCTTCTGCTAACACAGTGGTATTAATGGTGAGAAAAATATTTTTCCTATCTTTTATATCGGGAATTGTCACAGAGGAATAAAAGCAAGGAGTCCTATAGGCTGTTTTGGAGAAAAATATTATGGACAGCAGCATTGTGGAAAACTATGGCCCTATTACCCTACTGCTATTATTAGTAGCGGGTTAGAAGACAAGTAGTTAACTACCATTTAGAAAGTAACAACTTACCTATCCACTTGAGACGGGGCTTTAGAGAAGACAGGAGTAAGGAAACAGCATGTGGTCTGTCCGTGGAGAAGATTTGCTCCATCACTGCTCATGGAGACTACGCAGCCCTACGGATACTTGACCTGTCTGCTGCTTTTGATACGGTTGACCACGGCATCTTGATAACTCATTTAAAAAGAATCACAATCTAAGGTCATGTGCTATCTTTGTTTGTCTCCTCCCGTACAGATTGCACTCAGACGGTAACTAGACATAATATCGAACACAAAATATAGAATGGACATAATATCAAAGTAAAAATATAGAATGGACAAAATATCGAATGGACACAATATAGTGGTTAAACATATCGAATTGAAGGTAAGTAATATAATATCGATTGTCAAAATATAGAAGTTTAAAATATTGAAATATATGGAGGAGTGTGGCTCAATTGCTAGAGTGGCAGACCCTGATGCAGAGGTCTGGACCGGGACCAGGGTTCAATTCCCGACGTGGCAGGGTCTTGGGCTCATTTGTCTGTGGACTCGATAATTCTCGCCTCGGCGCCTACTCTAATCATGGAGTCTCATGCTGCAACTTTGGGCAATAGCTTCCTTAATCTCCACAACGGCCCCTACAACACTGGGATGCCTGGCTTCACCTTGGGGGTGCCCAGGACGGGCATCTCACAGGGAGAGCCAGGAAGGGTTACACAGCGCCGGGACGCCCCGGTGATGGGCAGCTGTGCGTTTTACAAGTATCCTACATTTACATTTATAGGCATTAAAATATATTGCATTTTTAATAATATCAAATTTTTTAAAGTGTCTTGTATGTTGGTATATGTGTGAAAAATGTATATTATTTTTGTAATGTATGTTTAATTTATTTTAAGTAATTAATTTTATGTTATTTATTTTTAGCGTAATTTAATTCTGTAGCGGATTTTGGGTTTATAGGGGAATAGGGTGGGAAGTAATTTAATTATATTAAATTAAATATGAATTTTTTGCAATTATTAATTATTTTTAATGTAATTTTGCTTTATATTTCTGTAGCAGGTTGTGGGTTTTTAGGGGAATAGGGTGGGAAGTAATTTAATTGTAATTAATTAAATATTTTTATTTATTTATTGGTATTCATTTTGAATTTATTGGTAATTTGTATTAATTGGTAATTAATTTTTATTTATTGATTAATTGATAATTATGTTCATTTTATTAATTTATTTTCCGTAGCGGGTTGTGGGTTTATAGGGGAATAGGGTGGGAAGTAATTTAATTGAAATTAAGTAAATAAATTATTTTTATTCATTGGTATTGATTTTTAATTTATTGTTAATTAATTTTTAATTGTTAAATAATTTTTATTTATGAATTATGTGATAATTATGATAATTTTATTGATTTATTTTCTGTAGCGGGTTGTGGGTTTATAGGGGAACAGAATGGGAAGTAATGTAACTGTAATTAATTACATATTAAAAATACTTTTTTGTGTATTGATAATTAATTTACTGTTAATTGTTAATTGAAAATAATTGTTATTATTAATTATTGTTTGTTATTGAAAATTAATTACTTGTTAATTAATTATGAATAGGTAATTAATTTTTAATAATGAATATGTATTTATATGTCAAATTAAATGATTAATATATAATATTAAATTGGTAATTAATTTTAATTAATGTTTTATTGGTATTGATATTTAATTGATTTTTATTAATATATTAAATCATTACTTTCCCTACTGTTAAACTCACTGGAGTGGGAATAGTAATTTTTACCCTTACGCTATCCAACGCTTTCCCTACTGTTGCACTCTTTGGAGTGGGAATAGTAATTTTTACCCCTACGCTATCCAACGCTTTCCCTACTGTTACACTCTCTGGAGTGGGAATAGTAATTTTTACCCTCCCGCTATCCAACGTTTTCCCTACTGTTGCACTCTCTGGAGTGGGAATAGTAATTTTTACCCTCCTGCTAACCAACGCTTTCCCTACTGTTGCACTCACTGAAGTGGGAATAGTAATTTTTACCCTCCCGCTATCCAATGCTTTCCCTACTGTTGCACTCTCTGGAGTGGAAATAGTAATTTTTACCCCTACGCTATCCAACGCTTTCCCTACTGTTGCACTCTCTGGAGTGGGAATAGTAATTTTTACCCCTACGCTATCCAACGCTTTCCCTATTGTTGCACTCACTGGAGTGGGAATAGTAATTTTTACCTACGCTATCCAACGCTTTCCCTACTGTTGCACTCATTGGAGTGGTAATAGTAAATTTGACCCTCTTGCTATCTTACAGTAAAAATATTGTATATTTTGTATTAATATTACGTTAACATATATATATATATATATATATATATATATATATAAATGTATTAAAAAATAAAATTGCATGTTTATTTTTTTATCTTAAATTATTTATTTATTCATTTTAAGGTTATTTAAGTATTTTTAAGTATGTTTCAGTTAACTATATTTATTATTTCATTAATTTTAAATTACTTTTAAGACATTTAAAAAAATTCAATATTTTGACTAACTATATTTTTTACAACGATATTTTTGATTCAATATTTTTGTACTTACCTGTTTGTAGATTGGAATTCGATATTTTTGCATTCTATATTTTGTCAACAACATTTTGGTAAGTCTATATTTTTGTATTCGATATTATGTCAGTGATCCGACTCAGACAGTTGTCCTGCCATCATATCAATCAAAACTTCACTAGATGGTTTGTGGGGTTCCACCGGGCTCCTTACTAGTGCCTGTTTTATTCAACAGATGTTCTTTTGCCCCTGATAGCTCTTATTAAATGCTCTGGCCGATCCGCTTTCTCTTATGCTGAAGACACCCAGATATTTATTCGCTCAGATCAACAATCTCCGGTTATGTGGATAATCTACCTCAATGTCTATCAGGAGTTCAGGACTGGATGTTTCATAATGTTTTACAGAGATATGCTAATAAAGCAGGCCTGCTGGTGGTAGGAATAAACCTGGAAGATTTTAAAATTGTCTACCCCCCCCCCCCTTCCGCCCCCAGAGATGGTCTGGCACCTCTTCCGGCTGATTCTGGGAAATCTCTTGGGTTTCTTTTGGATTCACAGCTCTCTCTGTCATCACATATTCTCTTTATCAGCCAAAAGTTATTTTTTTAACTCTCAATTTTTAGGTCGAGTCTAGCGCAGCGCGCAGGCGCTGCTCTATGGGAGGCTTCATGTAATCAGTCTAAACTTATCTGTGTGGGTCTGACTCCCCCCTTGCCTTTGGTTGGCTGTTGGCTGTGTCAATTTGAAATGGGAGGCTGCAAATGACTAAAGGCGGGCGCATGTCCCACCTCTTTTGCAAATGTTCACTCTCACAGCGTTTTGCTTGCGGGAGTGAGCAGCTGCACGCAGGGTGGCAGCTGCCTTCCTTGCAGAGCGTGCCGCATTTGTGGGCTTTTTTAAAAATCATGGCGCCCAGCGCTTCCTGGAGCTGCCACATGCAAAGCCCACTGAGCCTCCGGGGACGTGCGTTTACAGGGGCTCTTGTGTGAGTTTACTTGTTCCTCTGTTGGAGAAGGTATTGCATGTGCAGAGTGATGCATTTAACGTACGGCTTGTGAGTTAGCAACACGGTTTAAACAAGTGCTCGCTGGGACTCGTGGTCAGCTTTGATGTTGAATTGGCCGTTCGCGATGCTGCTACCCCTGGTGTACCCTACGTTTGCCGCCCGGTGCATGAACCTGTGGCAGTGGGCAGCTGAGGACGACTTGTTTTGAGATTGTATCCCTGATCTAAAGACTGCACCCCTGATTTTGAGAGTGCCCTCTGATTTTGAGACTGTGCCCCGGCGTTCATTGCCCGCTGCAACAGCCACGTCATCCCTCCATCTCGCTCCCACCCCTGGGGGACATCCGGGACTGAGAGCTCGTGATTGCGCTCTGCCTCCTCTGCTGCCTCTCAGCCGGTAAGTGGGGTACCCCCGCACACGGGGTGCTTTGCGAGCTGAATTCCAGTAGTAAGGGGAGCGGGGACAGTGTGAAAAGTAGAAAACAACAACCTAAGTGCGCCAAGCGGCCGGACATCACCAAGCGACTTTTTTTAATTTCCTTTTTTATTTTAAAATGTTTTACTTTGGCTATGCCAATGCTTGTTTTCCTTCTAATCTTCTGGGGCAGGTTATTGTCTCTTGAGTTTTATCCAGATTATTGTAATCTTCTCTGCTGTGCTCTGGTCTTGCACCATCAGCTTCAGTGGGTACAAAACTTTGCACGTAGAGTAGCTAATAGGCTCAAAAGGAATGATCAGATTACCAGTGCTCCTGTTAGCCTACACGGCTCTCGATGAAAACGAGAATTTAATTTGTTTCTCTGCCTCATGCATACAGATGTTCACGGGCTTGCAACGTCTCCCCAGGCCTCTTGGTTCCAGGTTTATTCGCCTGGAATGACCTTCGTTCTGGGAATGTTATGTTGTTCTTGCACCTGGATTTGAGATATCCGAACAGATAAGAGAGGATCTTTAGTGGTACACGGACCTCAGTTGTGGAACACAAATAGAAAGCCCATGAAAAGTCCATTTTCTGCTAACATCCCGCCCCCACCCCTTTATCATAAGTTTGCCTGTTTTGGACTTGAATCAGCGCCAAAATGCCTTCTTAGGTGATTGACAGCGCTTTATGGGTCTAACTCTATTCATTCTCTCAACCGCCCGATATTTACGGACACTGCAAGGGTTGGTATTTATTGGGGGCGAGCCATCGAAGAAGAACCACACACTACATGGGGGGAGACCTCACGATCAGCAAGGCTTCCTAATTCTCTCTATTTGTTGTCCACTATTCCCCCGCCCACCCACTCTACGGACCTCCGTTCCATCTCTCATGACACACCTTGGCGCTTTAATGCGACCTTACTGTGGTGCAACGCCTAGTCGGGGTTCTGAGCGCTCCATAAACGCAGTGTCGAAGCGCTGCACCAGTAACCACGTCACCGATTCTCCCCGAGCAGGCGCCGCGGCCCATGCCTCGCCCTCGCCCGGAGCAGGCCCTGCCTGCCACAGCAGAGAGCCCCACGGCCCCGCCACGCGCGCCTCGGAATGAGAAAATAAGCACCTCTGCATTTAATAAATGCATCTCGGCGTGTTTGGACCCGAAACAATGAAATGCTAGTAATTAGGCGGGCTTAATTACACACGCAGACGCAGTGGGAGCCGCCGCTGGCGGGAGTCTGTCAGGCTCCGCAGCTAATGCTGCGTGCAGGCCCGAGACCCGGCGCCGCAGCACCGCAGAGGGCTCTTTACACGGGCGCGGCGCCGGCCGGGGCAGAGGCCGGACCAGGGGTCCTGTTAACAAGCAGAGACCGGTGCTGAGGGTACACCAGGGGTCCTGTTCGGCTGTTCAAAGCAGACACCGGTGCTGGTGTCCTGTTCACAATCAGAGACTGGTGCTGTCATGTTTGGCTGTTCAGAAGCAGAGATCGGTACTGAGGGCACACCAGTGAGTGCTGTTCACAAGCGGAGACCGGTACTGAGAATAAACCAGGGTGTGCTGTTCACAACCAGAGACCGGTGCTGAGGTGTCCTGTTCACAAGCAGCGAGTGGTGCTGATGGCACACCAGGGTGTACTGTTCACAAGCAGAAACTGGTGCTGAGGGTACACATGGGGGTGCTGTTCACAAGCTGGGACCGGTGCTGAGGGCACACCAGGGTGTGCTGTTCACAAGCAGAGACCGGTGCTGAGGGCACACCAGGGGGTGCTGTTCACAAACGGGGACCAGTGCTGAGGTGTCCTGTTCACAAGCAGCAACTGATGCTGAGGGTACACCAGGGTGGGCTGTTCAGAAGCAGAGATAGGTGCTGAGGACACACCAGTGAGTGCTGTTCACAAGCAGAGACCGGTGCTGAGGGTAAACCAGTGAGTGCTGTTCACAAGCGAAGACCGGTACGAGGGTAAACCAGGGGGTGCTGTTCACAAGCAGAGACCGGTGCTGAGGTGTCCTGTTCACAAGCAGCGAGTGGTGCTTATGGCACATCACAGTGTACTGTTCACAAGCCGGGACTGGTGCTGAGGGCACACCAGGGGGTGCTGTTCACAAGCAGAGACCGGTGCTGAAGTGACCTGTTCACAAGCAGCGAGTGGTGCTGATGGCACATCACAGTGTACTGTTCACAAGCAGAAACTGGTGCTGAGGGTACTCAAGGGGGTGCTGTTCACAAGCAGAGACCGGTGCTGAAGTGTCCTGTTCACAAGCAGCGAGTGGTGCTTATGGCACATCACAGTGTACTGTTCACAAGCAGAAACTGGTGCTGAGGGTACTCCAGGGGGTGCTGTTCACAAGCAGAGACCGGTGCTGAAGTGTCCTGTTCACAAGCAGTGAGTGGTGGTGATGGCACATCACGGTGTACTGTTCACAAGCAGAAACTGGTGCTGAGGGTACTCCAGGGGGTGCTGTTCATAAGCAGAGACCGGTGCTGGGGTGTCCTGTTCACAAGCAGCGAGTGGTGCTGGTGGCACACCACGGTGTACTGTTCACAAGCAGAAACTGGTGCTCAGGGTACTTCAGGGGGTGCTGTTCACAAGCAGAGACCGGTGCTGAGGTGTCCTGTTCACAAGCAGCGAGTGGTGCTTATGGCACATCACAGTGTACTGTTCACAAGCTGGGACTGGTGCTGAGGGCACACCAGGGGGTGCTGTTCACAAGCAGAGACCGGTGCTGAAGTGACCTGTTCACAAGCAGCGAGTGGTGCTGATGGCACATCACAGTGTACTGTTCACAAGCAGAAACTGGTGCTGAGGGTACTCAAGGGGGTGCTGTTCACAAGCAGAGACCGGTGCTGAAGTGTCCTGTTCACACGCAGCGAGTGGTGCTTATGGCACATCACATTGTACTGTTCACAAGCAGAAACTCGTGCTGAGGGTACTCCAGGGGGTGCTGTTCACAAGCAGAGACCGGTGCTGAAGTGTCCTGTTCACAAGCAGTGAGTGGTGGTGATGGCACATCACGGTGTACTGTTCACAAGCAGAAACTGGTGCTGAGGGAACTCCAGGGGGTACTGTTCATAAGCAGAGACCGGTGCTGGGGTGTCCTGTTCACAAGCAGCGAGTGGTGCTGGTGGCACACCACGGTGTACTGTTCACAAGCAGAAACTGGTGCTCAGGGTACTTCAGGGGGTGCTGTTCACAAGCAGAGACCGGTGCTGGGGTGTCCTGTTCACAAGCAGCGAGTGGTGCTGGTGGCACACCACGGTGTACTGTTCACAAGCAGAAACTGGTGCTCAGGGTACTCCAGCGGGTGGTGTTCACAAGCAGAGACCGGTGCTGGGGTGTCCTGTTCACAAGCAGCGAGTGGTGCTGGTGGCACATCACGGTGTACTGTTCACAAGCAGAAACTGGTTGCTGAGGGTACACATGGGGGTGCTGTTCACAAGCTGGGACAGGTGCTGAGGTGTCCTGTTCACAAGCGGAGACCGGTAATGAGGGTAAACCAGGGTGTGCTGTTCACAAGCAGAGACCGGTGCTGAGGCCACACCAGGGGGTGCTGTTCACAAGCAGAGACCAGTGCTGAGGTGTCCTGTTCACAAGCAGCGAGTGGTGCTGATGGCACACCACAGTGTACTGTTCACAAGCAGAAACTGGTGCTGAGGGTACACCAGGGGGTGCTGTTCACAAGCAGAGACCGGTGCTGAGGTGTCCTGTTCACAAGCAGCGAGTGGTGCTGATGGTACACATGGGGGTGCTGTTCACAAGCTGGGACAGGTGCTGAGGGCACACCAGGGGGTGCTGTTCACAAGCTGGGACCGGTGCTGAGGGTACACCAGGGGGTGCTGTTCACAAACTGGGACCAGTGCTGAGGTGTCCTGTTCACAAGCAGACACCGGTGCTGAGGGCATACCAAGGAGTGCTGTTCACAAGCAGCAACCAGTGCTGAGGGTACACCAGGGTGTGCTGTTCACAAGCAGAGACCGGTGCTTTCATTTTCTGCTGTTCACAAGCAGAGACCGGTGCTGAGGGCACATCTGGGTGTACTGGTCACAAGCAGAGACCAGTGCTGAGGGTACACCAGGGGGTGCTGTTCACAAACTGGGACCAGTGCTGAGGTGTCCTGTTCACAAGCAGACACCGGTGCTGAGGGCATACCAAGGAGTGCTGTTCACAAGCAGCAACCGGTGCTGAGGGTACACCAGGGTGTGCTGTTCACAAGCAGAGACCGGTGCTGTCATTTTCTGCTGTTCACAAGCAGAGACCGGTGCTGAGGGCACATCTGGGTGTACTGGTCACAAGCAGAGACCAGTGCTGAGGGTACACCAGGGGGTGCTGTTCACAAACTGGGACGAGTGCTGAGGTGTCCTGTTCACAAGCAGAAACCGGTGCTGAGGGCATACCAAGGAGTGCTGTTCACAAGCAGCAACCGGTGCTGAGGGTACACCAGGGTGTGCTGTTCACAAGCAGAGACCGGTGCTGTCATTTTCTGCTGTTCACAAGCAGAGACCGGTGCTGAGGGCACATCTTGGTGTACTGGTCACAAGCAGAGACCAGTGCTGAGGGTACACCAGGATGTGCTGTTCACAAGCAGTGACCGGTGCTGCCCTGTTCAGCTGATTACAATCAGAGACCAGTGCTGAGGGCACACCAGCTTGTGCTGTTCACAAGCAGCGACCGGTGCTGAGGGCACACTAGGGTGTGCTGTTCACAAGCAGCGACCGGTACATGAACTCCTTGTCTCCTTGGAGAAGAATCAAAACTTTGGCCACCCTAAAGCCTTGTATATAATAATTTTGTACATATGTGTCACTGTATTCGAAGCACTGATCACTCTTCACCTACAGTCACTATTTCTCACACCTTTTGACGGTCTTCTTACTACATCATGGAATGAAGTAATTCAGATGTAATATGTTTACTTCACTACAAATATAAAGTACTTTTGAAATATCCGATTCCTCTCCATATGTTCTTGTTTCAGAGAGTTTGTTTCTAATGTGTACAGAGCGCACCTTGCCTACTTTCAAAGAGATTGGCGTTACCCAACAGAACCACCTTTGTATTTAAACATGTTCTGTTCACCAGCACAGAACTAACACCTGTGTTAAAGCCACAAAAAGGTGTCCAGTTCACAAACATAGAGCGCATGCCAGTGGTGAGGTAACACCACAGTATCCTATTTATAAGCCCAGACCGCAGTCCAGTGCTGAAGTGTCCTTTTCACAAGCACAGAGCAGTGCTAAGGTCCCAGCGGGTGTCCTGTTCACAAGCACACAGAGCAGGCACCTACTGATGCCACACCTCGGTGTCCTGTTCAGATGCAGCAAGTGGAGTTGTGTGGTGTGGTCTCGCAGCCCTACTGGTGGTGTGAGATCTGTTTTCATAAATCGTTGTGCTTAGCGTCTCAGCGTCTGAGAACTCGAGCTTTCACTAACTTAGGACAGCCTGGTATTTCTTCTGTCTTGGAGGTGCCATCGTAGTATACCACGTGTTAATTGATGCTGTTATTATTTTGCCGTAATAAAGAGTTGTTGGCTTTGCAATGAATGAGACTTTCCCAGCCGCACTGAGCGAGATGTATCTATTCAAGGACAGCTTCCTTGTCTCAGGCTGTGTGACAAGCTCTGTAGCAAGACCTGTCGCATCATTATAATCTGGGAACGCCTGAGTCTGATGCCTTAGAAGGATGAGAGAATCTCCAGATGCATTCTGTAGTGAAATGTTTCTCCTTGCTTGTTCACTATTGGTGAACCCCTTATTTGTGTAATGAATGTGTGAATCCTTTGTCAGGATGTGATTCCTCTACGCTGGAGGCTCGCCTTTTCCCTTCCTAAGAAGGTGGATCTATGCAGGATTCCAGCTGAGCTTTACTGAGTTCTTTCCTGTATCCCTTATGATCCGTATACTCACCATACTCATGGACTGATGTTCCAGCTCATGCATGTCTGTACCTGACGTTCTTTGAGTGGTTCTCTCAATCTTATTTCTCGTCTGTCATCCTTATGGAAACGCTTGTAAGTTCACATCAATGAGTGGAATTGAATCACGTAGAGATGGAGCCAACAGGGAGCACCAAAGTCCGACAGGAACTACACCACTCCCGGTCCAAGTAGATGGGGCGCCTTGGGAAGGAATGAGACACAGGTGTGCGCGTCGGCAGTGTCTTTCACTAGTGCACAGCTCAGACCAGTGCTGGGTAGTGCACAGGAGCGCAAGACTATCCTCTGTACAGAAACATAGGGCAACCAATCTCTTGCTGAGACTCCACCGGGGTGGACCGTTCACAAGTGCAGAACGCAGGCCAGAGGTGAGGCCTCCTAGCACAAGAGTGCCCTATTTATAAGCAGGCATTGCACGTCACTGCTGAACCCCCCCCCCCCCCCCTGTGATGGCATTCCATTCACAAGCACACAGCTCACACCGGTGCTCAGATCTTTTTCCTTTCACACGCACGCAGCGCACACCAGTGCTGAGACCTTCCAGCCCGGGTTGTCCCTTTATTCACAAGAACACAGCGCAGACCAGCGCTGAGACATTCCAGCCCATGTTGTCCCTTTATTCACAAGAACACAGCGCAGACCAGCGCTGAGACATTCCAGCCCATGTTGTCCCTTTATTCACAAGCACACAGCGCACACCAGTGCTGAGACCTTCCAGCCCGGGTTGTCCCTTTATTCACAAGAACACAGCGCAGACCAGCGCTGAGACATTCCAGCCCATGTTGTCCCTTTATTCACAAGCACACAGCGCACACCAGTGCTGAGACCTTCCAGCCCGGGTTGTCCCTTTATTCACAAGAACACAGCGCAGACCAGCGCTGAGACATTCCAGCCCATGTTGTCCCTTTATTCACAAGCACACAGCGCACACCAGTGCTGAGACCTTCCAGCCCGGGTTGTCCCTTTATTCACAAGAACACAGCGCAGACCAGCGCTGAGACATTCCAGCCCATGTTGTCCCATTATTCACAAGCACACAGCGCACACCAGTGCTGAGACCTTCCAGCCCGGGTTGTCCCTTTATTCACAAGAACACAGCGCAGACCAGCGCTGAGACATTCCAGCCCATGTTGTCCCTTTATTCACAAGAACACAGCGCAGACCAGCGCTGAGACATTCCCGCCCATGTTGTCCCTTTATTCACAAGCACACAGCGCACACCAGTGCTGAGACCTTCCAGCCCGGGTTGTCCCTTTATTCACAAGAACACAGCGCAGACCAGCGCTGAGACATTCCAGCCCATGTTGTCCCTTTATTCACAAGAACACAGCGCAGACCAGCGCTGAGACATTCCAGCCCATGTTGTCCCTTTATTCACAAGCACACAGCGCAAACCAGTGCTGAGACCTCCCAGCCCTGGATGTCCCTCCAGTTGTAAGCACACAGCGCACACCAGTGCTGAGGCCTCCCAGCGCAGGTTGTACCTCAATTCACAAGCACACAGCGCAGACCAGCGCTGAGATGTCCCTACATTCATAAGGACACAGTGCACACTAGTGCTGAGACCTCCCAGCCCGGGATGTCCCTCCTTTCACAAGCACACAGCGCACACCAGTGCTGAGACCTCCCAGCCCGGGATGTCCCTCCTTTCACAAGCACACAGCGCACACCAGTGCTGAGACCTCCCAGCCCGGGATGTCCCTCCTTTCACAAGCACACAGCGCACACCAGTGCCGAGACCTCCCAGCCCGGGATGTCCCTCCTTTCACAAGCACACAGCGCACACCAGTGCTGAGACCTCCCAGCCCGGGATGTCCCTCCTTTCACTAGCACACAGCGCACACCAGTGCTGAGACCTCCCAGCCCGGGATGTCCCTCCTTTCACAAGCACACAGCGCACACCAGTGCCGAGACCTCCCAGCCCGGGATGTCCCTCCTTTCACTAGCACACAGCGCACACCAGTGCTGAGCCTCCACAGCAACAGTCATGTTCACATGCAGCACCGAGTTGTCCTGTTCACAAGCAAACACCTCCGAGTATTACTATGGCCATCACAGAAGCGTGCCAGGGCTGTGGCCTCACTTCATCAGACCATGGTGTCGAAAAGTGCACAGCGCAGCATCGAGCTGTTGACAGGGGCACGCTGCAGCCTAGTGCTGCTGATTCAAAGCTCGTGAATCTGCTAACGTGCACACAATTACTGTGTTGCACTAGAACGCTATGTTCACAAGCGCACCACATAATCCTTCAGACCTCACCCCAGGGTCACTAATGCAAAACACAGTACGATGATGTGGCCCCTAAGCTCTAGGGCGGAGTGTTCAGTATGAGCACAGACACACACAGAACACAGACCAGAGCTGAGGGGACACCAGGCACAGAGCACAAACCGGTGATGAGGCCACAGAGGAAGGCCAGACGCCCTTCTATGCCAGCAAAAGACTTCGAGAAAATCATGAACGAAGAACTGGCTCAGTTCCTGCAGCAGCATCAGGTCCTAGATGCAACCCAGTTTGGATTCCGCAGCTGAGAAAATCAGATCCCTCGTGGATGGTGGCCGCAGTGCGGCGTTCGTGCTCCTTGACCTGTCTGCAGTCTTTGATACCGTTGACCATAACATCTTGCTCGACTGTCTGAGGGATAGTGGAGTCCGGGGCTTAGCTTTAAAATTGTTAAGATCTTTTCCATCGGACAGGAGTCACTGGCAGCCTCCAGCCCCTACAGCTCTGAACCGTTTACTCTGCTCTTAGTCCTACATTATTTAATGTCTATGGGAAACGAAACCGCTTCCAGCACTGATACTTTCGTTTGGTTTGGACCTCACCGTCTATGCAGACGAGTAATAGCTGCGTCCACCCCCTAGAACTTGGTGAGGGGTAATTTCCATGACTGCATGAGAGAAACTGGAAAATGGATGGACCAAAACTGTCCGCAATTTAATTCCAGGAAAACGGAAGTGATTCTGTTTGGATATAGCTCATCCCTATGTCCTCCTGCCTGGTGGGCTGAGGAAATGGGCCCACTCTCAACTCCTTGAAAAAAGCGAACAAGCTAGGAGTAGGAATGGACAATACACTCACCTTTGGACTACAGGTAAATGCAGTCACTCCCTCTGCCTTCTTTATACTTAGGATTCTCAAAAAGATCTTTCCTTTCATCCCCTTAAACTCTCGGAAACTGTAATGTCAGCTCTGGTGCTTGCCAAACTGGATTATTGCAATGCCCTCTTCCTGAATATGCAGCATCAGTATCTAAATAGGCTTCAGGTAGTACAGAATGCTGCAGCCAGAATACTGACCCAGATACCTAAACATTCTTCCATCGCGCAGGCTAGCATCAAGCTTCCCTGGTTGCCAGTTAGGCAACGTGTGAAATGCAAGGCTCTATGCCTGGCCCATAAGGCTGCGTTGGCATCGGTCCGGTTTTTCTGCAGAACTCCTTTGAATGGTATAGACCGAGAAGAACTCTCCGGTCCATGGCTGCCCATACATTAGAGGTCACAAGATGTAGGCTCGCAAAATTGGGGGGTGAGAGGGGGGGGAGGAGAAGCTTTATCACAACAACGGCTGAAGAGTGGAACCTTCTTCCCCTCCAAATCAGAACAATGTCTAATCTGCTCTTGTTCAGAAAATCTCTTAAAACCTGGCTATTCGCCAATTAAAGTATTCATCAGGCAGCATATCAGTTCACCATGAGCTTAGCGTCTTCACACCCACGGATATTTGTTGCGCTCAATAAGGGTGTCCTGTTTGCAGGAACAGAGCATAAGCTGGTGCAGAGGCTGGGCTGTCTAATAGTTCTCCTGGTCATCATCACCCGAGCAGTCTCGTGCTAAGACCTCACAGCACCAGTCGAATTCCTTGAATACAAGTGCCCAGTGCATTCTGGTACTAAGCCAACACAAGCGTGTCTTGTCTGGTAATGGTAATGGTAATGGAAAAAGTATTTTTAAAGCGCTAACATTCATCCTAAAAGGATATCATGGCGCTAAAATTAAACAATGTACAGAAAGCTGGCACTGGTCGATGATAATTTTAATGAGTGTTAGGGAACAGCGTGGTTTTAAGTTTTTTCCTAAAAGTAAGGTAGCCATCAATAAGTCTCAGATCTGTCGGTAAATTGTTCCACAGGTTTGTAGCTAAGTGTGAGAAGGCACGGCCACCCGTCCTAACCTTCTTTATTCGGGTAGTTATCGCTCTTGCTGTAAATTGGGAGCGAAGATTTCTATTTGGTACATAGAAATTGATTCTGTTTTTTAGGATGGCTCGGCCGGTATTATGCAGTACTCTCTGGGTGATGCACAGTATTTTAAAAGTGGCTCTTTCTCTCATTGGCAGCCAGTGTAAGGCTCTTAAACAACTTGTAGCGGAGTCATATTTTCTTTTTTGCATACGGCTTTTGCTGCCGCATTCTGAACGAGCAGTAATTTTGAAAATAGGTAATCCGCCATGCCAACGAATAGGGAATTCCCGTAATCCAGTCTGCTAATTAGTAGTGACTGGACTAAGATCTTTCTACATTCCAAGGGAATCCATGGAAACACTCTTCGTAGCATTTTCAGTAGCGCAAAGCCTTTACCACAAATAGTTGTTACGTGGTTTTTCATTGACAATACATTGTCGATGTGGACTCCCAAATTCCTCGCCGTCTGAGTTGGTTTGGGGGGGTACCAAGAATGTTGGGCCACCAGGTGTCATCCCAAAGTTGTTGGGAGCGGCCGAACAATAAAATCTCCGATTTATCGGCATTTAGTTTCAGACAGTGATTATGCATCCAGCTGGATAATTCGGAGAGGCAGTTACGCAGTCTGTTTTTGGGATCTTCTTCACCTTTTAAGGCAATCCTTAGTTGTGTATCATCACCATATGAGCAGATGTTAACGCCCCACTTCTTCCCAATAGTGGCTAATGATGACACATAAACATTAAATAATGTTGGGCTTTATGATGCCGCCTGTGGTACACCATACTTGATCTTACGGGGTGTGGAGGTATAGCTGCCTAATCGGACAGATTGCGATCTGTTGGATAAAAAAGAATTCAGGCTTTTGCCTGTAATCCTTTTGCGGCTAGCATTCGTATTAAAAGGTTATGGGATGCTGTATCAAAAGCCGCTGATAAATCTAACAATATCAGGGCCACCGTTTTACCTACATCAACCTGACTTCTGATATCATCCAGTACTGCCAGGAGAGTTGTCTCCGTACTGTTGTTCGACCTAAAGCCTGTCTGCGAAACATCAAGCAAGTCATTAGTTTCCAGAAAATTTGATAGCTGTTTGTTCACTAGTTTCTCCAACACTTTTGAAAAATATGGCAACTGCGAGATGGGCCGATAGTTGGCAGGATTGTTTATGTCCGCGCCCACTTTTTTAAGTAAGGGAGCCACTACTGCTCTTTTCCAGATAGCAGGAAAGTCCGCTTGGTCTAGTGACTGGTTTAGTACTTGCGTCACTATTGGACCAATTAAAGGAATTAATTGTAAGAAAATGTGGTGTGGGCATGGGTCCAGTGGGGAGCCCGATTTAATTTCTGACATAACTTTGTTTACTTCTTCCTCTGAAAAAGGACCAAAGACAGAGCAGGTGGCCATTAGGAAAGGCTCTGCATCAACATGGTGCTCGGTCGTTTCCTGGTCATTACTGGAGAAGGATGAATACATTTTATCTATTTTATCAAAAAAGAAATTGCTGATTTTATTACATCCCTCCTGTGAAGGTGACAGATTTGTTGTGAGGCTGGGGGGGGGGTTGCAGAGTTCTCTGACAATTTAAAAAAGTTCTTTAGAGGAATGTTTATGTTCTAATATTTGCCGTGAAAAATAATCTTTTTTTGCTTTCCGTATAGCTGCATTATAGGCTTTCAGTTCTTTTTTATAAATGGATCTGTCATTCATGGTTTTACTTAACCTCCATTTATGTTCCAGCGTAGTACATTTTCTTTTAAGGGCCTTGAGATCTGGACCGTACCACTTCTCTGACACCGTTCGCTTGGTTTTACATTTAGTGGTATTTATTGAACAATGTTCAAGTGCTGCACCAATACTTTTTTGTAGATTATATATTTCTTGTTCAGTGGAGGAGCTTGAATTAATATTAAAATTAAAGTTCTGTTGGAACTTCTCCAATGAGAATTTACTCCAGTTTTTAGTTGTAGCTGGAGTCTGTATCATTGGTCTCAAATATTTTATAGGTAGGCAGATATTAAAATATATCCTATAATGATCAGTCCATGTAAGAGGCACAATATTATTAATGGTAATGGTCTCAATATTCGTAAATATCAGGTCCAGCCTGTGCCCTGCTCTATGTGTGTCCTGGTTGACCAGTTGCGTTAATTGTAGGATTTTCATGTTATCTGCAAGATGCCTAGTAAGTGAATTAGTATGCGACTCAAAATGTACATTAAAGTCTCCTAATACTAAAATGTTTTTATGTTTTAGACAAGCAGGAAGAATCTGAGAGAGAAGCTGGGTACTAAATTCAACTGTGCTCCCTGGAGGGTTATAAATGATAGCTCCTCCCATCAGTAGATAGGTGCCTAAAAAGACTGAATAAATCATTAATTCATGTTTGCTATCCTGTTTGGGTACTTCTTGGATACAAGTGAACTTCTCTTTAAATAACAAGGCTACCCCTCCACCCTTCTTTTTGGGTCTATTGAGGTTTAAGATTTTATACCCTATGGGGAGCGCTGTTGCAATATCCGGAGTACTGTGGGTGTCAAGCCAGGTCACCGTGAGGAACACTAGGTCCGGTTTCAATTGATATAGAGTGTCCCAAATTTCAATTGAGTGTTTAGGGAGTGATCTTGTGTTCAGATAAATACAAGATATTTCAAGATTAGGAGAGTTTCTTGATGTTAGATCATCTTTAGGTTTATTAACCCATCTGCATGTCTGACAGCCAAACGGGCCCATGATGTTAGCGGGCTCCACTTTGGCGCATAGAGGATGGCCCTGTGGGGGTTTTGTATTGAGAAGTATAAGGTTGTCTTTGGAATAGGTCAGTCGCAATATATCTGACCTATAACTGGACGGTGAGGCAGAGTTTTCAGCCCCTAGTCCCGTGCAGGCACGGACGGGCACAGACGGGCTTGTCTTTGGCGCGTCTTCGATGCGCCGTCGACGCGCCCGCTGCGTTTCCTGTGAGGGGTGTTCATTTGTAGCCGTAAAGGTGGGAGGGGACGAGCGCTGTGCCGCTCGCCTGCTCCTCACCAAAGATGGTGGTTTTTGTTCTAGTCCCCGGCAGCGCCAAGTCGGCTGTGATAGGGCGGGCAGGGTTCGTGGGGCGGGAACAGGGGGAGTGAAACTTAATGGCCAAGTGAGCGTTCGCAAGTTTCCTATCAAGTACACAATTACGCTTTTTAAAAATTAAATCTTTTAAAAGCTAAGTACACATTAAATACACAGTAACACTTTTAAAAATTAAATTTTTTAAAAGGTGGTCAGAAAGAATGATAGTTCGTTAACTCACTCGAGCAGCAGTCCCGGCTTCCGCCTCAGGACCTCAACAATTACATGCACACTGTCAATTGGTGCATGCGCTCCAAGTTGGCGTTTTTAAAGATTCAGAGGTGGGAGGGGCCGAGCGCTGTGCCGCTCGCCTGCTCCTCACCAAAGATGGTGGTTTTTGTTCTAGTCCCCGGCAGCGCCAAGTCGGCTGTGATAGGGTGGGCAGGGTTCGTGGGGCGGGAACAGGGGGAGTGAAACTTAATGGCCAAGTGAACGTTCGCAAGTTTCCTATCAAGTACACAATTACGCTTTTAAAAATTAAATCTTTTAAAAGCTAAGTACACATTAAATACACAGTAACACTTTTAAAAATGAAATCTTTTACAAGGTGGTCAGAAAGAATGATAGTTCGTTAACTCACTCGAGCACCAGTCTGCCATCATGCAATGCCACTCAGGTCATGTAGCACTACCCAGCTTGAGGGTGCTGTGTTCACATGATGCTAGGGCCGTGTGCTGAACATCACGTGAGAGTCACAAGCACCCAGCACAGGCCGAAGACAAGGCCCCACAGCCAGGAGTGGGCCGGGTCCCTCCGGGTCTCAGTCCCGTAGTATTAAAAAAAAATAGATTGAAACGGGCCCCTATCGGGCCCTATATTCATGTCTCGAACTTTACTTGGGAAAAAACGGACAATTTCTGAACAATTATGTAATAAATATTCAGCTGATCCATGACAGTGATTTAGTTCCCGTTTTTACTTCACATTTTTTTCTGAATCTTTTACTCCATTAGAGTTTTAGCTGTTCCCAGGATGTTGTGTTTTTGTATTTGTATCTTTATTTTGTGCAGCATTTTCCTATTGTATAGTGCTTGATTAGAACAGAGCCGCCTTGAAATGTTAATTACAGACACGTTTCAGAGCTCTGGAGTTGAGGTTGAAGGAAGTGTGAGTTTGCCACAGTGCCTGTCAGTGGGTCAAAAAGGTGTTCAGAATACATGGTCATCCAAACCTTGGCCTCTCTGCCGAGCGCACAGAGACAACCATGACAAAAATCCAGATGTCCTGGCTGGTTTTAGGTGTATGTCAGTTGTTGTGTTGCTCTAACTGGATGCAATAATAGAAAGCTCAGAGAAACACCGAAATACCGGTCGGGTTTCACTATGGGAGTCATAGAAATTTAGTTCACTTGTTTAAGCCACTGCTATGAATATATAGGCCACGTCCCTTTTAGAGACCCCCTACTTTTTTCATCCCACTTAAAGCCTTGCTTGTCCACAGCATACTACATCCTGGTGTTGAGTACTCACAGCCTAAAGCGTGTTGTTCAAGAGTGCACAGAGCATTTGGCAGTTACTATGTGACGACAGAGAACAGGGGTGACCATAAAGGAGTGATACACTGACTATCCCAAGGTTGCCTCACCGCTCTCGAACAGATGTGTCTAACCACACTCTGCCAGGTGCCCAGCGAAGGGCTTGGCTCGGATTCAGAGTGGAAAAGTGAACTGCGCTGCCAGAGTGTGCAAGGCCTGTGAAAAACTATCACCAGTGTTTCCCTGACAAGTTCCACACATCAGGCACCCTTGTTACTGCAGGTAAGGTGCATGATGAGCTTGCAGGTGAAGGAACGCGTTCCTGCTTGCCACTGACTAAAAGCAACCAGATGCACCATTAAGATGGGTGCCGGGGTCCAGACGCCAGCGGCGGCTCCTCGATTAGGGTGAAAGAGTGCCACCCTCCCTTGCCACCACCTCCAAATAAAATGACAATAAACAGGTTTTCAACCCGTTTTATTGTAGTTTTTTTAATCTCCCCGGACCCACCCCCTGCAGTTTGACAAGTCCTGGGGGTGGGTCCAGGGGAATGACACTGTGGTGGGGGAGTGCTAGTGCACACCCTTGTCCATTCACTGTCAATGAGGTGTTTGGCCGGCTGTTTCCGACCGGCCAAACATCTCATGCACAATGAAGCTTTCTCCAACCCCAGCTGTGTTGCTGGGGCTGGAGAAAGCAGGCGCAGGATCCCAGTCTGCTTGGGAGCGCAAAGTCATAGCGCTCGGGCCAATCCTGACGCTACTTTCCTGCAGCGTCAAGATTGGCCGCAGTGCAGTCTGGGAGCCTGTCGCAGAAGCAGGAAGAGCGTGATGGAGCGGACGCGGATGCGGCGGCTATTAGGTAAGTTTATTAATTTATTTTGTTTGTCCCCAGAACCTCCGGGACCCTCCTTGCTCCCTCCTCCGGCCCGCACCGCCACTTTGGCAGGGGACGGGACACTGCTGACAGACGCAGACACGTTAGTACACGTGGTTGAGAAAGCAAAATTTTAAGCAGGTGTGGCTTCACTTCTTCACCTCGCGGGCCGGAGGTTTACAAACTGTCTCACATACGCACTGATGCGGCACCTCCACACACATATGCCACAAAGGTTGCTGCTCTCAACGTGTATTTTGAGCCCACTGCAAACACTGTTTTCTAATGGTTTATATTCCGCCAGGCAAAGTAGGAGGCAGAAGAGTCACTGGACGCATTCCAAGCGTGAGTTAAAGACTTAGCGGCGACATATGCGTTCAACATTGGCACCGAGGAGGTCAGGTGAACAGATCATCTAGGGGTGTGTGTCCTCTAATCTGCTTGAGCACATCCTCTAAGTGCCGGGGATGCCCCTCAATGATATCCTCACAGTCAGCCGCTCCAAAGGGAGGGTGTCCCATATGGAAGCAGCACTCAACAAATCCATTAACGCAGAACCTGTTGACCTCGTAATGCCTGCAAAACCTGCCACCAAGAAAAGACCGAAACTACCATCAAGAGGGCCCTGCGGACACTGTGGGGAGCCTTCATACCACCTCACTGATTGTCCGGCTTGTGGAGCATGCAAAAAAATGAACCACTCTGCAAAAGTGTGCCAGTCAAGTCGAAGGGCGGACACCAGTCAAAGGAAAGCCATTAGCGCTGTCACAGACCAGCGATCAGAAGCCACCCAAGAGGAATTAGCTAACATGGATGATGATTAGTCGTGATAGTACACTTTGTACTGGCAGTACGAAAAGATGGTTTTAGAGTGAAGCCTCCACCAAAATGTGCAATCCAAGTAGGGTCAACCACCATCAGGCTGTCATCGACACAGGTACATCACTCAACATCATGACCAGAGAGGACTATGATAAGCTGTCACCCAGACCTCCATTCTATCTCATGAGAGCAAGTGTGTATGCATATGGCCAGACTCAAGCTCTAGCCCTGGAGGAACAATTAACTCCAATGGTTGCCCACGACACTCAGGCAGTCTCAAGCAGCGTATGATCAATGTAGCAAACTGGAAGAAAGTCAATTGCCTGAAACTCAATTGGTAACAAGAACTCCCCCTGGGACTTCACCTAGTGGCAAACAGAACTGGACCCAAACCTACCAGCCATGTAAAAAACCTGGGAATTATTTTCTATGACAAACTCAACATGACAACACAGGTCAAAACGGTCAGTTCTTCCTACTTCCACATTCTCCACATGCTTCGCAAGATCTTCAAATGCATACCCATGAATACTATTCACACCCTCACACAAGCCCTCATCACAAGCAGAATGAACTACAGCAATAAACTCTACTCAGGAATCTCCAACCATCTCCTCCTCCATTTTTAGACCATCCAGAACACTGCGATAAGACTCATCCATGACCTCCCGCGATGGGCTCACATCAGACCACACCTCAGAGACCTCCACTGGCTTCCCAAACACAAACGAAGCTAATTCACATTCCATATACACGCATAAAAGGCATTGCACAACAGATGTCTAACTGACCTTAACAACGCGAATGCGAAAAATTGGCTACTTTCTTTACACATAAGGTGGATAAAATCTATCAAGGTATTATATCGGCACAAGAAAAAGATCTCCCTGTTTCAATTGAATCATCGAAATCTCTGACTGCCAATAATAAATGCTCCAATGGTACTGAGCTTACCGAGACCTCCGAGAGTAGCATTGACAGCTGGCCTAGATTGAATTCTGACTCCTTAATAACATTTCTTAATAATATCAAATCTGGATCCCCAAAAGATCCTTTGCCCATCTCGGTTCTCAAGCAGCTTGACTCTCAGTCACTGGACGTTATCTCTGATTTTCTTAACACTTCCTTACAGGAAGAAACCGTTCCATCTGATTGGAAGCATGCAATGATACATCCACTTTTGAAAGAAACAGGAGCCGATACTGATCAACCATCAAACTATCGGCCCATCTCCTTACTACCAGTGTTCTCAAAAATTTATGAAAAACATATTTATCAGAATCTAGCCCAATTTGTAACCATTCAAAATCTACTACCTCCCAGTCAATCGTGCTTCAGAGCTGGTTTTCCTACTGAAACCACCTTGTTAGGCGTCACTGAAAACATACGTTGCCAATTGGATAAGGGAGACACAGTGGCACTTATCCTACTGGATTTAAGTGCCGCCTTTGATACGGTATCCCACACTGTCTTAATAAACACTCTAAACTCCCTGGGCATTCGTGGCTCAGCTCTAAACTGGCTTATTTCATTTTTGACTAAACACACGTTTCAAGTTTTCTCCCGAAGAGCCTGCTCTGACACACAGGTTTTTGCACATGGATTACCACAGGGCGCCATACTCAGTCCCCTACTGTTCAATCTTTATATGAGTCCTTTAGCTAAAGTGGTAGAAAACTCCAGGCTGTCGATGTATTCCTATGCTGACGATTCCCAACTTATCTTTTCTCTCTCTTCAGAGAATGCAAATGCTTCCTCTCCACTTAAAGTTGGTTTAATCAATATAGAATCATGGATGCAGAAAAACGTTCTTAAATTAAATGGTGCAAAAACCGAAGTGGTCATATTCGGTAAAAATAAAAATCTATGGGGTCCCCAACATTGGCCATGAGTAATGGGTTCTCTCCCTTTACCTTCCTCCCAGGCACGTAACCTGGGCATCATTATTGATGAATCCCTCAATATGCACCTGCAAGCAGTAAAAACCTCTGCCACGTGTTTCGCCATTCTCAAATGGCTAAAAAAGATCTGTTGGATGCTGCCTGACTCCACCAAGAAAACCATAGTTAATGCCTTAATTACCTCCAGGCTTGACTATGGGAATGTGCTTGATCTGGGCTCAAATAAAGCCACATCACGGAAATTGCATGTAGTACAAAATTCGGCAGCTAGGTTGCTTTGCAAGATCCCTAAAACCACTCCCACCTCCCAATATCTTCGTAACGTGCATTGGCTCAAGATTGAAAACCGAGTCAAATTTAAAACATTCTGCTTTATGCACAAAATTAAAGCAGGTACTGCACCGAAATATTTACAATCCCTTGTCAGCCCCTATTATCCTTCTCGCACTCTCCGCTCCTGCAAGTCAGAGAAGTTTGTCATTCCTAAAATCAAGCTTTCACGTATGGGCGAAAGATCCTTTTCCTATCCTGGTCCCTCTCTGTGGAATTCACTGCCTCTTCTACTACGAAACAAGATAGATTACATAAAATGTCGCAAAGCCTTAAAAACATGGTTATTTAACACCTAGACATGTATGTCTTCTCATCCCTCTCTCCACAAGTCCGCAAACTGCACCGGAAAACCCTTTTTGGGTAGCTGCAGCACATTACAAGTGCAAATAATAAATAAATATATAATAACCACCTTCACTTCCGCCGACTCACCAGACTGTGCTCAGCCTCACTTGCACTCGCAAATAAAGAATGAGAGGCTTAGCATTCGCCTACTTTGCATCGAAACCTGGAATGACCTCCGCCTTCACATCAGGGCCCCATCCTCGCTCCTTGAATTCTTTAAGAAGCTGAGGAACTGGCTCATCGACTTATCTCACCTCAGACTGACGCCTACACACCTGCTCCAGCACCTGGATACCCTACTGGGTATCAACCCTCGTTAAACAAATCCATGTAACATATCAACATAAGTGAGGGTAGACAGCATGGTCTGGCCCACCAATCTGGCATCGTAGGGCGGGGTGGAGTGGCTGGGACAGCAGACGCTGTGTGCAGTGGAGGTTGACCACCTGTAGCGGGTTGGGCACAAGGCCAATGTACGGGTGCGGACTTCTGAAGGTTGTCTGTGCGCGGAGGGAAGAGCAGCATGACCTGAGGGCAGTTCCCATTGGTGCAAGGCCTTCAGCAGTGTGCAGGGGGTGGTCGGGTGCAAGGCCTGGACTCTGCCAACCGCCCGCTGCACATGGCCGAAGACCAATGCGAAGCAGGGTGTTTTGACCCCCTGTTTACAAACACACACACGTATATAAATATATCTACATTTATATATATATGTATACACACACACACACAACCACACACACACACATATATGCAGCCAATACAGTTCAAAAATTGCTGCGCACTCCAGACGGAGTGCGCAGCAATTTTTGAACTGTGTTGGCTGCATGTTACGCGAGTTCGCCCTCGCGGATGCTGCACCCACTGTGTGGTGATTTCAAAAAGAAATATATATAAATTCACTGAAAAAAACAAAGGTTACAGGGACGTTATAGTCGCAGTTTTTTCATCAATAATTTTATTGCAAATGGTTGAGTGATATCAATGATGTAATTGAAGATGTCATGACTGACGCAATATGTGAGGTAATTAGCAGTGCATGGCGAGGGCATGAGTTATAGTTACCTTAGGGGACGAGTTATAGTTTCTCAAGATAACTATAACTGCTGAATTTCTATGGTTTTATGTGTAAAATCTGAAGCTAACTATTACCTGTAACCTTTGTTTTATTCAGTACATTTCTATGTTTTTTAAAGCTATTTCCTAAATAGGGTGTTTTTAACGTAAAGTAATATTTAATTAAAATACATTAATCCAACCCCACACAGTGCATGCCCCCCACATGCAGCAAACCCCACGCCTCACACGGCCTTCAGCCATGCGTGGCAAGGGATTGGCCGGAGTGCCTGGCCTGTGGCCAACCTGCTAAAAGCAGCCAACCTGGCAGTGGGGCCTGCAGACCCCTCTCGTGTTGATTGCAGTCCCAGATACATTTTTTAGGGACAGGTATATATGGCCCCCTCCCTGGGCTGTATTTGGCCCCAGGGACCCCATCCCCTGGGGCCCACTTCTGTATCTATGTGGACGGGGGGCATGCATCCCCCCTCCCAGGCTTATTTAAGCCCTGGTGACCCTATCTCTCGCGACCCGGCCATATTTTAAATGGGGAAGGGGCACATGGACCCCCTCCCTGGGCCACTTTCTAGCCCTTAAGGGCCCCATCCCTGAGGGTCCAGCCATATTATAATGGGGGAGGGGGCAGACAGCCCACATCCCAGGCCAATTTTGGCCCCAGGGACACTATCTCCCAGGGCTCAGCCACAAAGTAATGAGGAAGGGGGGCCCTGCTGTCCCTCTCCCTGGGATGATTTAGGTTCTGGGGACCCCATATTCTGGAGCTTGATCTTAATTTAAAGTGGAAGGGGGCAATTTAAGTCCCGGGCTTGGTCATCAAAAATGAAGGGGAAGGGGGAACTACCTCACCCTTCTATTATGCATCCGGGACCCGGAGGATGGGGTTGGCTTGGGGAGTAGCCAAACACACCCCCTTTCCCAATTATAAAGCTAATTATCCCCTGGACCTGGTCAACCCGGGGAGCATGAAAAAAACACAGGCGCAGGAGCCTGCGCTTGATTTTATTTTTTTTTTACTGCAGATTTACGGATCCTCCGAGAATTTGTGGTCGACTTTTTTTAAGAAAAACTTCCGAGTGGGGTTCCACCACCACAAGGCCTAGTGGGTCAAGTTATTCCTACCCTGCCCCCTTATGTATTCTTTTTTTTCCCGGGATTCGGCGGAGTTTGAGTCCCAAGATAGCTGCCAACACTTCCTAGTTGAAGTGTTGACAGCCAATCAGATCACATCCGCAGAGAATTGCATTTATCTATAAATATTTTTTCTTTTCTAACTTTAAAACTTCTAAATAGATTTAGACCAAATTACAAGCAGAGATCTTTCGGGACCAAGATCTAGCTTTCTGTCAAATTTGGTGTAATTCCATTCAGCGGTTCAGGCTGTAGTCGTGTCTAAAGTCTCTATGGGAAATTGCTTGAGGAAAACGTGTTTAGGGACCCCTCCTTTTCCTCGACTCCCACTAGATGAATTAACCAAAACGTTTAAGACACTAGCTGAAAGAAGTTGTAAACTAGTTTGAAAATTTCGTGAAGATTTGTCAAACGATGCCAAAGTTATCAGCAAAACAAAAAACACTCCGTCTATGGAAACTAGGTCCTAACTATAACTACCTAATGGCGACCCCCATTAGGCGTATATATATATATCACTACCACCACTTCATACCCTGAAGTATTGGAGTCGCACAATAAAGGGCTCCCGTACACTTTTTTATTCAAATAAGTCCATCTGGCAGTCCTAACGCGTTTCGTTGAACCTTCAACTTCATCAGAGGTGTGCCAAGAGATGTCACTCTGTTACGAACCTGCAGTGCTTGCCGTCATTTTTTCAAACCTCCAGTGGGTAGTCCCTCAAGTGGGTGGACTCTTCGCGGCATGCTGGACCTTGTAGTCCTGGTGTGCAGGTATAATAATAACCTTCTGGTAGGTCGTGCAGTTTTAATGTTGAAAACTGCCCTATTTCAGCCCCTTTGCAGGATATATATATATATATATATATATATATATATATATATATATATATATATATATATATATATATATATATATATATATATATATATATTCCAGAGCTCTATCCTTGCGAATCCAATCACCAGCCAGGACTCAGATAGACAAACGCGGACCCATTTTTTCGTGCTTCATTATTTATTAAAGGTTATTTCGCCACGCATCAGTATGCCACCATGACGCGTTTCGGTCCGACCTGGACCTTGATCACATGAATATATATATATTCTCATATATTGCATCACTTATGGCATCACTTATGGCATGTAAAATGACAACATTTATGACATCACTGAATACATCTCACTTCAACACCTGACTATAAGGTCACTTTAACCTTTGGTTTCATCACTATATAAAACCAGAAATGAGGGGCGTGGCTACCAGCCACCCGTGGTGGATGTGAGCTGAATCGGCTCCGTCCAAACGCCCTGTAAATTAGCATTTTATCCTACTCAAACTGCTGCTAAATCCCCTGAATTCCACCCACACGAAGTGAAGAAGGTCCGGTCACGAAACGGAGGTTCCCGCAGGCTCAGGCTGCAGCGATTACCGGCTGCAGATGACCCGTAGCGAGAGGCCTACTGACGTGATAAGCACGCCGGAGACCGCGGCCCACAGTACAGGACCAGGCCGGGCGCAACGGACTTGCGGACGGCGGCGCTAGACTTCCGGGAACCGCCCCGGACTCGGAGAACGCGGCTGAACGCATCGGAGACGGAACGGTCCACGAGCGGTACACCACCGCCGGGTCAGTCACCACCCGCCACAACGAGAGCGGCGGAGCAAATATACTCTCGCTGCGGAGCGGATTGCGGCAAGCACCGAGAGCGGAGTTGGAGGGCGGGCGCCTGTTGAAAAACGCACACAGTGACCGGGTCCTTGGGCCTCTGAAGCCGGGAAGCATTAGGCAGCCATTTTGTGGAGGGCGCGGGGACCGGCTTGCCCGTGGCCTGGGACTGGGTGGCACCGGAGATGAAACGGGCCGTGGCGCCTTGCGGAACTACTCTGTAAGTGCACCTCAGGACCACTGACACTCCGCCAGAGGCCCCCGCGTGTGAAGTCCCTGTGATGAACATATGAAGGGGGCTGATAATCAGAGTGCAGCACCAGAACCAGACAATTACACACCGCTGATTGGAGCACAGAGTGAGTCCGGGCCCTACAGGTGACTGACGACAAGGGGGTGCTTGAACGTAACAGAGAATGCCCTGCCTGGGATCCAGTACCAGTTGCACTATGGTCCGTAACAAGGGAGGGCGTCCGGACCCTGCGGTACACGCCACGTTGCGCTCTGCCGGATCCGAGGACCCCCTGGCAACCTCCAACAATGAAGTGATCCCGCCAACAGGTATGGAATTGCAAGAGGAAAAACTGGACCTGATCCTAACCGAAATCAGGGCATCGAGAGAAGCTCTGGAATCTAGAATGGATACGATGTCTACCGGACTGTCCCTTTTGAAGGCCGATCACAATAAATTCGCAGAAAAGGTCACCGAACATAAACTGGCACTGGATGACTTGGTGTCACAGTCGACGGAACACTCAACAAAAATTGAGGCACTATTGCGACAGGTGAAAGGGCTGCCGGACAGAATGTTTGATGCAGAGGGGCGCTCACGCCACAATAATGTACGCCTCCTAGGCGTGCCGGAACGCACCGAGGGGACCAATCCGACACAGTTTGTAGAGGACTGGCTTAAATCGGTTGTGGCTTCTGAAGACCTCACTCCGCTATTTAGTGTGGAACGTGCACACAGGGTACCCCCTCGGCCGCCAAAACTGGGGGCTCCTCCGCGCCCGCTAATAGCTCGAATCTTGCATTATAAAGACAGAGACGCATTCCTCTAGGCGGCAAGGGAGAAGGCTCCATTACGATTTGAAAATAGGACGGTGTCGATATACCCGGACTTCACCCCGGCTGTCCAGAAAGCCAGATCCTCCTTCTTAGGCGTGAAGCGCACACTGCGGGAACGCAACTTGAAATATGCCCTGTTCTTCCCAGCGCGTCTTAAAGTTATCCATGATCACAAAACCTACTTCTTCGACATGCCAGAAGAGGCGTCAGAATGGATCGATGTGGCACTCTCATCAGGATTATCGCAAGACCCCCTGGAACACGCGATGGGAGGGGACGCGGCTGACAACTCGGCTGCGCGGCGGAACCAGCGAAATTCAATGGACACAGACACTAGCGCGAATGGAGCCCACGCGACAACGGGAGAGAGGGGTGCCCAGGGAACAGTGCAGCTGACAACGGACGCTTTGGCGGCTCATGATGCCAGAACCTGAGCCGAATTGAACAGCAAGGACAGTTCGCACACACTGGCTTCTGAATCAGACACTAGTTTACAACTGTTTCCACGCATCACAGAGCAGATGGCGAACTAATTCTGAAGTATTGACTGTGAAAAAGGCGGGGTGGTAATGTATATGCATGCATAAAGGAATGTTTGTGATGGGGATGCACAGCAAGGGTTATATGTAGCCAACAGGGCACAATGTACAGAGACTTTTGTTAACAGCTTCTAAGTATGAAAGTAGGGGCGCACCCCCCCCCCCCCCCCCCCCCCCCCCCCGGCGACGGCAAAATGGTTTTGAATGTTTACCCCGGATGGGTGTTGATGTTTGGTCCCGGACAGTTGAGGGAAAGGGACCCTAAAGTTGGGAAGTTAAGCACTGAAATAACGCACATTATGCATCACACGTCATCACATGGAATACAGGACACGGCGGAATCACACGATAAACGCACACATAGCCATGGTGACAACTAACGCCTACAAACTCTGCACGTGGAACGTGAGAGGTCTGGGGTCAGTGCATAAAAGGCCCGGAGTACTGGCTCAGCTACACAGGCGCAAAGTGGACATAGCATGCATACAGGAGACCCACTTAAACAGCTCAGAGGGCTCCAAAATGGCCAGGAAATGGAAAGGACAGTTATATGCCACTGATTACTCAGCGTTCTCCCGAGGGGCGGCCATTTGGATAAAAAACACGTTCCCCTTTAAAGTACTGGACCACCGAACAGACAGAGAGGGGATATACGTGTTTGTGAAAGGGTTACTAGACAGCTCTTTGGTGGTACCCGGTAGCCTCTATGCCCCCAACTCAGAACAGTCCAAATTCTTCGATAATATCAGCGGGGTGCTGTCAGATTGGTCGGAGCATGCATGGGTCCTGGGTGGGGACTGTAAGGCGGTGTTAGACCTGTATCTGGATAGGTCCCATCCTCCCTTAAATGCGACAGAGAGTAAGAAGCAAGCGGAAGCACTGTCGCGCTGGGTGCATGGGTGGGAGCTGGTGGATGCCTGGCGCACTAAATATGCAAATCACAAAGAATACACGTTCTACTCCCCACCACATAAGCTACACACGAGAATAGACCGTTTCCTTTGCTCTACTACATTGGCAGGTTCTATTGATTCGATCATGCACATGGGCAAGACTCTGTCGAGCCATAACCCGGTGGAGCTAGTGATAAAGTGGGGGGGGGTTTCCTACCCCGATCCCGACCTGGCGATTATCCCCTGCACTGCTGGAGGATCAAGTCTTCAGGAAAACAGTGTCGGACGCCATTACGAAATATTTTGCGGAAAACACAAACACAGCTGGTTCCCGCCAAATCGAATGGGGCGCCTTTAGGGTGACCTTACGTGGTGTAGCGATAAGTACAAACGAGGGCATTAAATCTTCAGTGTTAGAAAAGTTCAAAGAAGTGGAGGGTAAATTGGCCATGCTAGAAAATGAAGCGGCGGGAGCACAGGGCGGCCTCACACAACTTCAAGAAGCACATATACAGCATGCAGAATTACTGGAGGAGCTGCGAGTAATAGACTACAGGGAATACACTTAAAGGCAACATACACAGGCAGACAGGTCTGGTCCATTATTGGCTCGTATAGTGCGAAACACTCCACCGGTTGCCCCAATAGTGGAAGTGAGGGACGGGTCGGGAATGGTAGTGCAAACACAACTAGAGATTAACAAGGCGTTTACTGAATATTACACAGACTTATATGGCCCGCATGTACCCCTGTCGGCCACGGCGCTGGAGTCATTCCTGACGGAAGTTGACATTCCACGACTCACGGACGCGCAGCAGAAAGATCTGGCACGTAACATAACCGTAGCTGAAATTAGGCAGTCTATTAAGACACTGCCATGAGGCAAATCACCCGGGACGGACGGCCTGCCAGCTGAGTTTTACCTCACGTACATTGACATCCTGACTCCACACTTACATAATCTGTACAACTCTTCGATGGAATCCCGCGTTCTGCCCCCCACAACCCTACAGGCAGTGATAGTTTCCCTTCTAAAGCCTGGCAGGAGCGCGCTGCAGCTTGAGAACTACAGACCCCTATCTCTATTAAACACGGATTACAAGATACTTAGCAAGATCTTGGCAACTCTCATTTCCCAATACATTCCGACCCTAATACACCCGGATCAATGTGGCTTTGTGCCACTGCCAGGTAGAAGCACGGCTCTGAACCTTCGGAGGCTGAGCCAATTGCTGGAGCTGGAGGGCAATGGGCACAATAAAGAGGGGTGCATCTCCCTGGATTTAAGGCAGGCCTTTGATTCCCTGAGATGGGATTATATGGTGGCGATACGGGGCAAATTTGGCATCCCTCAGGAATACATCAACTGTGTAACGCTGCTGTACCTTCGGCCCACAGCACGAATCCGAACTAACAGATGTATCTCAGAACAAATCAAAATCATGAAGGGCACGCCGCAGGGATGCCCACTATCGCCGTTACTATTTATACTCGCTCTTGATCCTTTATTAATTAAAGTCCGTACACTGGCGGGTGCAAAAGGGATACAGAGGAATGCAGTGCCCCATGTCATATCGGCTTATGCCGATGACATTATATTATACATCAATGACATGTCAGCAGATATGGCCCCGCTTCCAACAATATCCAATACTGCTGGAACAAGATCACAGCAGACCAGCTCGCCACCTCCCTGAGCCAGCACCCTCCTGCCAGCTCAGCGAACCCCAGCCAGGCCGCCGACAACCTCACGAAGTGGATCAGCAACTGCGCGGACGAAGTCGCCCCACTGAGGACCCCGCCCAGCAGACCCGGCAGCAAGAAAGCCCCATGGTTCACCGACGAACTCAAGAGCTCCAAGAAGAACTGCCGAGCCCTCGAGAAAGTCTGGAGAAGGGAACCGACACCGGACAACAGGACCTCCTTCAAACTTGCCACCCGGAAACACCACCGGCTGATCCGCGCCGCCAAGAAAACAGCATTCAAGGACCGGTTGGACAACAACGCACACAACTGCAAGGAACTCTTCAACATCGTCAAAGAGCTTTCCAACCCCAGCGCAGGAAACAACGACATCACCCCATCGCAAGACCTCTGCAACTCCCTGGCTTCATACTTCCACAACAAGATCGCGGACATACACAACAGCTTCAACAACCAACCAACGCACACCATGACCGAACAACCACCCCCCACCACCACCCTCCGCGCCTGGACCCCGATCAGCACCGAAGACACCATCCGCACGATGAACTCCATCCACTCCGGATCACCGACCGACCCCTGCCCTCACCACGTCTTCAACAAAGCCGACGCTGTCATCGCACCCCACCTGCGAGACATCATCAACACATCCCTCGACACCACCATCTTCCCCGAGAGCTGGAAACACGCCGGACTCAGCGCCCTACTCAAGAAACCAACAGCGGACCCCACCGACCTCAAGAATTACCGCCCCATCTCGCTCCTCCCGTTTCCAGCCAAAGTCATCGAGAAGACCGTCAACAAGCAGATGGCCGCTTTCCTCGAGACGAACGGATCCCTCGACCCCTCACAGTCCGGCTTCCGAGCCAACCACAGCACCGAGACCGCCCTCATCGCCGCCACCGACGACATCCGAGCCCTGATGGACAATGGAGAAACAGCGGCCCTCATCCTCCTAGACCTCTCCGCGGCATTCGACACGGTCTGCCACCGCACCCTAGTACGGCGCCTCAGCAACGTCGGAATCCAGGACAAGGCGCTGGAGTGGATCACCTCCTTCCTCGACGGGAGAACACAGAGAGTCCGCCTACCACCGTACAAGTCAGAGGCCACCGAAGTCATCTGCGGCGTCCCCCAAGGATCATCTCTGAGCCCCACCCTCTTCAACGTCTACATGAGCCCCCTCGCGGCCATCGTACGCAAACACAACCTCAGCATAATCTCCTACGCCGACGACACCCAGCTGATCCTCTCCCTGACCAACGACCCCGCCGCCGCCAGAGCCAACCTGCACGAAGGGATGAAAGAGGTAGCCGAGTGGATGACGACCAGCCGCCTGAAACTGAACTCGGACAAGACGGAGGTCCTCATCCTGGGCTCCTCTCCCTCCGCCTGGGACGACTCCTGGTGGCCTCCCGCCCTGGGCACCGCACCCAAACCGACAGACCATGCACGCAACCTGGGCTTCATCCTGGACTCCTCCCTCTCCATGACCAGGCAAGTCAACAACGTCTCCTCGGCATGCTTCAACATCCTACGCATGCTACGGAAGATCTTCTGGTGGATCCCCACCGAGACCAGGAAGACCGTCACCCAGGCCCTCGTCACCAGCCGACTGGACTACGGCAACGCCCTCTACGCCGGGACCACCGCCAAGCTCCAGAAGAGACTCCAGCGGATCCAGAACGCCTCAGCCAGACTCATCCTCGACATCCCACGAACCAGCCACATCTCCGGACATCTGCGAGACCTTCACTGGCTCCCCGTCAACAAAAGAATCACCTTCCGCCTCCTCACCCACGCACACAAAGCCCTACACGACCAAGGCCCGAGCTACCTCAACAGCCGAGTCAACTTCTACGCTCCCAAACGCCACCTCCGATCAGCCAACCACGCCCTCGCCGCCGTCCCCCGCATCCGAAGAGCGACTACAGGAGGAAGGTCCTTCTCCCACCTGGCCGCCAAGACCTGGAACTCCCTCCCGACCGACCTGCGCCTGACCCAAGACCACCTCTCCTTCAGGAAGAAGCTGAAGACCTGGCTGTTCGAGCAGTAGCGGCTCCCCCCCCCCCCCCCAGCGCCTTGAGACCCCACGGGTATGTAGCGCGCTTTATAAGTGTCACTGATTGATTGATTGATTGATACTTTCCGGGACATTTCGGGATTGGGGATTAATGACTCGAAATCTTATGGCTTCTGCTTTAACACCCCAGTAAACGGCACACACATAGAGTTCGAGACCCACAATTTTCAAGTAGCGCCCACTACTTTCAAGTATTTAGGAATCCAGGTGTACCGGAACGCCCGAGACCTCCTGGATGGTAACCTGGGTAAGGCGATCACTGCGCTCAGGACACAAATACAATTTTGGAATACACTGCCACTATGGATAGCCGGGAAGGTGGCGATTGCAAAGATGGTGGTACTACCTAGACTACTGTATTACTTCACAAATCTACCCCTTCTGGTCCTGATGAGTCTTTTCAAGACCATAAACACATTGCTAACGGAACTGATCCGGGGTGCAGGTAGGCGACGAATCAGTATGGCTAAGTTGCAACTACCCACAGACAAGGGCGGCATGGGGGCACCAGATATGATCGCATATGGATACGCTTGTCAGCTCCAGTGGTTGGCCTACTGGTTAGCAGGGCGCAATCTGCATGAAATAGGTATGGCGGAGGTAGACAGGAGCAGGGGCACTATACACAGGCTGCTGCTGCCAAACGCCAGACTGCTGGCCACAGCACCATACCTCCTTAGACTAGCTATCAAGTGCTGGAAAAAAGCGTTTCAATACACCAACGCTACCTCGTCCTATGCCCCCACTATACCCCTGCTGGGACTTCCACTGGGCAATGGTATACTATCGGAACAAAAACTCAGAACTTGGCAGCAAGCGGGTGTCCTACAAGTGTGAGATTTTTTTGCGGCGAATGCTCTCATGACACACGCGGACTTCACATGGCAGCATCATACCCCCAACACGTTATTCTTGCTCCACGCACAGGTTACACAATACGTAACATCGACCTGGGCACGGGATAGGACAGAGCCACCCACGAATTCGCTCCTCACAATGCAGTATTTGATGGGGTCGGGCAGCCACCTGACGAAGTGGCTGGCGGTCGGTATCCGAACTGGTAGAGCGATCACACTACAGCCCACACGGGAGAAATGGGAAGGTGATATGGGACAAATAATAGGAGGTAAGGATTGGGAAAAGATACTCCGGTTCCCTAAGAAGGTATCGCGTAACCCAAAATTTAAATTTATTCAATTGATGGTCATGCACAGAGCATATCTTACTCCCCACAAATCGGGTCTGCCCAAAAGCCGGGTCTGGTGGTTCAGTGGACTAATGCGTCCATTGCAGGGGCCTGTGTTCGACCTCATGGTCACAGGTTCAAATCCCGGCGGGTCCACTCAGCCTTTCATCCATCTGAGGTCGATAAAATGAGTACCATTGAGTTGGGTAACAATAAACATCTGTTATTCGGCGCCAAGACACCTACGGGTAATCGTGCGCTTTACAAATACACAAAAAAAAAAAAAAAAATTGCATGTCATGTTCCCAAGCGCAGCGAGTACGTGTCCCAGGTGCGGAGCGGACGATGCCAGACTGTTACATATGATATGGGATTGCCCGAGGCTCGGCTATTATTGGGCAACAATCCACAAAATCATAGAGGCTGTTGCTCCGGGTAGGCCCTACACGTCACCACTGTACAACTTGCTAGAAGTGGGCCACAAAGAAAAGAAAAGGAGCGCGGCTATCCGATTTGTTGATCTGGCATTACTGCTTGGTAAGGGTTAATAACGATGCGCTGGAAATCCGCAAGAGCTCCGGATGTGGAGGGATGGCATAATGAGATGATGCGCTGGGGAAGGGCAGTAGGGTTGGAATTACGATGGGAGGAACATAGAGGACTACGGAAAACGCACATCTCTCTTGAGTGGGAAGCTATGATGACGGACTTTGAGGCATGTGCCGACTCACTCCGAGGCTAATGTCACACGGCACTGGCATGCCCGCTACGAGATGTGAGTTTCTATGGTATACTTGCCAACACGATACAAAGGGAGTGTTATGACGCAGTGAGCTAGATAAAGGGTTATGTGCATCCGAGAGGCACCACGTCAGCAGAGAGAACAGAGATGTTTCTCACATAAGATTCGTTGCGCAGCTGTATGGAAATGTTTTGTATTTGTCCTGTGGATAAAAATTTGTGCGGAATGAAAAGTGCGAATGGGGATTGGGAGGGGGGAGTTGCAAAAGAAGGGGTGTTTTATAAAAAGTAAAATGGATGATAAGAGTCATACAGCCCGATTCATCATCGGCATGTTTTGCGAGTCTGTAATAGCGAATAATAAGGAATCGCTATTACAGACTCGCAAAACGGGATTCATGTAGGAATCGCAAAATAAATTGCGATTCCTACACATTCCTTATTTGCGATTAGCAAATTGCTAATCGCAAATAAGGAATAACTCCTAATTTGCGCCCATAGGAATGAATGGGGAGTTATTCTTTATTTGCGATTAGCAATTTGCTAATCGCAAATAAGGATGCGATTTCAAGGGTGCTAGGGGTGTCCAAAGGACACCCTGTAGCACCCCTGAAAGGTAATCTACATTGGTGTTGCGCACACACATGTCCAAAGGACATGTGTGTGTGCAACATGCAACTTAGAAAAATGCATTTAAAAGC
Organism: Lissotriton vulgaris; assembly: GCF_964263255.1. NCBI lineage: Eukaryota > Metazoa > Chordata > Amphibia > Caudata > Salamandridae > Lissotriton > Lissotriton vulgaris. Next base: position 804,624 of record NW_028245947.1, read on the forward strand.
ATTGTTCTAAGTTTTCGCTATTTACCACGAGGTTTGACCTCGCGGTAAATAGCAGTCCGAAATTGCGATTTCGCAATTTAAAAATGGTTAATGAATTGCATTTAAGGAATTTCAAATAGAGATTCCTTAAATGTAATTCCTCACAATTTAGCGAATTCGCTATTACCGATTTTTGCATTTGGGATGATGAATCCCAAATGCAAAAATTGTGCTTGCAAAGAGCCAGATTTTCGGAATCTGGCCCTTTGCGAGCGCAATTAAGCTTCATGAATCTGCCCGTAAATGTACAGTCGATGTTATAATTTAGAGAATCCTGTTAGTTGGTGACAATATGACTGTCTGATTATAACAATGGTAAGCTGTAATAAAGAAACGTTTCAAAAAAACAGAAATGAGATGTGTTCACGGATGTCATAAATGTTGTCATTTTACATGCCATAAGTGATGCAATATGTGAGGTAATAAGCAGTGCATGATGGGAACACAAGTTATAGTTAGGTGACTAAACTATAAATGTGTGTGTGTGTGTGTGTGTGTGAATCCACCCACCTTTCTGAACTTTAGTGAACATCCTTATTTAGTACACTAGGATTATAAAGCAAATTATCAACTAATAGTGTATTATATTTCAGATCGACAATGTTGAATCAGTCCTCATAGTGCAGTTGTGCCTCAGGATCTTTGGAATGGTGGAGCTTCTATACATTATAATGGTCCTGGTATAAGTTGATCCTCTATGGCATATTGTTGACATTGTGTTATCCTAAAATAAGGTTTACCTTGCTTGGCATATTGATGACATTCGTGCCGTTATTGCAGATGATTGTGAGCAACTTAAGCATAATGCTCGCCCTGGTATATAATGGAAAGCACCCTATTGCACCCCCCAAGCATCTGGTGACCACTGCTAGCTAGCACTTGGTGACTATCACCACTACCATCTAAAGGCTACCCATCCCAAAAGATTTTTTGTGGTCTAGGCATACGGTGCTACTTCTCGAAATTCTGTGAATATTCTAGGAATTATGATAGTCCTGGCACATGGTGGCCTTTCTTGGCTTTTTATGGGCAATATATGCAATGTGGCGGCCATGGCATTAGATTTCATTTTTTTAAATATTGTGGATGTTTTAGACATTATCTTGGCCCTAATATAAAAAATATTGTTGGCATCCTTGACATTATGGTGATCCTGTCATAAGATTGCCATCTTGGTATTATTGTGGGCATTTTAGTGCTTGTGGCAAACAACGTGGTTTGGGTATCTTTTGGCGAGTCCAGATGGAGTGGTGACTATTCATGACTTAATGCTACTACAGGCATATGGTGGCAGGATACCCTGGCATTTCCCTGCATCTCTTGGCCACCACCACCTGACAATAAGCGATGGTTACCCTGCCATCTGATGCCCATGGAATTCTGCAGGTCATATGGTGATCATGGAATAAGGTATCTTTTTTTAAATATTGTTCACACCCTAAGTTTTATGGTAACCCTGCAATAAGATGGCCCTTCTTGGAATGTAGTGAGCATGCTGTTCCTTATAGTGAACACAGGGCCAGAAGATAGCACTCTAGGGGCCCGATTCCAATGCGGTTTGGAATTTATTCCAACCAAATCGCTTTGGGAATATTTTCCAAGCGACTCGGATCGGGAGAGTCCCACCGACCGAGTATAATGTATCAGGATGCTTCCAGATATGATTCGGCCAGACTCCCATTGAAGTCAACGTTCCCACGGAATGCAAAGGCTCCCATTGAAGAAAGGGGCAGCTGGGGAATATCAGGACCCAGTGGTGAGCGCCCCATGGTGCCTGCCACACCGTGCATGGCTGGTAAAGGGGGACCCAGGGGTTCCCCCACGGGCCCCCAAAGGCTGTTTGCGACTGCCGATTCGAGTCAAACAGCACAATTTGGAAAGGCTGTCTGAATCCAGCATCGTCATCGATCATTCAGAAACGCGGCCCATAGAGTTGTGCGAGTCTGCTCCGTACTGCTCGGTCATTCCGAATTCTGTCAGGTTCGCATTGGGATATTCCTAACGCCTAACTCGCATCGTACTCGGTCGGTCGGAAACCTTTCTGATTCGGTCTGAAAGACACGTTCCCAATCCGATTCGGATGGAGCAAATGCCCTTAGAAGGCCTTCCTAACCGCATCAAAATCAGCCCCTAGGTTGGAAAACAGACCAGGACTCGACAAAAATAGAGCAGTCGATCCCACTAAACATCCTATGGGGACAATAGGGATGACCAATGTGTTCTCCCATTGTATGTAAGTTTGCACGAATGTGTGCATGTCTTAGTGAAGGATTACCATTTCTGAACCACAGCTGGATTCCTGGCATATTGTTTAGGGATATTTTGGTCCTGATTAAGGCTGCCTCACCCTCATGGGCAACCTACAAAGTAGACTGCAACATGTACACCTGAATTGCTCCCCGAATTGCTGCTAATTCTGTACCTGGATGCTTGTAATCGTAGCGCTTGAATTTGAATGTGATCACAGCCTCCTCGCATTGCTCGTATTATAGAAAGTTAATGCCCTTATGCACCCGCGCTGCCAAATCTAAGTATCTAATTAATTGACGCGAACACGCTCATTTGTGTCTGCTTGCTGCAGCATTGTGCCTTAATTTACTTCATTTCTGTTGTATGTTTGATCGCATAGCGTAGTATTGCCCCAATCCAGTTTGGTTTAGTTTGCTTTATTGCCAGCAGCCATCTCCGCGTGTGTTGTTGTGCCTCCCTGCCCAGAATTACACCCCGCCCTCGGCCTCACAGCTGTCCCTCCCTCGCCCCTCCCCCTCCCACCATCCACATATGACAGATGCTTTCGCACGCAGCGGTCACGCGCAGCGGTCGCGCCCCAGTTGCGCCGAAGGTGCGCCAAACGTAAGCCCGTCTACGCCAGTCCGCGCCAAGCCCGCGCCCAGCGCCAGACCCTCATGCCCCCACTCCTCCCATCCCTCCCGCATCACATACGACGCCTCCACCCTCTTAGCCTTAAATCCCGGCCGCCTCCCTAACTGCGCCCAAGCCGCTCCTGGACACACCCATGGACCCTTCTCATGCAACTCCTGCAAGTACGACGGCACCAAGACCAACTCCACATCCACGAACACCAAACAGAGATCTGACACCAACCACCTAAAATGTATCCTACTCAACACCCGCTCAGTCCACAGACACGCCATCGACCTCTGGAATTTACTAGACACCATCTCTCCGGACGTCGCCTTCCTAACAGAAACATGGATGAACGCCTCCTCAGCCCCAGACATCACCATTGCCATCCCAGAAGGCTACAAGATCATCCGTAAGGACCGCACGAAGCAAACAGGAGGAGGCATCGCCATTGTCCATAAGAATTCCATCCGCATCTCAACCAGCTCAGACGTCAACCTCGCTAGCGCCGAACACCTCCACTTCCAAATCCACACCGACCCCAAGACCACACTCAGAGGCACTCTCCTCTACAGGCCACCGGGACCCCGTGCACAATTCAGTGATGACATCACTGACTTTATCACACCACACGCCCTCCCCTCCGAGGACTACATTCTACTGGGAGACCTCAATTTTCACCTGGAAAAGAGCAACGACAGCAACTCCACCACCCTTCTGGACAATCTCGCCAACCTTGGACTCAAACAACTTGTTAACACCCCCACTCATTACGCAGGTCACACACTCGACCCCATCTTCACCTCAAGCAAACATATCTCCTTCAGTCACACCACAGCTCTCCATTGGACGGACCACAGCTGCGTTCACTTTGTCTACAAAAAGACCACATCCCACAACCATCCTCAACCTACTCTGCGAAGAAACTGGAACAAAATCACCATCTCCCAGATCTCCTCATCGCTTCTTCAAAACCCCCCTGCCCACTCTTCGAACCCCAACCAAGCGGCCATTAACTTCACCCAATGGCTAAACAACAGCGCCGACAACCTAGCACCTTTGAAAAAACGTCAAATTAAACGAGACTGCAAAAACGCTTCCTGGTTCAACGATGATCTTAAGAAATCCAAGAAACTCTGTCGCTCCCTTGAGAAGGCCTGGAAAAAAGACCCAAACACCAGCACCAAGGACGCCTTCAAAAACGCCACCCGCACACACCACCAACTGATCCGGACTGCCAAGAAAGCTGCACTTAAAGAACGACTAGACAACAACGCCCACAACAGCAAGGAATTATTCAACATCCTCAAAGAGTTTACCAACCCCTCAGCCAATTCCAACAACATCACTCCCTCTCAAACCCTTTGCGACTCCCTAGCTTTGTTCTTCCACAACAAAATCGCAGACATCCACAACAGCTTCGACAACCAACCCGGAGACCAACCCTCCCAACCTTCTGCCGTACCTTCACCCCCCTTGAACATCCTTAATGACTGGAACCCAATCTCCACTGAGGACACCATTCGCTTGATGAACTCCATCCACTCAGGATCCCCCACAGACCCATGTCCTCACCACATCTTCAACAAAGCAGACTCCATCATAGCACCCTATCTCCGAGACGTCATCAAATGCTCCTTCAAATCCGCCACCTTCCCGGAAAGCTGGAAACACGTCGAACCCAGCGCCCTTCTGAAAAAACCCACAGCTGACCCCACCAAACTCAAAAACTACCGCCCCATTTCGCTCCTACCATTCCCGGCCAAAGTCATTGAGAAAGCTGTCAACAACCAGCTCGCCGCCTTCCTCGAAACAAACAAATCCCTCGACTCCTCACAGTCCGGCTTCCGAGCCAAACACAGCACTGAAACCGCACTCATCGCAGCAACAGACGACATTCGAACTCTACTGGACAATGGAGACACAGTCGCCCTCATCCTCCTTGACCTCTCCGCAGCCTTCGACACAGTCTGTCATAACACCCTCCTACAACGCCTCAGAAACATAGGAATACAAGGAAAAGCACTGGAATGGATCACCTTGTTCCTCGCAGGAAGAACTCAGAGAGTCCGCCTTCCACCATTCAAGTCAGAGGCCACTGAAGTCATCTGCGGCGTGCCACAAGGATCCTCACTCAGCCCCACCCTCTTCAACGTATACATGAGCCCCCTCGCAACCCTCGCACGCCAACACAACCTCAACATCATCTCCTACGCTGATGACACTCAACTGATCCTCTCACTCACCAAAGACCCGAACACCGCCAAAACCAACCTACATGAAGGGATGAAAGAAGTAGCCGAATGGATGAAGCACAGCCGTCTGAAACTGAACTCTGACAAAACAGAAGTCCTTATCTTAGGTACCTCCCCCTCCGCCTGGGATGACTCTTGGTGGCCAGAGGCCCTTGGAAAAGCACCCATCCCGACGGACCACGCACGGAACCTGGGTGTCATCCTGGACTCCACACTCTCGATGAACAGACAAGTCAACCCCGTTTCATCATCTTGCTTCAACATTCTTCGCATGCTCAAAAAAACATTTCGCTGGATCCCCACTGAAACTAGAAAAACGGTCACCCACGCACTGGTCACAAGCCGCCTGGACTACGGCAACACCCTATACGCCGGCACCACCGCAAAACTTCTGAAAAAACTCCAACGCATCCAGAACGCATCAGCCAGACTCATACTAGACATCCCGCGTAAAGACCACATTTCTAGTCACCTGAAAAACCTCCACTGGCTCCCCGTCAATAAGAGGATAACATTCCGCCTCCTAGCGCACGCACACAAAGCTCTCTACGAACTCGGACCCGAATGCCTCAACACACGACTTTCCTTCTACACCCCCTCCCGCCAGCTACGCTCCTCCAACCAAGCCCTTGCTGCTGTACCTCGCATCAACAAAACCACCATGGGAGGAAGATCCTTCTCCTACCTGGCAGCCAAAACCTGGAACTCACTTCCCACTCACCTTCGCCTCACTCAAAACCACCTAGCATTCAGAAAGCAACTTAAAACTTGGATATTCGACAAGTAATTCCCCACCCTTCCTCAAGCGCCTTGAGACCCTCTGGGTATGTAGCGCGCTATATAAATTATTTGACTTGACTTGACTTGGCCAGTTATAGTCCTACTATAGTAAATTCCTAAAGGGGTTGGTTGGGCAATAGGTGGACACCCCTTATATTTGGTGACTAGAATTCGAAGATGATAGGCATACATGGCTTGTGGCTGTGATACATGTATATGTGAAGCAAATTATGTCCTTAAAGTGCAGTACTCATGAATTCTTTAAGTAAATAACAAGCTGATATTTCAGGGGCCAAACATTCCGAGTTACTTAAATGGGTAAACATAAAAAGGTGTTATTTGGAGGACAAGAATGTTATTTTGACAAATCGAAGTTTTTATTTGTGGTTAATTACTACATTGAAAACCCTGTTTTTTTAGGAAGAAAATGTGTGGAATGATTATTCGTGATGTTATTTCTATGGTGCCAGATGACACTTCCTACTTGGCTGCTATTACATGAGAACAAACATGTACCAGAGGACATTATATAGACTCTCTTGCATATATCCAACACAACGTCGATACGCTGTATAGTTGTCTATCACTCAGCTCATAACAGCACTCTCCACCACAACATTTTGCACACTAATATCCTATGGAACACACTTGACAGAACTCCTAATTTGGCCTGGGTGGTAAATTCCGTTCCGCTCGCGGAATTTCGGCAATTTTGCATTCCTTCAGGGAACGCGTAATTGCCAAAAATTCCCCGATCCGATTCCGGCTTTGCGGAAATGTTTGCTTGTTTGCGCTTTCAAAATATGTGTTCACAAGATATTTCCCCCCGAGCACGCAAAAGGCGTTCGCAAACAGGAAGAAAGCATCGCGAATGGGCGGAACAAGCAATTCTGCGCATTTGGATATTGAGATGTAGGGGCAAGTTAAATTACAGAATCGGTGATTTTACTGAATTTGTAATTTTTCCGATTCGGTAAAATACCGAATTGGTAAAATTACCGATTCTGTAATTCAACATGTAGGTAGCACTGTAACCAGCGCTACAAGGGTTTAAGAGTTCGTTATTTACCACCAAATAGAAGTTGGTGATAAATAATGAAAACCCTTCAAAAAGCATTTTTTTTGCTTTAAAAAACGTGCCATGTTGCAGACATACATGCCCTAAGGGCATGTATGTCTGCAACATGTGCACCCATGCACAATTGAGGGGTGCAACAGGGTGTCAAAGTGACACCCTGTTCCCCTTGCAAATTCGGTAATTTTACCGAATCGGTATTTAGCAATTCGGTAATTGGCATTGATTCCTATGGGCCTCAAGGCCCATAGGAATCAATGGCAATTACCCAATCAGTAAATACCGATTCGGTAATTACCGAATCATTCCGATTCGGTCATTTCAAAAGTGAAATTACCTACATCCCATTTACCTACTCTTAAATACCGAATTGGCCTTTGTCTTGTATCACAGTGATGGTCAGAACTCCTTAATTTGACCCAACAATACTCACTACACAGTGCCTTTCAAATCAAGCTTATGCTTTGACTTTCTCAAACAGAAGATGCTAGAGTGCTAGACAGACTCCTGAAGCACCCAACATGACAGTTAAGCCATCCAGTGTATAAAGCACTGCAGACTCAACCGCACTCCCTCACACAACACCAACATACATCTTAGAACCATTCAGAAAAACTTACCAAAAACAAATTACACCAAATCGTGAACACCACTTTATCATTGCTATGTACCTGGCTGGTGAGGCAATGTACCTGGCTAGTGAGTGTAGAAAACAAGATGAGTAGCCGCAACAAAAAATTGGAAAGTCCTTTGGCTCACCCATCTGCACACACTTTAAACACCTTTAGCAAGATCAAACTCGATTTATTTTCACATTAATACACATGAACCATTATTACACTACAGGTTTAACTACCGTATACAACCATACACAATCAAGCACATCGAAGCAACCATGCACAACCAATCCATGTGAACCACAAAACCGTATGCAAAGGGAACATAAATTAGGAAATCATTTTGTTGCCATAGTAATGGTAGAAGGTAATACACAGATGCTCATAACATAATTCAACATATTTATTGATAATGCTTTTTGATAATAGTATCATCACAGCTACAGGAGCCTATAATATGGTTTAAGCTTAATCATGTTTGCTTTCTGAACCAGCATGGCCTTGTATAATTTGAAGGATAATTTTGTAGGATTCTGAGATATTAATAACTTTTAATTTTCCCGCCAGTCCTCTACACGAGGATTCTCAGTCATCAGCAGTTCCACTTGCAGGGTGGGCTGGCGGGAAGCGAGACTCATTAGTTTCACTCACTTGATGCTTTAACCTCTTTAATGTGCTTGACAAACCTTTGTAATGCACTTGACGTGAGAAGTTCATCAAGAACTCTAACAAAGAAAATCCTTCAGGTGCAAGCACCAGAACCATTTGCTTTTGAAAACATAAATATTAAAGTCATTTTTTTTCCAAACATTTTTCCAGATTCCTGAACTTTCCCTCCGAAAAGTATGAGGAAAAGAATTTGATTTTAGCCAAAATGTTAGGTTTTCAGGGCATTCAAGGAAAGGAAAGATTATGGAGTCCACACACATCCCACCACCCTAATCTTTTCAGGGTGTTTAGTTTTCAAAAATCTCGAGGTGTAGTAACTTTCTCTAGGTGGCGCCCTAACCCAAGCCCTAATACCACATCTACCAACATTGCCAAAATGGGTCAATTTGCAATATCAAAATGTTGATGTCTCCACAATGTGTGTTGGGGCCTTTCCTGTCGTGGGCATAGTCACACAAGTGGGGTGCCGTTTTTTGCAGAAATGTGAAAATATACACTAGTAGTACATATGTTATTATAAATTGAATTTCTCTTTTTTGCTTCCAAATGTAAGCCAGTGTGCAAGAAAGAACACATTTTACAAAATGCCCTCTGAATCACGAGTTACATAAGTAACCTCAAACTCACAGTTTTACAAATCACCCATATTCCTAAACTCAGTAACTTGGCCACATTAAATAAATGCATAGGCTTCCTTCAGATGCATTTTTCATTAATTTGATCTTACCATATGAATTTCTGTATGGTCATTATACAATGAAATATCAGTATACGCTGCTGCTCAGTTACTGGATTCGGTTATCACATTTTTTAGTTAATCAGCAAACACTATATATCCACTTGACCAGAAGGGTTTGACGGACGTAAAGGTATATTACTTTTGCAATTCAGCCATCGGGGCAAAAAACTACTGCTGAAAACATTGTCATCTATTTAAATGTTTCCTTCTTATTTGCATTTTTTTTATTTCAATGATTAATGTCTCTGGAACAACCATGAGCAATCTACACAAATGACAAATACATTTTAAATGTTGTCTACTTTTCAGAAATGTACAGCTTTCTTGATTTACAAATGGCTTTCACACCTATTTGCACAACAAACTCCAAGCAAGTAGAAACCACAAAAAAATAGGAAAAATGGACTGCCACTTACAAAAATGCAAACACTGTGATAACAAATTTTATTTTACAACTCTGCTTGTTCCTCAAAGCTGCAAAGATGATGAGCTTATCAGAGCAGACCTTTTGTTAATGCCATTTTTAGGAGAAAAAAATACATAGTTTCTTGCACAGCGTGTTTTCACATTTAAAAAACAAAAACATATTTTGCTATATGCTCGGTTCCTTTTAGGGCAATCCTCAAACCTTGGAAACTTTCTTGAATTGTCAACACGTGAGAAAAAGAGGATGCACATATGGCCTGGATTTTATTTGTGAAAACAACTTATGAAGGCTTAAGTGTGAAGTTCCCAAAACATCCAAAAAGGGCTCAGCTAAGACATTAAAGGCCAGATGTACAAACATTAGGAATGGCAAGTTGGTAATTGGCATTCCTAATGTATGAAACTCATTGAGTTTCACAGGGGTTCCTTGTGGGTCGCAAATCGATCTCATGAATATTAATGAGATAATGAGATGGTTCGCATTTTGTGACCCATTGGAAATCACAGCCATCACAGGGATGGTGGCCTGCTGAGGTCAGCACACCACCAAGTCTATGATTGTTTTTTAATACATCAAACTTTTTTTTTTATGCATTGCTTTTTTCTTAAAGGAAAACGGGATGCATTCAAAAGAAAAAATGAAACCTTGTAGGTTCATTATTTTAATAATAGGCAGTGGTCCTTGTTACCCCTTCCCAATTGCGAATGGGTGACCACCATTTTAACCTGGTGGTAAAGTATTACTGTTGTGTGACTGGGATTTGCTCGCCTGACAGTAATACATACCATACCAATTCTGTATATGGAAGGGATGCCCTAAACACGCCCCTTCCAAATACCAAATCGCAAATGCAAAATTAGATTCAGGTTACAGAATTGCTGTTTACATTTTGAACTTTTTAAAAAAGCATTTTACTGGTCGCAAACAGCCCGATTCTGTGAATCGGGCCTTTTGTGACCGGAATAATGCTTTGTTCACTAGCTGTTCTTTCATTGATGAGATAAGATATCCAAGCCCAGACCAACTAATACTAAGAGTTCCGATATTTCGGTTTGCTTTTGCGCTATCAGTACTTATGTGGCAAACATATTTTGATGGTGTGTGTATGAAAATCGGTTCAAAGCAGCATTGTGTCTTTTTAACCACTGCACCTTGAAAGTCCAGAAAAATAGTCTGGGATTCCAAAAGCTTATGCATTGCAACAACTTTGCACATTTTTCGGTAAGCCCCAAAAAAGTTATCACTTCCTGGAGAATATAGGTCACTAAATGCTATACCTTGCTTTTTTCTTTCAGCGCCATATTCTGGGTATCAATTAAAATGGATTTGTATAGCACGGCTTATCACCGTGAGGGCATACAGGCGCTGAGCTTGCTGCTGCAGGGAGGGGGGAGTAAAACATCCAGGACTTAAGTTCTTTCCTGAATCCCCAGCAGAGATGATGAGGTCCATAGGAGAAGTGGGAGGCCAATCCAAGACTTTGCAGTGAGGTACGACGAGGAGGATCCTCCAATGTTGCTGCGCCGGATGCAGGGGAGTGGGCGAAGCAGAGGGAGGCAGAGAGCAGGTGTCTGGAGGGAAGCCGGAAATTCAGTCTGTGGTTGATGTACGCTAGTCCCTGGTTGTGGAGGGCTTTGAAGGTGTGTATCAAATCTAAACTGTCATCTCTTCTGAATGGGGAGCCAGTGGTGCTTCTTGAGGTGGGGGGTGATGTGGGTCCATTTAGGGAGGTCTAGTATGAGTCTGGCCACTGAGTTCTGTATTGTCTGCAGTCTCTTGAATAGGTGTGCGGTGATTCCTATGTAGAGTGGGTTGTCGTAGTCCAGTCGGCTGGTGGCCAGGGCTTGTGCGACAGTGCATCTGATGTCGATTGAGAGGCACTTGAAAATCTTGTGGAGCATGAGGAAGCAGGCAGATGAGACTGAGTTGATCTGTCTTTTCATGGTGAGTTTGCTGTCCAGGATGAAGCCAAGGTTGCAGGCGTGGTCAATCGGAGTGGGTCCTTGTTTGGGGGGAGGGGGTGCCACCAGGCATTGTTCATGGGGAGGTGTTGTTTCCTGAAGATTAGCACTTCCGTCTTGTCACTGTTGAGTTGTAGGCAGTTGTATCTCATCCAGTCAGCAATATTCTTCATGCACTTGAAGAAGATGGTTCAGCAGGGTTGGGTCTTCTGATAGGGAGATGATGAGCTGGGTATCGATGGCGCAGAATTTGATGTGCTGTCGGTGCGATCTGACTACATTGGCCACGGCAGTCATGTAGGTGTTGAACAGGGTAGGACTGAGACACGAACCTTGAAGGACACCGCAGATGGTGTTCTAAGGTTTCAAGGTAAAAGACGGAAGGCACAATATATTGGTTATTCCTGTGAGGAAGGAGGCGATCCACTTGAGAGTGTCTCCTTGGATTCCAATGTTTTGAAGTCATTTGATCAGGATGCGGTGTGAAACTGTGTCAAATGCTGCTGAGAGGTCGAGGAGGATCAGGGTCGCTGATCTTCCTTGGATGAAGGTGGATCTGATGTCGTCTGTGGCTGCAATCAGGGCAGTTTCGGTGCGGTGGTTGGTGTGCTATCAAGATTGGGACGTGTCAAGAAGATTGTTGTTCTCCAGATGTTCTGTGAGTTGCTGTTTGATAGCCTTCTTGAAGACTTTGCCAGAAATGTGGAGCAGAGAGATGGGGCAATAGTTCTTGAGTTTGTTGGGTTCGGCAGAAGGTTTCTTGAGTAGGGGCTTGGCTGGTGCATGCCTCAGTTCTTCAGGGAATGTGGCAGGGGTGATGGATGTTTGGTGAGCTGGTCCCAGGTGGTGAACAGGTGTTCGCATTCCTCATTCGTTCGGTCAAGATGGCTGAGGAGGTCAGTGGGTTGGGGTTTGAAATTTCTGTAGATAGTGGAGATCTGGGAAGAAGTCTGCCAAGGAGCCGCAGAACTCCTGTAAAGGGGCGATGACATTTTCAGAGGGCTGAGGGGTTGAACAACTCTCTGACGATGTTGTAGAGGTTCTTGCAGTGGTTGGCGCTTGCGTTGATGCAGTCAGCCAGTGCACTTCTTTTCGTCGGTTTCAGGAGTTTGTGGTATTGGTTGAGGGCAGTTTTTAATGTTGTTTGGTCCGTGGGGTCCGTGCTGGTAGCAGCCACTAGGGTTGCTCTGAGATGATAAATTACACTGCAAGTCTGTTTGATGATAACTAAGAAATATTTTAACTTTTCTCAAAATATTTTATGACTAAAGTTAAAATTGTGAATAAGCCTCCTGGATGATTATGGGAGAATATTAGATTTTATCAAAAATTGTAAGATTTGAATTAGAATAAAAAATCAGCTGCCCTTGCGGTTGCAAGCCCTAAGTGAGGGAGCTGAGAGGTCACTGACAGATTCATCCTTAGCCATAAATAGTTTTTCCTTTCCAGGTCTAGTCATCTGCTGATCTCCAACCTGTCCCAGTAGACACCAGACCTGTCATCCAAGCCCATAACCCTTCTGGTGACTGAGATCCAGGGCCATGATCTGAAGAGGGGGATCTGGAAGGGGCGCTTCTTATTTTTGGGGGAAATCTCTAAGATCACTGGTAGTCTATATGCCTAGGCTTTCACCTTTTCATTCTTGCTGGGAAAGCATCACCCTGGGTGGCACCACGCTTCTTTCGGCCAAAGCACAATGCATATGACTATTGCCTGTCGTGGGTTGGTGCATAGGGCGTATGCAATCTACAGGCTACTGTGGGAGAACAGACGAGGGAAAGAGGAGGCAGGAGAAGAAATAAGAGAGAGGGAAGGAGGGTATGAAATACTACCAGTTCCATCCGCTACAGCAGAACGCACTCTTGATGGCACACCACCAGCTGAACACAACACTACCTTCCATACAGCAAATAACATCACTGCCAAAAAAACAAGAGGAAGCCCACCTCATACTTAATGCACTAGCGCATAGTGTGCAATAGAAGGCACAGCACAGGTTTAATGCACTACTGTTCCAAAAGAAAGAAAGGCAAATCCTCCTGTTTAGTGTAGTACTGTCCAAGACACAGGGGGTGGAAAACATAAGTTGAATTCACCACTTCCAAAAACACAAGAAAGGCTAACTCTCATTTTATATTTTGACTTTTGTCTAGGCATGGCACATTGCTAGTTTAAAGCAGTAGTGCCCAACTATAAAAGGGGCTAGACCACGTGTTTGCTGCACTGCTGCCCAATGCACTTGGCACAGGAGAAGACACACCACATCTTCAGTGACCTCCTGACAAACAGTCCAAGACGTCATCAGGTCAATGCACACAACAGCACACATGGATCTATGTGTCATTTTTAGGTCGAGCAGAGTCTGCTCGAGACCTATTGTTGCCCCTATTTGGGAATGTAGACACGAGAGGGGCACGAGCGCAGATTTCACCTCGTGGGCGCGCAAAGCGCCGTGCCCATCTCGTGCCTCATATTCCCGTGCGCAAACACACACACACAGCCACACTCACGCATGCGCACATACACAGCTACACGCATACACACACTGCATACACACGCACACACACACTGCATACACACACGCACCCCCCCGTCGCCGCCGCACCTACACACACACACACTAGCGCACCTACACACACACACAGAGACCCCCCACACACACACCAGCGCACCTACACGCACGCACACATACAGAGACCCCCCTCCCCCACCGCCACCGCACACATACACACACACACACAAGCGCACCCCCATCCCCCCTACAACTAAGCCCCACTTACCGCCATTCGGGACTTCTGTTGCCGGGGCTCTCCCTCGGGCATGGGAGCCCCGCTCTCAGGCACTCCATGGGCGCGTGCGCGGGACTTCCGAAGACTGAAGTCCCGCCCAAAGGAACTGGCTCAAACGCGCATGCGCAGTGAGCAGACGCTCTAGCCAAAGCAGCTCTGCGCCTCCTCGCACCTGGCCCATACGAAACTTGGAAGGCTACAATAACCTTTCCCAGTCTCCCCTGGCACCCCCTATATTCACCCGTTGGTTCTGCTGGAACTGTACCACGGCCCTCCAGCAGCGTAGCTAGGGGGGTGCGGTGGGGGCGGTCTGCCCCAGGCGGCAGTATTTTGGGGGCGGCGGCCGCCGCGCAGCACTGGTGGCCCATTGCGGTGGCCTTTATAATGTATTTGGGGACACTCTCTGACACTACTGTCAGTCATGACAGTAGTGTCTGTGTCCCCAAATAAATAATAAAGGCCATCGCATCGGGCCACCAGTGCGGCGCGCGCAGCCCCGTTAAAGTGCTAGAGCCCTCCTTGCAACTGCTTCCTGCAGCGCAAGCACCTCAGCCTCCCTTCCCTATTGAACATGGGCGAAAACGGTTTTAGGCAGCACCTCACGTTCCCATTTGACTCCGTATGAGCACTAGAGTAAAGAAAACGTGTGGACATTCAGCTCTCTGGTGAAGTTTTCAAAAGCGCATTGATTGAAAAATGAAGGAATTCAACTTATATCTTAACGAAGCACGTTGCATGCTCAGTTAAGATGTAAGTTCAATTCCTTCACGAAAGAGAAAGAAAAGTGTGTTATGGTTTTAATGGGTCGGACTCGGATGAACTATTTTATAGCATAAATTTGGCGATGCAAGGATCTGTATTTGGTACAGCAGGCTTTAAAGAATTTCGCTGTGATTATTACCGTATCGCGTTTGTTGTGTTTGCTTGTGGGGCCCTCCCATGGCCGTCAATCTTGTAAGGTGCCAGCGCTACCAATAACTGCCAAGTGCATCATTTTGGTCAGCCCTCGCGCTTAGAACTTAGTAGCGCTCTCGTGAGGAGTCGAGTCTGGGCAGTGCTGGGCGATTTGCTGGCTGATGCAGAGGAAGTGAACCAGCAACCAATATAGAGACCTTGGCTGCCACCACTGTGGCGGACTGGTGGCAGAGTGTGGTAAGAGCTAAAAGGTTTTCAGTGGGGAGGAACATAGCTGTCAAGGTTTCAGATTGCTATGTGTGACATTTTCATAATTTTAGTTCATTTATAAGTGTATGAGTGATAGTTCAACAACTATGTGTGACACTTTCACGGAAAAAAAACTGAAGATGAGGTAAACATATAAATGTCAGAATTGACACTCATTTGAGCAATGAAAAACTGTAAGCAGATCTTGAAAGTGCTGTAAAGCATGAGAAACGGAAGTGCCCTGGTAACCTAATCGTATCGTAAACAAATATCTCACCATGATATTATAACTTAAACTTCGACCTTAGCAGGAACTTTTATAATGTCAGCACTCAGCAGCTTTCCTTTTTTAAACTTAGACAAGTCTGTGAGTCACAGTGCAGCAGCTAGGCATATAAAGACAGAGACTGCAGGCCTAAGGTCTATGTAGTCTTTTGGAGCGTCACCCTCCTTGACTGCAGACAGCTGCTGGCAATCGGGATACATCACGTAGAGACTGATGATGGTGAGACAAGCTGCAAAGTGGTACCATAGTCTTGAGAGCTGTGCCCTGTGTCTTTTAAAGACACTCAGCACCTGCTCTCAGACTCACGCCGGCCGGAAAGAACTCACCATGATAGGGCCTGAGCATGCAGCAAGTGTCGAGGGTCAGGAGGTGACAGGCCTAACACGGGCCTCCTCCCTTAATTATTTTAACTCCGTGCAGGAGGTGCAATTAACTCAAGGGCCTGACGAGTAGGATATTTAAATTTAAAACATAAGTGTGTTAAAGGAGGTAAACTTGGACCTCTTTCAAGTGCTCGCCGTCCTTTTTCCCCACCACCCCCCATGGGCGGCAATCTGAGGTATAGCCCCGGGCGCCACAAACTCTAGCTACACCTGCTCAGGCCTCGCGAAAGTGCCGCGACTACCTACGCTCTGAGCACACACTGGACCTGCAATGGCCCGGCAGACTGCGGCCCAGCTCAATCCAAGATCCACATTGTAAGCGCAAATCCCCTACGCCCTCTTTCCAATTACAGATGAAAAGAAGAGCAGCAGAAACAGGAGCTAGCCCTTGGTACATATGAGGCCACGCAGTACAAAGGGACGGAACTCAACCAACAAACCCACGCAAAAGCAAGCGACCAACAACACGCTATCATTATTGTGAAAACAGCAAACAGACGGCGCGAAGACCGCAACCTGCGGGGAAAGAAGTATGCCGAAACTAGCTTCCTTACCCCGCTGTGAATTAATAACCCGGTTACCTGACGGGTGGGCAGCTACCACAATACTGCCCCCCCCCCGTCCAGCGCCCTAGAAACAGCTCCAAACTTAACAAGAGAGACCCACAGCCAGGGCCGGACTGGCCGTAGGGCGCACCGGGCGTTTCCCTGGAATGTTCTACACCGCACTTTTATTTGTTCATTTTTTTTGTTTCTGCTGCATGGTGATGGGGAAACGCCCAACGGGTTACGTAAAAAAAGACCATGCCCTTCCAGAACCCTCACCATTGGAGCTGTCTTATAAGTAACAGCGACAGGGTTTCACGTTTTATCTGAAATGTCTCCTTAGAAAAAAAAACACATCTGTAGTGGACCAGAGGCGTGATACGCCCACTGCGGAGATGTTTGTGGTCACACCTCCAGGCTCCAAACCTTTAAAACACATGTGTGGGGGACTTTCAGCCACAGGTTCCAACGCAGGTAAAACATCTGAGCCAGTAGCCCCATCTACAGTGTGCAAGTAGCATGTTACAATGCGAGTCACTGCTCAAAGTTTCATCTTTCCTCAGTTGATAAAATGAGCACTACTACGTTGATTGGTAGAACCGGTGGCTATACACTATTTACGAAGGTTAGGTAGGAAACTGCGAAATCGGCGACAGTGGCTCGCGCAGAATCAGTTTTTTAGGTGTATCTATATTATTTTGATATATTATGTTGAGTCAAAAAATCGAAAATAAACACTTTTTCCTATAAATGCATTTCTCTACCTACCAGCAAGCAAGCAGTTGTTTTCCAGTCTCTGTCACCGTGTTCGTATAGGGCAGTCGTAACCTATGTAAAACCATTGATTTTATTTTTGTTTAAATGTAAATCATTCCATGTCAAGCCGTGTGCTTCCAGCCTGCAGGCGGCTGCACCGCTCTGCGACCAGACGTTTGAAGCCCATGTTTTGCGCCAAGCAGTACCCCGTCACATATAAACACAGCCACGTGTATTGGAAATAGATAAAACAACAGAATGCGTCTTGTGACCCTAGAAATGGATGTACAGACGATTCAAGGGCTTCCAAGGGGTTTATAATCCTGCAGTGGCTGTCTAAATCTAGCTGCTATGAAGTGCAGGTGTGTCATTCATGCTGAAGTAACCAGGGCCTTCCACACATTGGACACTGCGCTGCCTCACACACACTGCGCTGCCTCACACACACTGCGCTGCCTCACACACACACACTGCGCTGCCTCACACACACACTGCGCTGCCTCACACACACACTGTGCTGCCTCACATACACACTGCCCTCTCTCACACACACTGCGCTGCCTCACACACACACACTATGTAGTCACACACTGCTGTGTGTCACTCACACTGTCCTATCACACCCACTGCACTGTTACACACAAACTTCACTGTGAGACACACACTGCACTGCCTCTCACTCTATCTATCGCTTCGCCACAGCATCACTCAGCACCACCACAGCATCACTCATGGGAAATACAACATCACTAAGCGCTACCACAGCATCAATGAACGCCACAGCATCACTCGTCGCCACCACAACATCACTCAGCGCCACCGCAGCATCAATCTGTGCAACCATTCAATAACTGGTTCAAATATGTTCTCTCAATGTTTCAAGCTTTATTACAAATGTCACAAAAAGATGTTAATATTTCACTTCTGTTCTTGGATTTTCGTCAAAATAAAATACAATTAACATAATCTTCACAATTTTTTTTACAAAAGTTTAAGCTATTGCTATTATAAATTACAATAACTTTTATTTAAGTATTAATTATTAAAAAATGTAAAAGCCATTGTTAGTTGAAATATCAATACATCTAAGTCACGTAAATACAACACATATTGCATTACAAATGCTATAGGTGTCACATTTGCAAAAGTTAGAACTATTGGCATTGTAAATGACAAAGCTATTAAGTTTGCTATTTTCAAAACCAACACATAAATAAAAAATGTGTCATTTACAATACCAATAGCTCAAACTTTCCTAATGCGAGACCTATTGCATTGCAAATGCTTGTTTATTCTTGGTGTTTTGTGCACTCTTGAAGTGCTCTCTGACACCCAGGTTAGAGGGTAAAAGATGGAGCAGAGGGAGGGAGCTAAGAAAGGAAAAAGAGAAAGAGGGAGGGATGGGGAGATACATGACGCTGGGGTGGAGGGCCAAAGGTTGAAGGAAAAATAGAATTTCGGGCACAGGGAGAGAGATTAGGAAGAGGGGGAAATGGGTGAGTTAGGAGTAAATGTTGAAAAAGTGAGGTCTGTGTGGGAGTACTGTAAACAGGGCGGTGTAACCGAACGCCTAATAATGGGAAGAAATGCACCTCCTGTTCCTTAGCAGGACTAGGGGCGGGCCCTGCATGCACCCGGATCATGAAAAGGAACTGGGACATTTTTACAGATATGTGGTCGATGTGCGCCCCGTTCAGTGGGAAGGAACTCGTTTTTCACCCTGCGCACCCGGGCGATGATTTAGACAGTGTCAGAGTGTTCGTGGTAATACTGGTGTCTGTAATATTATTAGGACGTTAGCAGCGGTTTTTGCACGTGTAATCCGAGTCTAAGGGAGTGACATCGAGAGAGAGGAGTTGAACCTCTTTCCTGACCTGTCATAGACTGCTCCTTCAATCCCAAAGTACCGGCAGATCCACAAAGAAGAAAGAAACTCTTGGGCTCTCAGATACACAGGGAGAGTGCAAGTACTCACACTTCCTCCAGGAACCCCGGTACTCAGATCAACACAGAAAGAAACTCCTAGACTTTCAGATACACAGAGAGAGTGCCCGTACTCACACTTCCTCCAGGAACCACCGGTACTCAGATCAACACAGAAAGAAACTCCTAGACTTTCAGATACACAGAGAGAGTGCCAGTACTCACACTTCCTCCAGGAGACCCTGTACTCAGATATACACAGAAAGAAACTCCTAGACTTTCAGATACACGGGGAGAGTGCCTGAACTAACACTTCCTCCAGGAACCCCGGTACTCAGATATACACAGAAAGAAACTCCTAGACTTTCAGATACACACAGGGAGTGGCAGTACTCACACTTCCTCCAGGAACCCCTGTACTCAGAGATACACAGAAAGAAACTCCTAGACTTTCAGATACACACAGGGAGTGGCAGTACTCACACTTCCTCCAGGAACCCCTGTACTCAGAGATACACAGAAAGAAACTCCTAGACTTTCAGATACACACAGGGAGTGGCAATACTCACACTTCCTCCAGGAACCCCGGTACTCAGATATACACAGAAAGAAACTCCTAGACTTTCAGATACACACAGAAAGTGCCAGTACTCACACTTCCTCCATGAACCCCTGTACTCAGATATACACAGAAAGAAACTCCTAGACTTTCAGATACACAGAGAGAGAGAGAGTGCCAGTACTCACACTTCCTCCAGGAGACCCTGTACTCAGATATACACAGAAAGAAACTCCTAGACTTTCAGATACACAGAGAGAGAGAGTGCCAGTACTCACACTTCCTCCAGGAACCCCGGTACTCAGAGATACACAGAAAGAAACTCCTAGACTTTCAGATACACAGAGAGAGTGCCAGTACTTACACTTCCTCCAGGAGACCCTGTACTCAGATATACACAGAAAGAAACTCCTAGACTTTCAGATACACACAGAGAGTGCCAGTACTCACACTTCCTCCAGGAGACCCTGTACTCAGATATACACAGAAAGAAACTCTTAGACTTTCAGATACACACAGAGAGTGCCAGTACTCACACTTCCTCCAGGAGACCCTGTACTCAGATATACACAGAAAGAAACTCCTAGACTTTCAGATACACAGAGAGAGTGCCAGTACTCACACTTCCTCCAGGAACCCCGGTACTCAGAGATACACAGAAAGAAACTCCTAGACTTTCAGATACACAGAGAGAGAGAGAGTGCCAGTACTCACACTTCCTCCATGAACCCCTGTACTCAATATACACAGAAAGAAACTCCTAGACTTTCAGATACACAGAGAGAGTGCCAGTATTCACACTTCCTCCAGGAGACCCTGTACTCAGATATACACAGAAATAAACTCCTAGACTTTCAGATACACAGAGAGAGAGAGTGCCAGTACTCACACTTCCTCCAGGAACCCCGGTACACAGAGATACACAGAAAGAAACTCCTAGACTTTCAGATACACAGAGAGAGTGCCAGTACTCACACTTCCTCCAGGAGACCCTGTACTCAGATATACACAGAAAGAAACTCCTAGACTTTCAGATACACACAGAGAGTGCCAGTACTCACACTTCCTCCAGGAACCCCGGTACTCAGATATACACAGAAAGAAACTCTTGGGCTCTCAGATACACATGGAGAGTGCCAGTAATCACACTTCCTCCAGGAACCCCAGTACTCAGATATACACAGAAAGAAACTCCTAGACTTTCAGATACACACAGAGAGTGCCAGTACTCACACTTCCTCCAGGAACCCCGGCACTCAAATAAACACAGAAAGAAATTCCTAGACTTTCAGATACACACAGAAAGTGGCAGTACTCACACTTCCTCCAGGAACCCCTTTACTCAGAGATACACAGAAAGTTACCCCTGGACCCGCAGACACAGAGAGAGAGAGTGCCAGTACTCGAACTTCAACTAGAAACACCTGTACTCCGACATATACAGAATGTAACCCCTGGACTCAAAGATACAAAGGGAGAGTGCCAGTACTCACACTTCCTCCAGGAAACCCTGTACTCAGAGATACACAGAAAACTCCTGGACTCACAGATACACAGGGAGAGTGCCAGTACTGACACTTCCTCCAGGAACCCCGGTACTCAGATATACACAGAAAGAAACTCCTAGACTTTCAGATACACACAGAGAGTGCCAGTACTCACACTTCCTCCAGGAACCCCTGTACTCAGATATACACAGAAAGAAACTCCTAGACTTTCAGATGCACAGAGAGAGAGAGTGCCAGTACTCACACTTCCTCCAGGAACCCCGGTACTCAGAGATACACAGAAAGAAACTCCTAGACTTTCAGATGCACAGAGAGAGTGCCTGGATTAACACTTCCTCCAGGAACCCCTGTACTCAGATATACACAGAAACTCCTAGACTTTCAGATACGCAGAGAGAGTGCCTGGATTAACACTTCCTCAATGAACCCCTGTACTCAGATATACACAGAAAGAAACTCCTAGACTTTCAGACACACACAGAAAGTGGCAGTACTCACACTTCCACAAGGGACCCCTGTACTCCGAGATATACAGAGAGTAACCCCTGGACTCAAAGATACACACAGAGAGAGTGCCAGTACTCACACTTCTTCCAGGAACCCCTGTACTCAGAGATACACAGAAAGAAACTCCTAGACTTTCAGATACACACAGAAAGTCCCAGTACTCACACTTCCTCCAGGAACCTCTTTACTCAGAGATACACAGAAAGTTACCCCTGGACTCAAAGATACACAGAGAAAGTGCCAGTACTCACACTTCTTCCAGGAAACCCTGTACTCAGAGATGCACAGAACGAAACTCCTGGACTCAAAGATACACAGAGAGAGTGCCGGTACTCACACTTCCTCCAGGAACCCCTGTACTCAGAGATACACAGAAAACTCCTGGACTCACAGATACACAGAGAGAGTGCCAGTACTCACACTTGCACCAGGAACGCCTATACTCTGATATACACATAAATAAACTTCTGGACTTACAGATACACAGAGAAAATGCCAGTACTCACACTTCTTCCAGGAAACCCTGTACTCAGAGATACACAGAACGAAACTCCTGGACTCAAAGATACACAGAGAGAGTCCCAGTACACACACTTCCACTAGGAACCCCTGTACTCAGCGATACACAGTAATCTCCCGGACTCGCAGACAGAGAGAGTGCTAGTACTCACATTTACACAAGGAACTCCTGAACTCAGAGATACACACAAAGAAACTCTTGTACTCTCAGATACACACAGAGAGTGCCCGTACTCACACTTCCTCCAGGAACCCATGTACTCAGATATACCAGAAAGAAACTCCTTGACTTTCAGATACACACAGAGAGTGCCTGAACTAACACTTCCTCCAGGAGACCCTGTACTCAGAGATACAGGGAAAGCTCCTGGATGTGCAGATACACAGAGAGAGTGGCAGTACTCACACTTCCACCAGGAACCCCTGTACTCCGAGATACACAGAGAGCGTGCCAGTACTCACACTTCCACCAGGAACTCATGTACTCAGAGATACACACCAACCCCCCGGACTCGCAGACACAAAGAGAGAGGCTAGTACTCACATTTACACAAGGAACTTCGGAACTCAGAGATACACAGAAGGAAACTCCTGGAATTGCAGATACACACAGAGAGTGCCATACCTCACACTTCCTCCGGGAACCCCTGTACTCAGAGATACACAGAACGCTCCTGGACTCACAGATACACACAGGGAGTGCCAGAACTCACACTTCCTCCAGGTACGCCTGTACTCTGATGTACACATAAAGAAACTTCTGGACTTTCAGATACACATAGAGTGCTTGTACTCACACTTCCACCAGGAACCCCTGTACTCCGAGATAGACAGAAAGTAACCCCTGGACTCAAGGATACACAGAGAGAGTGCCAAAACAACACCTCCACCAGGAGAGCTCCATGGATACACACAGTACAAGCTCCAGGACTCACAGACACAGAAAGAGCTCTCAAGCTCACAGATGCACCAAAAGCTCCTTGGCTACACATATTAAAAGCTCCAGGGCTCGCAGATACACAGAAAGAGCTCCAAGGCTCACAGATGCACAGCGAGCTCCTTGGCTGCACACATTACAAGCTCCGGGACTAACAGACACACAGAAAGAGCTCTCAGGATCACAGATACACAGAGAGCTCTAAGGCTCACAGATATACAGAGAGCTCCATGGCTGCACACAGTACAAGTTCCAGGACTCACAGACAACCAGAAAGAGCTCCAAGGCTAACAGATATACAGCGAGCTCCATGGCTGTACACAGTACAAGCTCCCGGACTCATAGATACACAGAAAGAGCTCCCTGGTTGCACACATTACAAGATCTGGGACTCAAAGACACACAGAATGCGCTCTCAAGCTCACAGATACACAGAAAGAGCTCAAAGGCTCGCAGATATACAGCGAGCTCCGTGGTTACACACAGTACAAGCTCTGGGACTCACAGACACACAGAAAGAGCTCTCAGGCTCACAGATGTACAGAGAGTTCCATGGCTGCACACAGTACAAGCTCCGGGACCCACAGACACAGAGAAAGAGCTCTCAGGCTCACAGATGTACAGAGAGTTCCATGGCTGCACACAGTACAAGCTCCGGGACTCACAGACACACAGAAAGAGCTCTCAGGCTCACAGATGTACAGAGAGTTCCATGGCTGCACACAGTACAAGCTCCGGGACTCACAGACCCACAGAAAGAGCTCTCAGGCTCACAGATGTACAGAGAGTTCCATGGCTGCACACAGTACAAGCTCCAGGACTCACCGACACACAAAAAGAGCTCTCAGGCTCACAGATGTACAGAGAGTTCCATGGCTGCACACAGTACAAGCTCCGGGACTCACAGACACACAGAAAGAGCTCTAAGGCTCACAGATACACAGAGAGCTCCATGGCTAAACATATTACAAGCTCCGGGACTCACAGACACACCGAAAGAGCTCTAAGGCTCACAGATGCACAGAAAGCTCAATAGCTCCACACGTCACAAGCTCCGTGATTCACTGGCACACAGAAAGAGCTCTCAGGCTCACAGATACACAGAGAGCTCCATGGCTGCAAACAGTACAAGCTCCGGGACTCACAGACACACAGAAAGAGCTCTCAGGCTCACAGATACACAGAGAGCTCCATGGCTGCACACAGTACAAGCTCCGGGACTCACAGACACACAGAAAGAGCTCTCAGGCTCACAGGTACACAGAGAGCTCCATGGCTGCACACAGTACAAGCTCCGGGACTCACAGACACACAGAAAGAGCTCTCAGGCTCACAGATACACAGAGAGCTCCATGGCTGCACACAGTACAAGCTCCAGGACTCACAGACACACAGAAAGAGCTCTCAGGCTCACAGATACACAGAGAGCTCCATGGCTGCACACAGTACAAGCTCCAGGACTCACAGACGCACAGAAAGAGCTCTCAGGCTCACAGATACACAGAGAGCTCCATGGCTGCACACAGTACAAGCTCCGGGACTCACAGACACACAGAAAGAGCTCTCAGGCTCACAGATGTACAGAGAGTTCCATGGCTGCACACAGTACAAGCTCCGGGACCCACAGACACACAGAAAGAGCTCTCAGGCTCACAGATGTACAGAGAGTTCCATGGCTGCACACAGTACAAGCTCCGGGACTCACAGACACACAGAAAGAGCTCTCAGGCTCACAGATGTACAGAGAGTTCCATGGCTGCACACAGTACAATCTCCGGGACTCACAGACCCACAGAAAGAGCTCTCAGGCTCACAGATGTACAGAGAGTTCCATGGCTGCACACGGTACAAGCTCCAGGACTCACCGACACACAGAAAGAGCTCTCAGGCTCACAGATGTACAGAGAGTTCCATGGCTGCACGCAGTACAAGCTCCGGGACTCACAGACACACAGAAAGAGCTCTCAGGCTCACAGATGTACAGAGAGTTCCATGGCTGCACACAGTACAAGCTCTAGGACTCACGGACACAGCGAGCTCCCTGGCTACACACATTACAAGCTCTGGGACTCACAGACACACAGAAAGAGCTCAAAGGCTCACAGATATACTGAGAGCTTCATGGATGCACACAGTACAAGTTCCAGGACTCACAGATACACAGAAAGAGCTCCATGGGTACACACATTACAAGCTCTGGGACTCACAGCCACAGCGAGCTTCATGGTTACAGACATTACAAGCTCCAAGACTCACAGATACACAAAAGAGCTCTCAAGCTCACAGATACACAGAAAGAGCTCCATGGGTACACACGTTATTACAAGCTCCGGGACTCACAGACACACAGAAAGAGCTCCAAGGCTCACAAATATACAGCGAGCTCCATGGCTGCACACATTACAAGCTCCAGTACGCACAGATACACAGAAAGAGCTCCATGGGTACACACGTTATTACAAGCTCCGGGACTCACAGACACACAGAAAGAGCTCCAAGGCTCACAAATATACAGCGAGCTCCATGGCTGCACACATTACAAGCTCCAGTACGCACAGATACACAGAAAGAGCTCCATGGCTGCACACAGTACAAGCTCCCGGACTCATAGATACACAGAAAGAGCTCTCAGGCTCACAGATGTACAGAGAGTTCCATGGCTGCAAAGAGTACAAGCTCTGGGACTCACAGACACAGCAAGCTCCTTGGCTGCACACATTACAAGCTTCGGGACGCACAGACACACAGAAAGAGCTCCAAGGCTCACAGATATACAGAGAGCTCCATGGCTCACAGACACACATAAAAATATCCAGGGCACACAGATACAGACAGAGATTGAGTACTAGAAAGACAGAGACCCACAGATATGTAGAGAGCTTCCGCACTCACACATATATAGAGGGAGCTCTAAGACTCAGATACACAAAGAGTTCCAGGACTGACAGATTCGGGGGGAGAGCTCCAGGTCTCACAGATACAGAGAATCTCACAGATACATAGAGAGCTCGGGGACATTCAGGGCTTTAGGACTCACAGACACACATAAACCAGCGCTGGTTCAGCCTTGAAGAGACACAACAATCTCACGCAGATTTGGGAGAAGGAGGAAGGGGAGACGGCAGGGGCTCCTGAACCCCAGGTGAGTTCCTTGTCTGGTGTGAATGGAATAAGAACGGCCTAGGTCCCTTAGTCGACCTGTGTGAGAAACTCACATCAATATTGCTTGGTTTTTATGACACTCCTCTGCTGGAAGTCTTCGGCTCGAAGGAAAGAATCTCTGTAGCCTTCCTGTGTGTAGATGCACGGAGAGCTCGAGGACTTCCATAAACACAGAGACTCACAGATGCAAAGGGAACTCCAGGACTCACACACGCATAGAGAGCTCCAGGACTCACAGATTCATAGAGAGCTCCAGGACTCACAGATATAGAAGGAGCTGTAGGACTTACAGACATAGAAGGAGCTGTAGAATTCGCAGATCTAGATGGAGCTGTAGAACTCACGGATATAGAAGAAACTGGAGGACTCACAGCCATAGAGGAAGCTGTGGGGCTCACAGATATAGAAGGAGCTGTATGACTCGCAGACATAGAGATGTAGGACTCACATACATGGTAGAAGCTGTGGGACTCACAGATATAGAAGGAGCTGTATGACTCGCAGACATAGAGATGTAGGGCTCACATACATGGTAGAAGCTGTGGGACTCACGGATGTAGAAGGAGCTGCAGGTCTCACAGATATAGAGGGAGCTGTAGGACTCACAGACATGTAGGGAGCTGTAGGACTCACAGAAAGAGAGAGTGGTATAACTTACAGATATAGAGGAAGCTGTGACACTCACAGACATGGAGCTGTGCGACTCACAGATAGAGAAGGAATTGTAGGACTCACATAAATAGTAGAAGCAGTGGGAATCATTGATATAGAAGGAGCTGTAGGGCTCACAGACATAGAGGGAGCTGTATGACTCAGACCGAGAGAGCGGTAGAACTCACAGAAACAGAGGAAGCTGTGAGACTCACAGACATGGATCTGTGGGACTCACAGATATAGAAGGAGCTGTGGGACTCACAGACATAGTAGAAGCTGTGGGAGTCATTGATTTAGAAGGAGCTGTAGGACTCACAGACATAGAGGGAGCTGTAGGACTCACAGACATAGAGTGAGCTCTAGGACTCAGACAGAGAGAGCGGTAGAACTCACAGATATAGAGGAAGCTGTGAGACTCACAGACATGGAGCTGTGGGACTCACAGAAAGAGAAGGAGTTGTAGGATTCGCAGATCTAGGGGGAGTTATAAGACTCACAGATATACAAGGAGCTGTAGGTGTCGCGGAAATAGAGGGAGCTGAAGGATTCACACACACAGAAGGAGATGTGGGACTCACAGATATAGAAGGAGCTGTAGGACTCACAGACATAGAGGGAGCTGTAGGACTCACAGAAAGAGAGAGCAGTAGAACTTACAGATATAGAGGAAGCTGTGACACTCACAGACGTGGAGCTGTGGGACTCACATATATAGAAGGAGCTGTAGGACTCACAGACATAGTAGAAGCTGTGGGAATCATTGATATAGAAGGAGTTGTAGGACTCACAGACTTAGAGGGAGCTGTAGGACTCAGACAGAGAGACCGGTAGAACTCACAGATATAGAGGAAGCTGTGAGACTCACAGACATGGAGCTGTGAGACTCACCGATAGAGAAGGAACTGTAGGAATCATAGACATAGAGGGAGCTGTAGGACTCACAGACTTAGAGGGAGCTGTAGGACTCAGACAGAGAGAGCGGTAGAACTCACAGATATAGAGGAGGCTGTGAGACTCACAGACATGGAGCTGTGAGACTCACAGATAGAGAATGAGTTGTAGGATTCGCAGATCTAGGGGGAGCTATAAGACTCACAGATATACAAGGAGCTGTAGGTGTCGTGGAAATAGAGGGAGCTGAAGGAATCACACACACAGACGGAGATGTGGGACTCACAGATATAGAAGGAGCTGTTGGACTCACAGATATAGAGGGAGCTGTAGGACTCACAGAAAGAGAGAGCAGTAGAACTTACAGATATAGAGGAAGCTGTGACACTCACAGCCATGGAGCTGTGGGACTCACAGATATAGAAGGAGCTGTAGGACTCACAGACATGAAGGGAGCTGTAGGACTCACAGAAAGAGAGCGGTAGAACTTACAGATATAGAGGAAGCTGTGACACTCACAGACATGGAGCTGTTGGACTCACAGATATAGAAGGAGCTGTAGGACTCACAGACATAGTAGAAGCAGTGGGAGTCATTGATACAGAAGGAGCTGTAGGACTCACAGACATAGAGGGAGCTGTAGGACTCAGACAGAGAGACCGGTAGAACTCACAGATATAGAGGAAGCTGTGACACTCACAGACATGGAGCTGTGGGACTCACAGATATAGAAGGAGCTGTAGGAATCATAGACATAGAGGGAGCTGTAGGACTCACAGACTTAGAGGGAGCTGTAGGACTCAGACAGAGAGAGCGGTAGAACGCACATATATAGAGGAAGTTGTGACACTCACAGACATGGAGCTGTGGGACTCACAGATATAGAAGGAGCTGTGGGACTCACAGACATAGTAGAAGCCGTGGGAGTCATTGATATAGAAGGAGCTGTAGGACTCACAGACTTAGAGGGAGCTGTAGGACTCAGACAGAGAGAGCGGTAGAACGCACAGATATAGAGGAGGTTGTGAGACTCACAGACATGGAGCTGTGGGACTCACAGATAGAGAAGGAGTTGTAGGATTCGCAGATCTAGGAGGAGCTATAAGACTCACAGATATACAAGGAGCTGTAGGTCTAGTGGAAATAGAGGGAGCTGAAGGATTCACACACACAGAAGGAGATGTGGGACTCACAGATATAGAAGGAGCTGTAGAACTCACAGACATAGGTGGAGATGTAGGACTCGCAGAAAGAGAGAGCAGTAGAACTTACAGATATAGAGGAAGCTGTGACACTCACAGACATGGAGCTGTGGGACTCACAGATATAGAAGGAGCTGTAGGACTCACAGACATAGAGAGAGCTGTACGACTCACAGACATGAAGGGAGCTGTAGGACTCACAGAAAGAGAGAGCGGTAGAACTTACAGATATAGAGGAAGCTGTGACACTCACAGACATGGAGCTATGGGACTCACAGATATAGAAGGAGCTGTAGGACTTACAGACATAGAGAGAGCTGTACGACTCACAGACATTAAGGGAGTTGTAGACCTTACAGATATTGAAAGAGATGTACGGCTCACAGACATAGAGAGAGCTGACGGACTCACAGACATAAAGGGAGCTGTAGACCTCGCAGATGTTGAAGGATTTGTAGGACTCACACATACATGGAGCTTTAGGACTCACGGGAATAGAAGGAGCTGTAGCGCACACACACGCGGAGCTGTAGCAGTCACACACATACAGTGAGGGAGCGGTAAGGCTCACAGACCTAGAGGGGGCTGTAGAGTGCACAGATCGGTAGATTCACGACTCACATGTGCACAGAGAGCACTTGGACTCAGACGAAGAGGAGGCCATGGGACACACACAGAGAGGGAGATGACGCAGAGACATGGAGAGACATCCAGGACTCAGTCTCAGCCTCCTCACTGAAACATACACAGCAAAGAGCTTCTTTTGTGTAAAATGACAGTATGTCTGCAACCCCTGAGGCCCAGAGAGCGCTCTCGGGGAGCGCCGCGGCCACTCAGAGAAAGAGGCGAGCCACTTACTTGAACTCGGGGCTGAGGTCCGGCTTCAGGCCGTAGAAGGCCGCCGACAGGCTGACCATCCAGGTGGGCAGGAAGGAGCTCTGCTCGCACTCCAGGAAGGGGCTGGACCACCTGACGTGGCTGAGGTTCATGACGTAGCTGTCCCCCCGGCTCCACTTGGGGGTGCCCAGGCTCTTGAGGTCGTTGCTGAGGATGGTCTTGGTCAGGGGGGGGCTCCTCTGCTGCTTGAGGTGGCTGAAGCCCTCGTCCCGGCTGAGGTTGCTGGCGCTGTCCGCGGCCGTCAGGTCCCGCAGCAGGATCTCGTGGCCGCTCTTCGTGGCCTGCAGCACCAGCTGCGGCTTCGAGGACATGGGGTGGGCGTCGAAGGTGAGCGCGGCCCGGGAGGCGCGGGGGTCGCCCTCCAGGACGCTGCGCACCAGGGCGTGGTACCACTCCACGTCCTCCTGCACGCTGGACTCGCGGATGTCGTTGGTCTGGAAGATCATGTTCAGGAAGTTGGTGGCGTGGACCAGGGTGTCGGTGGCGCTGCGGAGGACGGCGCGGACCCCGGCGTGGGGCTCCCCTTCCAGGCCCTTCATCTCAAACCTCCGGGTGCAGTTGGCCTGCGCCAGCCTGAGGGCATCGCCCGAGTCGAGGAAGGCCAGGGCTGCCTCGGAGCCGTCCGGGTCCACGCGGTCCGCTTCGGGAGTGGGCGGCCAGGTGGGCGCCGTGGAGAAGGAGGGCGCGGCTGAGGCAGAGGTGGAAGAGGAGAAGGAATCAGGAGGAGAAAAAGAGGAAACCGTAGGGGCGGATGGAGAAGAAAAGGGTGTTGAGGGCGAGGAGGAAGAAGACAGGGATGATGAAGAGTAGGGCAGGGAAGAGGAGGATGTTGGCGAGTAGGGCAGTGAGGAAGAAGATGGAGAGCGAGAGAAAGCGGGGCTCGGAGGGGCCGTGGGAGGTGTGGTCCAGTCCCCAGGTCTCACGTCCCTGACCTCGTCCGGTGACCTCTGCCTCCGGAAGGTCCCCAGGCCGGACAGCATCTCCAGTTGGAAACACCAGAGCAGCGCCCAGTGCAAAGCCGGCCGCATGTCTCGGGGAGGGGCGCCCTGCACCTGGGACCCCGCCAGGCGGTGCTCATTCCAGCCCTAGCCCTGCCTCAGCGCCGCTGCCTCATCCCCTCCGCTCGGCGCGCCGCCTGGCTTCTGGGCCACTGCGAGCCTCGTAGACGGCGACGTCCCCTCGTCGGCAAGTGCCAGCCTCGGGCCCCGGGGACCACATTCAGCAAGCGGGAGTGGACCGTCCGCAGAGCCCTGCCAGCTGCAGGCTGCCCCCTCGCCCCCCTCGTGGGTTTTATTTCGCCCAGGCGAGGTCCACGTCACGGGCTTGGAAGCCTGCTCATCCCTTGGCGCGGCCCTCCTCGCGCATCGATGCGGGCTAATGCCCGAGCCTTTTAATCCACGCGTCGTGCACTCGCTCATTAATGGTCCAAATGGGGCGATGCGAGCGGGGTGGCAAGGGAGGGCCCGCCGGGAGAGGCGCGAGAGGGAGAGAGAGAGAGAGGCTAGGGCGGCATCGCTCCGCTCCCATTAGGAGATGCAGCAGGCGGTGATGTCAGCAAATCCGGGATGGAGCGCCATGGTAACGGAGGCTGCAGCCTCCCCCCGCCTCACTTCCAGCCTCCGCGCCCAGGGTGGGTATCCAGGAGGGCACCCCAGGACTCCTCGCCACCCCCCCCCGGTCCATAGCCCTCCGGAATGAGTGAGGGGGCGGCGGCTTCTCCAATGACCCCTCCCGTCCACTTTCCCATTGTAAGGATGATCGCTGCGCTCACGGATGCTGAGTAGTGACCAGGCATGGTCTGGAGCAGCAGGTACATGAGCCAACCGAGATGCCCAGGCCAAGTAGGCCTCGCAGCTTACTGCTAGTGTTAGAATCCGGTGTCCCCTGCAGGGAGGGGGCATGACAGATAGAGGGGAGCAGTAGACAGGTGAGATTTGGGGGGAAATAAAGAAATAGAGACATGGGTGTAACGTTGGGGCTAGAGGAAGGCAAATGCGTAAAATATGAGTGGGGGTGGGGCAGAGCTATGAAGACAGGAAGTCTGGAGAGAGAAGGGTTGGGATGAGGAGACAGAACAAATACAGAGAGTCCACAAAGAAACGTGAAGAGGTAGGAGAAGGAGGCAACCAAGGAGTCTGAGCGGATGGCATGGTAGGGGGCCTGGAAGGAGAGCAGAGTCCAGGAAAAAAGGGCCGGGTGAAGGGCGACAGAGGTTGGGGCAACACAGAAGAGAAAAGTCAACAGATGTCAGGTGGACTTCAGGCCCCGTGCAATATTTATGCATCTAGGTGCGGAGAGACCCGTGGAGGTGTTTCACTGTAACTGCTGTTGTCAGATTAGCAAACAACAAGAGGAAATTGATTAAACTCCTGCTTTCGATAGCAGGGAGAATTGCTGTTATGAAGTTGGTAAGCCTACTAAGAATGTTATGCCTGTTTCATAACATTACCATAGCCCCCTTTTTTCAATAAATTGCAAACCCTGCTCCTCAGGTTCACTTGGCCAGTAAAAACCCCAGAATTACATTTTCTGCACATACTTTACTGTATGAGAGGGGTGGACTGGTCGCTCCAGACTTGGCGCTTTAGTATCACGCAGGGGAGGCTCACTCTGCCTATTTTTGGACCTCAACGCTTGTGCAAGAGGCCTGCGATCCTGGATCCCTTGAATCCAGGCTGCTTGCCCCTCGCAGAGGACGCAGTTGTGCGTTGACCCTCTGAGTGCCACCACAAAGTCATGGAGTTGGCTCAAGAAAAAGGGTGGCCTTCATTTACTTTATTCGCCTGCGATGTGAGCGACCTGGTGCTCATGGCTACCTGTGCTGAGAGATGCCTGTTCTAGTCCTTCGCTCGTGGGCCTGTCGTGAGATGTACAGATAACACTTATTTCCACCGAGCAATTCCAAGAGATTCGCTCGGCTCCAACAGCACTAGAAATATTCCTTTATTGTCGGATCAATCAGTCAATGAAGGTCTCAGGAGGGGGCTTTCCTTGTGAACTAGACCATTTGCTCCACTCACTTATCTTATACAGACTTGTGAGTATCTCTTGGCTAAAAAGTGTCTCTCTAGGCTACACAGAGTGTCCCGAGTTACCTTCCAGTGGCTGTGGACTGGGCACAATGTAAATAGGAAAGAGCTGGGGAACAAGCAATTTCTGACGAGCAGTGGCTGTATTGCTGTTCATATAAATTAAGAGTGTCTCACTTAACAGCAGACATAGGCTCCCACACTTTAAATTCATACAGTGGTGTTACTACTCCTCGGCTAGCCTACTAGTGACTGAAGCCAGAAGTTGGTGGTGCAGCTGGGATGAAGCAGATCTAATGCATTAGACATGATGGTGGCCAGATATAATTTTGAATGGGCAAGGAATCTTTAACCGATTGACAATATGATAGGTTAATGTTTTCCTATGTGTGCTCTGCTTGGATATGTTAGGCTCTGTCACTACCCAAGCATTGTCGGAGGGTGAGATGACGTGGTGTGGCTCACTGGTTAGAGGCGGCAGACCCAGAAGCAGAGGATGGCCTGGGACCAGGGTTCAATTCCCGACGCGGCAGGGTCGTGGACCAGGGACAGCGGACTTGATCATTCTCGCCCCGGTGCCTACTCTAACCAAGGATCACACTCGGCAACTCTGGGCATTAGCTTGCCTCATCTCCACAACGGCCCCCCACAAACACCGGGGATGCCTGGTTTCACCTTGGAGATACCCAGGAGGGAATATCTCACAGGGAAAGCCAGGACGGGTTCCCCAGCGGGCTATACCACAAAGGACGCCTCCGGGTAGCAGTGCGCTTTACAAGACACACACATTTACATTTATATTTACATTTACAGATGGGGCAGGGTTCACTCCTGCCCATTGCCAAGTGCATTAAGGATCTCATTTATTCTTCATGGTAACATTTATACCCCCGGATATTTGGGCCCCTATCCAGCAGTATCCGGTACCTCTATCAGACTTGCAATGCTCAGAGTCAGACCACAGCTAACTGTGATACACTGGGTGCTGACAGGACATTTCAAGAACCGGTTAGGGTAGGCTCAGGAGTCTCCTTCGGAAACCGTGGGCCAATATGTGAATCAGCACCATAGACAGCTCCACAGTCATCAAGGGTATTGGAATACATTGGCAGGTGCCTTGCAGTACCTAAAAGAGAAGACAGGGGGGCCTACTCACAAAGGCATCTTAAAGTTGTTAGAATAGTACTCCTCCGGTGATCTTTTATGTTCTCTCATGTGTCATGAATTACAAAATATCTTTTCATTCGGCCACTAGATCCTTCCGTCTCTTAGAAGTTTATTCGCGGGAGGCTGAAATCCCACCCTACTCCAGAGTCCAGACCCGTAAACCAGCGCTGGTTCCGCATTAAAGGCACACAAACCTCCCGCAGACTTGCGAGGAGGAAGGAGGGGAGCCCTCGGGGGTTTCTGCACCTCAGGTGAGCTCCTTGCCCAGTGTGAATGAAATAAGAACGGCCTAGCTCCCTTTGCCGACCTACGCGTGAAACTCGCACAGCGCAAGGACTGGAAATCTTCTGCTCGAAGGAAAGAATCTCTGCAAATCCTCCTAAAAAAGATTTTAGAGGAAGAGTAAGTATTTCCCTGAGGCTGGACTATTGCTTTCTTACTCTGCCAAAGACATATTTCCTGATCAGACCAATCCAAATGAAAGACTTCTTCCTGCACCCAGAATAACATTCTAGGGAGATGGTTCGGAATAAACCAGGCTCAGACCCAGAGGGTCATTACAATCCATAGCGTACTCCGGAGCTATTCTACATCACCCAGACGAGGAAATATCGCAAGCCAGTTCATTTACCAAGTCACCCCCAGACCTTGCGGCGCCAACTAGAATACTGAGCGTACAACTGAGCTTCTTAGCACTTAAACGTGACCTCACTCAGGCACGCAGATATCGTAACCACCCCTGGACTGCCACCGATACGTTTTACTTCACCTCGAGCGAAGTCTCAGCACGCACAGTCCGAAACAGGACCGGAAAACCACAGATCCCTTCATTAAAGCAAACGACCGCTGGGCCTTTATCCGCGGCTTCACTTGCTCCGACCACAAGTTACTCAGCATTAACCACTAAACTGCGTCCGAGCCGCGCCTGCCGAGCGAAGGGCAGTTGATGGCAGGCAATCCATTCGGAGACTGCCAGCAGCGGCTTTAGGGTCACTTGATCCGTAAGCCATGCAAGAAACTCGTTTTCGCAGGAAGAAGTAAGGGCGGGAATACTCGTCTGAAGCTACAAGTCGCTCACAAGAACGGGCCTTGAAGACATGCGTCTGCATTGAACCCCTGACGCCTTTTAACACCCCAGTCTGGAGAATGTCTGTCTTCCTCACGGAAGTGCGCATCGTTCTAACAGCCCGGAAATGACGCGCCTTCTCAGAAAACAACCATTCTGAACAGCTGCAGAAGTAAAGCACGAGATAGCTATTAATTCTGCACCCAAACTAACAAGAAAAGAAAAAAACATCCCAAAGTGAGTAATTCTTGTTACCGCAAGCAGGAGAAAAACCCGGAGATGCATGAGACGAATTATTTTATACACAAATTCGGCTAGCCATATCATCTCCTAATCTTCATCATGTAGACGATGATAACGAAGATACTTTTTAAGAATCTGGTTTATTCCCTCAGTTTGACCTCTGTTTGTAGATGTTCACTGGACAAAAGTCGAGTTTTCCTGCCTGTTTGTGCACTCATTTGCTTTCCAAAACTGAGAGATAAACTGTGCCAATCTGCAGTGGTTCCGGATTAGCTAAAGATTTGGGAGGGTGTTCTCTCTTCTCGCATATATTATCATGTTGCGATGTTTTACCTTTCTTGCCTCTTTTTTCCCCCCTGTAAGTGATGATCCAATCGCATTACCAAATCAATTATGTCTGAACAAGATTCAGGGGGATTCTGTACCCGAGATCATAACTTTTCATGTCCTCTTTTAATCCCCAATAAAATGGTGTAGCTCTCTCATCTTCTGCCAATTTGTAGCTGAAATAATTGATTAAAGGAAGAACTGCAAGCAATTAAATCTGCCTTTCCATGTTTTAGCAATTCATTCAGTAAGTGTAGACTTTTTAGCTCTGTTTTAGAGGAGTTATCACATCTCTCTACTAGGGGTATTAACAATAAAGCCACACTACCTCCCAGATTCCACAACAGGAAGGTGAGTTTTGATAATATGGAGAGACTGATGGTCTACACAAAAGATTGAGTTGACACTGATTGACAAAACCAGCAGATTCGTTTCTAGCTCCTTTAAACCTCTTTGAAGGGTATGGGGGGGAGGGGGGCTAGGTGATAATACTTGAATAGTAGATGTTTGTGGCATCGACATACTGACATTGATACCATGAAACCGGAGGAGTGCATGAAAGTCAGAGGCGTTAACACTGGACTGGCGCGTGGCTCTAGTAGGGAGGGCAAACTCTCAGATTAGTCTGATAGTAGGAATGCTTTCACCTGGATTTAAAAGTTCAAATATATATTCATTTGTACCCTGAGATACGTATGACATGGTTATTATCACCGATACATTCCTTATTTGCTTTGATATAGACCATTTTTATTTTGTTTTGCTTCCAGTTTCATCCATTTGCATGGTGGTAACAGCTTACCAGTGAATGGTTGGTCAGCCAACACCTGTTTTGTTCTTTGGCGATGCTCAGGCCTGGGGCTTTTTCAAGCTTTTTCAAATACAATGGTTCAGTTTTTGGCCTGATTAGGTCCTAGAGGACAGGTATGGGAAGCGAGTATTCAATAAACGCTAGGGAGCAAAAGCTGTAGGTATAGGTAGAGAAAGTTATTTATTTTGATCTTTTCTTTTTTTGGATATACATAAATACTTGTACTTATACTGTATTTTCAGGTGCTCAGGTGAATAGTATGGTGCAGGACGTGACAAAAGTGAACAAAGTGAACGGACTGTCACACAACAACAAACAAGGTTAAAAAACAATTATATACAATAGAGAGAGTAAAAATCCTTGGGTATGTCGACGGCGTTTCGATCTATGTAACTTTAAATCATCATCAGGACTGATGAGCTTCCTGAAACTTGCCAAGGCATTTTCAGACAAGGGTGATATTTGGATACTTTAGTTGAAGGTTGCTTTCTGGAGAGAATATAGTAGTTAAAGAAAATGTTCTCTCAATTAGATGATCCAAGTAGCGCTCTGTCACTTTAATTTAGACGAGGGTCCTACATGGATTGAATGTTTTAGCAGAGCGAGGGAAATTGTTTGTTCCTTATCCTCGCTATGGAAAGTTCAATTACGGGCGCCTAAAAAATTTGATTTCGGCGATATTTGAAGCAGGTAGGGGGTCTGCTAAAGCGCGTTCGTCGCTATGCATGTAATGGTTTTGGCGCCTGGAAATTAGTTTTGGCGCGTTCGCGGAGCAGGTAGGTCCGAGTCTCTCACCAGCCGTTACTCACACTTCCATGTAGGACCCTCGTCTAAATTAAAGTGACAGAGCGCTACTTGGATCATGTAATTGAGAGAACATTTTCTTTAACTACTATATTCTCTCCAGAAAGCAACCTTCAACTAAAGTATCCAAATATCACCCTTGTCTGAAAATGCCTTGGCAAGTTTCAGGAAGCTCATCAGTCCTGATGATGATCTAAAGTTACATAGATCGAAACGCCGTCGACATACCCAAGGATTTTTACTCTCTCTATTGTATATAATTGTTTTTTAACCTTGTTTGTTGTTGTGTGACAGTCCGTTGACTTTGTTCACTTTTGTCACGTCCTGCACCATACTATTCACCTGAGCACCTGAAAATACAGTATAAGTACAAGTATTTATGTATATCCAAAAAAAGAAAAGATCAAAATAAATAACTTTCTCTACCTATACCTACAGCTTTTGCTCCCTAGCGTTTATTGAATACTCGCTACCCATACCTGTCCTCTAGGACCTAATCAGGCCAAAAACTGAACCATTGTATTTGAAAAAGCATCATTCCACCCCAGGTTCTAATAAATGGGGTTCCCTTGTTTATAAAAAACATTGGGGCTTTTTCAAGGCTTTAACTAATTAGTTATACAGTACAATGAATCCAAGGTTCATATTCAAAGTACACACAGTGACAGCATGTTAAAGGCACTTCAGTGTTATACTGCAACTGCGTTTGGGATTTGTGACAGTGGAAAAGTGGCACTCTTGAGATTTTCTGGTGGCAGCACACGATGTAAAACGATTTTGTTGAATAATATTTCATTTTTTTGCATGCCCATACATGCATGCAAAAGCAGAACTTGGTGGAGTTCTGGGCAGTTTTAAGCCTTGTTTAATGGCACAACCATATATAAATAAATCAAAGTTTTGGCAGTATAACAGAAGTATGTGGGTAGGATCCAGGTGACATATGGGTTAGGTGGTTTCAGGGTTACTTGAGTAAGGGCCAGGGTGCTCGCTGGAAAGAGGTCGAACATTTGTGTATTGATGCTTCCTCTGTATGGTGGGTGAATTCGGTAGGGTACATGGACATGCTTGTATTAAAAGAAGGACAAAAAAGAACGCATACGTCGCTGTCTATACAAGGGTGATTGTATGGCCTAAGCATGGGCGAATTTTGCGAATTTGGCGTGCGCGAATTTTGTGAATTTGCGAACTCGCAATCCGCAAAATCCGCGAATTCTCGCGAATTTGCGGATTTTTTTTGTGTTCACAAGGATTTCTGCCAGTTCGCGAGGGTTTTGTACCAGTTCGCAATTGCGAACTTACATGCCGGCTCGCAACGGTCACGATTATGTTGTTTCTACGTCTGGTTCATCATCACAGGTTCCCAACACCCTCTGTTTCACCCCTGCCACCCTCTGTTTCACCCATGCCACCCTCTGGTACATCAATGCCACCCTCTGGTTCATCATCACTGCAGATTATGGGGGGAAAAAGCAAGCACACCTGCCCTGCTTCAACTGACATGAATTCATTTGGGGTTGATTTATTAATGTGTCACTGTTTTAAAATTCCAGTCTGGCACCTGCTTCCTTATCTGTAATTTGCTTTCTGTTGCAGTGCAATTTTTTTTCCAAGGACCTTTGTGGCCTACTTGTAGCGATTCTATGATCTGGCTGTGAGGGTCAGAGCAGGGTCATACAATTGTTGCAACTAGCAACTGAACTCTGGAGGGGCCCCAGCCAGGAAGCACTACAGGGAATGGTTACTAATGATGAATTTGAACTTTTGCACCTGCTGAGTGCTTTCAGTTTAGCAAAACTCGTTTTTCTGCAGAACAGCATTACAGCAACTGTAATGCCCCAAACAAGCTTACTTGTGAAAGTTGATTTCTAATCCAAAAGTGATCCAAAGAAAGTCAAAAGGCCTCAAATCCAAAAAAGTGCAGGCAAATGTCAACCTGAGGAGTTATTCTCATAAAAATCATCATTTTCAGAAGGTCTATGCTGCTTGCTCGTGGATTTCTTGTGCAGAATTGCAATTTTTGTAATTTCGCAAGTGCAAGATTGTTGCTGCCCGCCGCACCTACATGTTCGCAATTGCGAACTTACACTGCACGTCGCAAAATTGTATCACCAAGAAAAGAAAATCCGCTGCGTGCGAATTTGCGGATTTTCGGTAAATTCGCGAGCGTTCGCGGATCGCGAATTTACCGAAAATCCGCGAGCGGAACGGATTTTCCGCCCATGCTTAGTATGGCCCTATCCCAATCATGCCAAGCATTGCTATCAGCAGTGTGTGGTCCAGGGTAGGTGTTACCCTTGGAATGGAAGAAGGGATTAGCGCCGCTATTTGGAGATAGCATAGTGGAGATATGGTTTTATGTTTTTCGTTCTACCAAACTTTTATTTGTAGGGAACAGGTGTAAAGTAATATTCATATACAATTAGTACAAATAAACAGGACTGTGCTATCTTTGCATATTTACTGATAGGGAGATGTAGAGTTCAGACCTGATTAACATAGACATGTAAGATGACATAAAAAAGCTTTTGTGAATCAGTTCCTCAGTTGATAGCTTTAAGAATTGCTCATGGGAGACCTCCCACTCATCTGCCCATGATATAGTTGAATAGTAATATAATTATTTCTTTGAACAAGCTGACATCAAATACAATGAAAGTTAATACACAGTGTAATTACAATTTACTAGTCTCCATCTCTCATTCCTTATTGGTTAGGATTATTTTTATGGTGCCCTCCAGGCCGGGGATGAAATATCTTAACCCTGGTGCTGTAGAGGGGGGTCTTTGGCTTGCCAATGATCGAGGTTTGGTTGCCCAATAGTTATTAGAATCATGGCCAATAAATTCCCTGAATCATGGCCAATAAATTCCAGTGCAAGATTGCTTAGTGAGACTAGTCGTGTGGCCTAGTTTATGGATTTTAGAAGAGCAATAGCTCAGACCCCAGTGAAGGCCCACTGGGAAGGAATCTAGCAGGCAGACTGAGTTGTGGTGAGTTGTAACCCTCAGAACAGTTATAGCTGTGGCTAAGGTGGACTGAGAGCCCACGTCTACAAGCTATAGTTCAGCTAATCCTCAAGTCAAGCAGCTGTGTCCCTAGAAATGAATTTTAGAGGGGGCGCACATTGGGACACAGATGAAACTGGTGGGTCCATCTACAAATATATATGTAGTGTTCTGTTCCACAAGATTGACTGACCTCTTCAACCTTCCGATGTCAGAAATTTCAATGGGCTTTGGAACCCGTACAATGTGTATACTCCAAACAAAGATAATGGATGGCAATCTTTTGCAGGGAAAAAAATAATGTTCAATCACAGTGTCAAAGGCAGAACGATTCAAGCCGGGGGAAGTGTTTAAATCAATGACAAAAGCTAAATCCATGATATTTGTAAATATATATATGTATGATTAGTTTAATGCACTGATACTCAAATACAGCCTGGCACGTAGCCGGAGGTATATTTTTAGGGGGCATGGCCATCAGCTATCACCAAACATTAAAGCTGTGCTCTATAGGTGCATTCTTTCCCAAATACTGGTGGCACCACTAAATATCGACCCCCAGAATATCGTGGTACAAGAATATATCGACAGAATATTTAAAGGTAAGTGTATAAAAGGAAGTAAAGATTTACTATTCCTAACTCTACATACCGTAATGATATATGTATCTTGTAGGTACATATAAGTGGTGGTAGGTATACAAAAAACGATATTATCTGTCTGCATTTTAGATTTGTTGTGCTGTTCTCGATATTGGGTGCCTTCAATATTCAGGTGCACACCGTGTGATTCTGTGTGAAGGAATGAGTTGTTATTAAAGCACACTCAATCAACTTTTCACAATCATCTTTAAATTCTATCAGTTAGATGGAATTTAAAGTAAATGGGTGTGAAGTTGTAAAGTAGGCTGACTCGCAACGTTGTGTATTTTCTAAACTGTTCAAGCTTTGTGAAATGTAAAGCTTATCAAGTTCTTAAAAAAATATGCTGGCTTCAGCTCAAGCCCTCCCCACCAATCTCTTGTGGTAGATCCCCAGCCTCCACACTCATAATTGTTTTGCTGGAGGATGTCCTATCAGGGATATTCTACCTCGGGAAACATCAAACCTGGAAGGCCCAAAAGGATAAACCCTACCTCATGTAAATCTAGGCAATTTTATAAGATTTGTAGTGTGGAATTTCTTATTCTGACCAAATTCTGTGGTGAAGTTTTAATTTAACTTGCCACTAATTTAAACTAACTTTACAGAGCGATTAGAGCATATCCATCAAGAGCGTTTTAGGAAACTAGTTGCAAACAGTGTGTTTTAACCCGTTTTGTGCTCTACCTCGCGGGTGCTGCCGTCTGCCGTTGGCCGACGGAGCCCCGCCGACTCTGTAGAACGCCCGCACCGCGACGGAAAAACCGCCGCGGTTAAGGCGTTAAACATTTTACGGCTTTACCAAGGGTGAAAACTAAATAGAATTTAAATGTAGTTTTAAAGGTGGTGTTGAGAAGGTCCTACAATGAATTTCTCTATAAGGATATGATAAAAGATGGATAGTTGAATCACATTTGATCAAAAGCACTAGTGAAAACTGCATGGACTTGAAGCAGTCTCTGACATTGGCATACACCCCTCATAGTTGCAGGCAGGTTGTTTGTAAGGTGTTGTACAAAAGGAGAGCTTTGTTAGACATCCACAAGCATGACAAGTAGGCATGGTAAAGGTTAGGTGATTGTGTGAGCTTGGGATGGGTCCATTTGAGGACTGTGGCCTGGCTGAGGATACTAGTTTCATAGTTTCATCTCCAATTAGAGGAGCCATATATTAGCAGGCAGCAGCATAATTATGAACATTCTCAACTGTTACACATGCCGTAGACTTCTTGCATAAAATCCTTAAGTATGTGGCTGACAATGATTGGACGAAAATGCACTTTTTTGAGTGGTGAATGTAGAAAGCAAGGAAGCCTGCCATTTCAACTAGAAATGGAAAATATCTCCTTGCAAAAGTATTGTTCGTCATTACCACAGGTGCAGATAAAAGTCAAACTTTATGTTATGAAGCAGTTTAGAGACTGACGTTTTTAAATGTACACTAGAAAGCCAAATCACCTCCTTAAGAGAACCTGAACTTCTGAGCAAATGGGTTGTCCTTTCCATCAATTATAAGAGAAAACATAGACATTTCTGATAGGCATTAAAAGAGAAAGTGGCATCACTTCTCACTAAGAGCATATGGTAACAAATAAGAAGGGAGTGCCATTGTTAATACATTTGCAAAAAGTAACAATGGTTAGACCTTATTAGGATTTTAAAGACCAACAGACAAGGTGATTTTTTAGATCTTACACTAAGATCCCTTCTAAATAATTAAATGCAGAGTGTGCTTTGAAATAACATTTGACCAGTTGAATTCTGAAAACATGACAACCTATAAGTTCCATTTACAATCTCTTATCATCGTTTCTTTACGTGTACCTAGCTCTCATTTTGCTCCTTTAGGCTCACTCTTGCTTTCTCTGATCTGTTCCAATCTCCGGCCCTACTACCTCTCTCAATATTTTCCCCACTATCCCATTCTTTTTTTGTGTTGTAATTCTTTATTGAGTATTCAAACATATAAAAAGAGTTAGATGAATACAAACATAATAATAGGTTACATTCACCTGGACGTTGCCATCAACAAACTACAGAAGATTGATATCTAATTCCTATGAACAGGAAATAATACTAACTTAATGTGAAGTAGGGGAAAAGGGACAAGGGGAAAGGGATAATAGGGGTTGGGGTACTAGTTAGCCTGCAGGGAACCACTATCCCATTCTGTTTCCTGCTAAATCTATCTTCCCATTCCTGTATCTCATTCTCTCTCTCTTGCCATTTCTATTTACTCTCATTTCTTTCTCTCAAACTTCCCTCCTTTTCTAGACCCTTATCTCTCTATCTTTTCTTTTATCGTCTTTGTATTTCTCACTATTTGTTATTCTCTCTCTAGTCCTCTTTTCCCTTGATCACGTATATCAACTGAAAGTTGCTCTTGGCTGTGCATGGCTATTAGCAGCACTTGCAACCTTTCTTTGACAACTGTGCTCTTTGCTGCTCCCCAGTCCCAGAAGTTTACCATCCTGGGGGCCTTCCGGAACTGAAGAAATCCCTCCCTATCATGGAACAAAGAAGTTAGTGCAATGTAGCCATAATATCCCTGCAGCTTGTTGTCAATTCTTGTTAGACAGGACATCAGGCTGCATGGATTTGACAGGTTTAACTGCTGTAGGGCAGAAGATGACCCGTTGACCTGCACCACGATACCTTCACAGTGCAGTGGACTTCAACGAGTCATCCACATTACTGGAAAAGAAAATGTTTCTGGTAAAAACACCAGAAATGTTTTCTCCTCCAAAATCAAAGTCAGCATGCAAATATATTTTGTTTTGTTGTATTGCATAGCACAGTTACACAGCAAAACAAAAAAGATTAGCAGACATCACTAATGGAGTCTGCGGGATCCACAAATGTCCTACCACACAGCGTTCCTCGTCTTCTCCCAATAACAATTGTACCACACTTGTGTGACTCCGGTGGCGGAGTGAGCTAAAGAATGATGATGGATTGAACCCAGATCAGTTGACTGGGGGTGAGTGCTTGAATTGTTCAACACTCCGTCCATCTTCCCCTTTGGTTTTGC
This sequence comes from Lissotriton vulgaris, assembly GCF_964263255.1. Taxonomy (NCBI): domain Eukaryota; kingdom Metazoa; phylum Chordata; class Amphibia; order Caudata; family Salamandridae; genus Lissotriton; species Lissotriton vulgaris. The sequence goes on from NW_028245947.1 coordinate 848,859, forward strand.
TTTGACTGTGCTACCACCCATGAAAGGAGTTGCTCTCAAATGCCCCTAATACACAAGGAAACATCAAGATTCTGTCTTGCATATTTACCTATTTTTGTGATGTGGGTAGCTGCCTTATTTAGGCCAGGGCTCGTTCAGCATTCAGGAAAACCTGCCAGGCCCAGACATGTCTAAAAACAAGGTGCCTAGGGTAATCCAGGGAGGTGTAGCTGGCATACATCCCTCTACCTATTCTTCGACGGAATCCCTTGCAAACACCAAACTTTGGTTAGATCATAGAAATTCCTATCACCCAACATTCCCACGCTTCTCCCATTAAAAATGCTACCCCAAATGTTCACCAAATATTGTGTATTTAGTACATTACTTTGATAGGACCTCCAAACAGCAATTTATGGGCTATGACCATAAATTAGATAAAGGTAAAGCAGAATTTCAAAGGAGTCAATTCATTAAAAAAAAGCAGATTCATACTACATAGACCTTAAATTACAATATACAAAACTCAAAAATATTAGTCAATGTTCTGCAGAGATGTGTAGAGAGGTCAATTATATTACAAATGCTTTCACCCTCAAATGCCCTGATTATGGCTTCCACAATATTTGGTTCAATGATATGAATCCTCATTGTGTTGAGCCTGGCAGGGTTATCTAGATGTAAAACAATTTTTGAAAGCTAGTCTGTTAGAGCAGCCCTTTGTGACATGGCAGGCTGTATTGGGTCATTCCATATTCACACTACAGCTAGTTAGGATATTTGCTGCCCTGGGCAGCAGACACATTAACCTAAAAATGACCTCGGCCCTGTAAACAAAATAACGATCTCTAGAGCAGATACATTATCTCGCTAGGCTATATTTCACAACAAGTCAATGTGGACTAATGCAATGTTGTCAAATGTAACTTGTACCTGACTTGTGATAACTCTGCCCCAGCACAATAGGCTAATCAAAGAGTTTCCAGATTGGAAATTGCCTCAGAATGACTGGTAGTGACAACCACTTATGTATAAGAAATAGGAAATACCATGGAAGGTATTGGCTTAAGAACAAAATGACTCAAAGTCCTGTAAAGTTGTGCAACCTCTTCACACAGCAAAGTCTTGTTTGACATTTCATATATGAAAGGTGAGAAGGGAGTTCAGCTGATGGTCATGGAATTCTTGGCCTCTCAGTTGTGACAGTGAACTAGTGTTGGTACTACCTTTCATATCAGTTTTTTGAAAAGTGTGTCATCACACAAGGGTCCATCATATCTCCTCTATCATTCAACATCAACTTAACCCACTTACCAAACCTGATTAAACCATTCCACTTCAGCTGTTACAACTATGTACATGACACCCACATTTACAAATTGATGGTCTGGAAGACCTCTGCAACTTGATGACTGCCTCTGGGCCATAAATAAACATAAGGATGATGAATAACCATCTAAAGCTGAATACCACGGAGACAGAGCATATGCCCTGCAGACAAACCACCGGCCTAGCACCGTATGGCCTAAGGAACATCAGAATCCTCCAACAATGTCAAGAGAAGTAAGAAACCTAGGCCTAACCATAGAGTCAGACCTATATTTGATACCACATGTTAAAAACATAAAACAGAATGCCTTCTACACGATGAAAACACTATGGGCCAGATGTAGGTAATTCTTTTTTACCGATTCATAAATACCGAATTTTACCGATTCAGTATTTATGAATCAGTAAAATAGAATGGGAGAGATTTAGGTAAAATCGGTAATTGAATTACCGATTCTGTAAAAATCGGTATTTACCGAATCGGTAAATACCGATTTGGTAATGCCCATTGATTCCTATGGGCATTGAAGCCCATAGGAATCAATGGGCATACCGAATCGGCATTTACCGATTCGGTAAATACCGATTCCAGCAAGGGAGCAGGGGGTGTCACTTTGACACCCTCTGGCACCCCAAATACAGGCATGTGTGCCATGTGGCACACAGACATGCCCTAAGGGCATGTCTGTCTGTCACATGGCATAGGTGTGCATGCACACATGTGCATGCACACCTGGATTCGGTATTTTCCCACCCAATTGGATTGGGTGGTAAAATACCGAATCTGTAAGCCCTTAGGGACTCAAAAGAGTCCCACCTACATCAGGAAGTTACAGAATCTGTAAAAAATACCGATTCAGTATTTTACCGATTCGGTAAATTTACCGAATCGGTAAAATTGGGCCCCTACATGCCAATTCCTAAATACCGGTCGGTAACATCCGAAATCGGCCGTTACCGACCGGTATTTGGGCTCCTACATCTGGCCCTATGTTTCATCCTCCCATACATTGGATACCAACAGAAACTGTAAACCATCATCACACTCATAATTTCTAGGTTTGACTATGGCGACCTTGGGGCACCTGCGCTCATCATATGCAAAATACAACATATCTAAATGCTGCTGCAAGACGTCTTCTCTGCCTTCACCCAAGAGAACACATGACTCCAGTCTTACAGTCACTCCACTGGCTTCCGATAGCAGGTAGGGAAATGTTCAAGGCACTTTGCTTTGTTCACAAACCCCCCAAAGAAAAGGACTGCTAGTACCTACAAGCTATATTCAAGCAATTCAAATAGATCAGTACACTGTGCTTCAGGCTTGTACCACTTATCATACCACCTTACCATAAGAAATCCATAGGAGGCACTGCTTTCTCATTGCAAGCTGCCAAGCTCTCAAAGCATCCAGCAGCACATACACTTCAGAAGAGAGTTGAAAACATGGCTGTTTCCAAAACAACTTCATCACCACACATCCAAGCCACATAACCTGACACGACAGTCTCACCCTCAAGCTCAATCTTTAGTTTGCAATCCACAGGCTGGAAACAACCCGACCAGCAAATTATACATTCGATAAACAGATAAGTTAAGAAGGGCAGATCTATGCCTTGCCAGCGTATTATTTAGTTATGTAAGTTCATTCAGAACATTTCCGGCCCACAATAATACTAATGTCCAAATATCCAGCGGTCAGCAGCCAACGTAGCTTACACCACTTACGTTCAATTGAGGCATATGTGCTATGAGGTTTGTCCATCACCAGTACTGTGCAGCCAATAAACCAGGCATCACTAAATGAACAAACATAGAATAACGTAAGAGATCTGTCACATACCAACTTTCAATCAGAGGACTTTAATACAGTCCTTGGCTGCAGATCCTAAATATCTATACATTATGGCCACATCTTTTCATCTCACAATGACATTCAGATATGAGATGATAGCAACAATGCACATCCCAGCAGACCTCTCCACTTCTCTCTCTCTCTCTCCAACAATCCCAGATCTGGCCAAGAATTATACACTGGGGCAGATTTACTTTGCATCAGGGTTGCGTCACTTTTGTGGTTCAGCCCAACACAAAATTACTTTTGGTTTTTACAAAGCTATTCAAAGCCGTTTTGCATGGCTTTGTGTGGTTTAGTGAATACAAAGTAACGCAAGGCAGCGCATAGACATACCTAGAGTTATCTTGCATTAGCAAGGCCTTCCATGAGTGGAGCATGGGCTTTTCATGCATCCACCATAGATTTAGCTATCTTAGATTTACTAAAGCTAGTAAACCTGCACATTTATCAGAATGCTACGCCTTCCTCAGAAAGGCGTAAAGAGAAGAAATATTTTTAATTCGTAACTTCCTCTTTCTACGTGGGCTGCATTCTGAGACACATATGGAAAGATGGATATGCCTCTATGGATTGTTTTGTGCAGGAAGGTGCTCCTTCCTGCACAAAACAATCGTGCCCTTAATGCAGGCACCATAGCACAAGGGTGGTGCAAGGCAGCACACATTGCACCAGCACTAGGAGGCAGCAGAAATGCGCTCTATCCCTGTAAATATGGTGCATTTCTGTGGCTTCCCTTTCACACAATGCAGCGCAGGAAGTTGCCTTGCTGTATTGACTTGTGTGAAATGTAAATACATCTGTCTCAAAATTACTGAATGGACACCCTAATGCAATAACCGGCTAACAGACTATAACCATACAATACAATAAAGGGACCTGCAGAGCTGTTGGAAGCTGTCAGTGTACTGAAAATCCATGTCTGTGTCTCATCATCCACCAGATTGCTACAAGCTGCATCCCATAACACTATGACCTGAATCTGTGACATTGTCCACATAATTGTGAAAGTGCTGCATTCCCACATATTCCATCATCTGCTGTATAATCTGCAGATTATAACGAAAGCAATTTTTTTTCTAATTCAGACAGATCAAAAATTACTAAAAACGCTGCAACACCTTCACAGAAGGTTATTTATTGCAGTATTTGGATGTGAAACTGGTACTAATGAAGTGAAACCTTTGCCCAGACAGTGCTAATGTGTACAAATGAAAAAAAGGAAAGTGAAACTAGCACAAAATGTGTTGCAATAAACTGCATAATTTGTGTTTTCGTGCCACACAATTTAGTCAACATTGCAGCATAATTTAGCCCCCACCACAGTATAATTCCATTTGTCCTATCTGTACCCCAGCAAGGTTGTCACATAGTTCACTTTACAACATTCTCTCTGTTTGCAGTCAAAGAAAGAAAAGTAAACAACATCTCCAATTAATAGAATAGGAATCAGCTTTTCAGAAGACATAGACTGACATTTAATTTGTCTTGGAACAGCAGCAAATATAACAAGATAAAAACAAAACGTAAGGCATTTTATTACTCAAATACGTTCTGAACACCTGCACTTCTGTACCTCAATCATTTGGGGGGGAAGATTCATTTGGGCTGGTCTTGCACTCAAATGCACCCCGGTGGCAATGGCCCTGCATGCGACCCCCTGGTCAACAGCAGCACTGAGCTACTACTGTTTACTCAACTCAGCACTAACATTAAAAAGATGTTAAATAAACAGGCAAGCATTTATTTAAAGGTTAAGTGAAGTTTAAGAAAGAAAGTAACTAAGGTGTCCTGCACCTCTTAACTTTAGCAACACTTTTGTTTTTAAACACATCTTGCAGCAAAAGTGTAAACATTTTATAAAGTGTCTTCAAAATTTAAACAGTGTATTTCATTTACATGCAAAACCGTTTCTCCTTAGTACATCTGATTATATCAGTGCGTTCAGAAGTATTTTTTTGTTTAAAGCGATAGTTTTCGAACATGAAATAAAAACATTAATTCTTACCCCCACCCAGACAACAATGGCAATATTAAACTAAAGGTTAAGTCAGTTTTTGTGTGCATCCTCTAAGTGGGGTGGGTTCCTATTATGCATGAACGACATTATACTTCATTAAATCACCACAGGAGTGGATTTTGTAGAGTGCACATCCTGAACTCATATTGTGAGGAAACCAGCCACAATACTTACCGCTTGAACGTTTCTACCTCGGACATGCTGAACACCACCGGAATACCTGTGAGAGTCATAAAGAAAGGTCTACGTCAGATAGGGATAAGAGGACTACCTATAAAAACCAGCACATTCTCTTTAAACAGGGAAGCGGGTTAGCCGCTGGAATGAGCCAATCCAGGAAGCCTCAGGGAGTATAAAAGAGAGACATCAGCAACCAGGAAGAGAGCGCAGGGAGGACAGAGATGCCAAAGGATGGAGGAAGGATAATTTACTTACCTGTAATCCTAGTTCTCTTCCAGGGGTCTACTCATCAAAGTCATAAGCACTGAATAGTCCCGCCCACGTGCGGGACCCCGGAGCAATAGCCAATAATATGCATATATATACATATATATATATATATATATATATATATATATATATATATATATATATATATATATATATATATATATATATATATATATATATATATATATATATACATGTATATAAATACATATAAATACACATAAATACCATATATATATATATAGATAATATGCATATACATATACATATGCAGCCTGAGATACACCAAACTAAGCTCAAAACTGCCATTATTGCATGTAAAACGTTTTACATTTGCCAAATAAAGACATATAAAACACATTATATGAAAATGTACAGAAGAACCACTGCCCTGGGTTTCTTTGAAACACACAACCTATTTTCAAAGGTAAAAACAGGCAGGATCATAGAAGCAGATTTAGCCTAGATAGGCTGCATAGTAGCAACTGAAAAATTGGCGCCGTGCCTTTAAGACCTCCATGACCCTCCAGGCTCCCATCATGGACCACAGGTGACAGTTAGGTCAGTTCTTTTGGACAGCGTATAACAGTGTGATAACAGCATGAGCATGGGTAACATGTAACATAGACAGTCCTGGTATTCGTCCAGGGAGGTGGGTGGGTTGCTTATGACTTTGATGAGTATACCCCTGGAAAAGAACTAGGATTACAGGTAAGTAACTTATCCTTCTCTTCCAGGGGATACTCATCAATAGTCATAAGCACTGAATAGAATAGCAAGTCCATCCCATACCCTGCGGACGAATACCAGTCTCTCTAAACAGTATACTAATAAATATTACCCAAACAAATTCCTCAGGGATGCTTGACCAACCTGAGCATCCGCCTGAGTATCAGAATCAAGGAAGAAATGGCGTGCAAAGGTATGAACCGAACGCCACATAGCTACCTTACAAATTTCATGCATTGGAACATTTTTAAGCATTGCTATCGTAGCAGCTTTTCCTCTAGTGGAATGCGCTCTCGGCTTGCCCGGGAGCTGCTTCCGTGCCAACTGATAAGATAACATAATACATGACACAATCCATCTAGAAATAGACCTCTTAGATGCAGGCAAGCCTGTATTCAGAGGGCCGTAGTTCACAAACAAATGATCAGTCTTTCGAACACTTTTGGTTTTATCAAGATAAAATTTCAGAACTCTTTTTAAGTCCAAAGATTGTAGAGCTTTCTCAGCTGGAGTGTTCGGGTTAGCAAAGAACGTAGGCAGTGTAACTGACAGGTTAATGTGAAAATCCGAGACCACCTTAGGAAGGAATCTCGGATGAGTCCGAAGTACCACTCTATTCGCATGGAAAACGAGATAAGGTTCTGTAGTACAAAAAGCTTGAATCTCGCTCACCCTGCGCACAGAAGTGATAGCTACTAGAAAGGCCACCTTCCACGACAGATGTTGAAGGGACGCCTTATGAATAGGTTTGAATGGAGGACCCATCAATTTGGACAAAACCACATTAAGCTCGCAAGAACGAGAGGGAGACCTCACCGGGGATAATTTTTCCTGAGACCCTCCAGAAAATCCTTTACAACTGGCATTTGAAAGAAATAAACCTGAGTGGGGGATTTTCAATATGCTGTTATTGCTGCCAGATGGACCTTTATAGAAGAATACTGTAAACCTGCTTTGGCCAAAGAAAGTAAGTATGGTAACAGTACCTGTTCTTTACCTCGAATCGGATTATGACCTTCAGCAGTGCACCACATGAAAAACCGCTTCCACTTGAAAGCGTACGACTTTCTTGTAGAAGCTCTTCTCGCCTCTCTTAAAATGTGCATACAATCCTGCGAGAGGCCTAAATGTCCGTATTGGACGAACTCAGGAGCCACACTGCTAGCTTTAGGGACGGCAGGTTGGGATGGAACACCCTGCCGTTTGCTCTGGTCAGCAGATTCGGATGGTAAGGTAACCTCCACATCACTGGAGTCAAGCTATCCAGGCTGAAGAAGGCTGATAGCCAGAAACCGGTCCTTGGATGCTTGATTCCGGTCTAGGAAAGACATGGCTTGGTAGTTCGGGCTGGACTGTTCCCATGAGGCACAGGGTCAAGGCTGATTTGCATATAGCCATTGTCTGACCTAGGGTGGTGTGGAGTGCAAGAAAACGATGGATTTAGCCCCAGATCTTTGTACTGGGGTGAATGTAAGACATTGTTCTGCATTCTGTCCATCAACTGTGTTTTTTGCAATTTTCACCCCGAGTGAGCTGGGTATGCTCAGACGTGAGTCCCAGGCTCTCCAAATCACTGAAGTCAAGCTATCCAGGCTGAAGAAGGCTGATAGCCAGAAACCAGTCCTTGGATGCTTGATTCCGGTCTAGGAAAGACATGGCTTGGTAGTTCGGGCTGGACTGTTCCCATGAGGCACAGGGTCAAGGCTGATTTGCATATAGCCATTGTCTGACCTAGGGTGGTGTGGAGTGCAAAAAAATGATGGATTTAGGCCCAGATATTTATACTGGGGTGAATGTAAGACATTGTTCTGCATTCTGTCCTTCAACTGTGTTTTTTGCAATTGGAACATTTTTAAGCATTGCTATCGTAGCAGCTTTTCCTCTAGTGAAATGCGCTCTCGGCTTGCCCGGGGAGCTGCTTCCGTGCCAACTGATAAGATAACATAATACATGACACAATCCATCTAGAAATAGACCTCTTAGATGCAGGCAAGCCTGTATTCAGGGGGGCGTAGTTCACAAACAAATGATCAGTCTTTCGAACACTCTTGGTTTTATCAAGATAACATTTCAGAACTCTTTTTAAGTCCAAAGAGTGTAGAGCTTTCTCAGCTGGAGTGTTCAGGTTAGCAAAGAACGTAGGCAGTGTAACTGACTGGTTAATGTGAAAATCCGAGACCACCTTAGGAAGGAATCTCGGATGAGTCCGAAGTACCACTCTATTCGCATGGAAAACAAGATAAGGTTCTGTAGAACAAAAAGCTTGAATCTCGCTCACCCTGCGTGCAGAAGTGATAGCTACTAGAAAGGCCACCTTCCACGACAGATGTTGAAGGGACGCCTTATGAATAGGTTCGAATTGAGGACCCATCAATTTGGACAAAACCACATTAAGCTCCCAAGAAGGAGAGGGAAACCTCACCGGGGCTAATTTTTTCTGAGACCCTCCAGAAAAGCCTTTACAACTGGCATTTGAAAGAAAGAAACTTGAGTGGGGGACTTTCAATATGCTGTTATTGCTGCCAGATGGATCTTTATAGAAGAATACTGTAAACCTGCTTTGGCCAAAGAAAGTAAGTATGGTAACAGTACCTGTTCTTGACCTCGAATCGGGTCATGACCTTCAGCAATGCACCACATGAAAAACCGCTTCCACTTGAAAGAGTACGACTTTCTTGTAGAAGCTCTTCTCGCCTCTCTTAAAATGTGCATACAATCCTGCGAGAGGCCTAAATGTCCGTATTGGACGAACTCAGGAGCCACACTGCTAGCTTTAGGGACGGCAGGTTGGGATGGAACACCCTGCCGTTCGCTCTGGTCAGCAGATCCGGATGGTAAGGTAGCCTCCTGTGCGGTACTTTGGACAGGTACAGGAGATCCGGGTACCACCATTGGCGAGGCCAATCTGGAGCCACCAGGATCAGGTCTGTCTTGGACTTGTACAGCTTCTTGATCACCAAGGGAATGAGGGGAATCGGTGGAAAAGTGTAGAGTAATGTTTCTGACCAGTCCATCCACAGTGCATTCCCCTTGGACCCTCGTTGTGGGTATCTGGACGCGAAGACGTGGCATTTTGCATTTTCGGCGTCCGCAAAGAGATCGATTTCTGGAGGTCCCCCGGCCTGGAAGATGTCTCTTACCACCTCCTCTTTTAAGACCCATTCGTGTGCTTCTGCGAAGTGCCTGCTTAAGTCGTCTGCTTGAACCTTGAGGACACCCGACAGATGAACCGCCGATATTTTCATGTCTCGAGCCAGAAGCCACTTCCAGATTCCTTGCGCTTCCAGCGACAGAGGTCTGGATCTCGTTCTGCCCTGCTTGTTCAGATAGTACATCGTTGTTGTGTTGTCCGTTTGAACAAGCAGGGAGGATGTTTTGTTCGCAGGAAAGAAAGCTTTGAGAGCTAGGTGGACAGCTCTGAGTTCTAGCATGTTTATATGATACAGCCTTTCTTTTTCTGACCACACTCCTTGAATTTGAAGAGACCCTGTAGTGTAGTTCCTAGTTTCCCACTAGGCCCTGCGCATTGGAATAACATAAACAGTAGTATCGACGTGGAACTGCGGATATTCCAGGCCTCCACTGACTATGCTAAACTTAATTGGGTTGTGTTACCAACTAGCTCAGAGGTCACTGGAAACTTTCTTCTCTGCATAGGAAGTGATCAGCTTCCTTGGCACAGACAAGAAGGGATTCAGCTTTCCAACAACCGTGCAACATGACAACTTTGCTCCTCAGATCAAGAGTCAATCTCTAGGGTCGTGTGAAACAATAGACATGTATTTCACTCAGTCAGTCTAGTGCAGTTTACTTTCACGGTATGTAGAGAATAGAGAGACGGGCGTTAGTCAATAAAGGGTTAACATTTATTGAACAGTCTTTCTTCTCGTACAAGAGAAATGTATTGCCACAATTGCAATAATTGTTATTATAAAAAGTACGTACAGTAAGATAAGTATTGCGAAATAGAACTGTAAAAGCATTGATATGGTTTCTTAGCCATACAATGGTTTAAAAGTAATAAAACATATATACAGTCATATATACATTAGGCTAACATACTCAACTGGTGCTTCTAACTAAGCCTACCCCAGTGTGCCTGACCTAAGCCTAACACGTGAAAGGGGAGTAAGTAAGTAGCTTTAAGTTAAGTTGGTTTTGCCAAGGTTTGTTTCAAGAATTCTCGTCTAAGGGTTTAGTCAACACCATACCTCTGAATAGAATGATGGAGGATTGGTATCTCCTTCAGGGGTCTCTCTCGATATCCCAGTCACCCGTGAGGGTAAACCGGAAGCGCCGGGACTGAATTTCTCTGCACGAGAAAGGCAGCGGCTTCTCTTCAGCGCGTCGAGGAAGGAGGGGGGACAGCGTCCGCGGGCAGCTGGAATCTGCTGGATGTCTTCGCAGAGGACGGCTGTTCAGCTCCTTAAGCGTACTGCACCATAGGTCGCGCTTTAGCGGCGATAATGGTATCAGCAGCTTCACCACCACAGGATAGCAGGCTGCAGCGACAGAGTGCTAGATTTACCAACACGGGGTCGTGCAGGCAGCTGGCTTCAGTAGCTCGTACAACAGGCATTGCTTAAGGCAACGTTGGTAATATTTATACCTGACAGGTGCCGGGTTTGACGCAAGTTTGCTGGACATAAGACGTCAATTAAAGATGTCACTAGGAAGTGATAGTTATCAGTTGCTCATTAGAGTTCTATTACTAATCAAAACATAGCAAGCGGGGATTTCCAGGTTTTCTGAGTTTTTATCTTGTTGAAGAACTCGGAGTGTTATCTAGGAATATCAGATAGTGACTACTGCTCTGTCATTGCACTAATTGGTCGCAAAGGAAGTGGCAGAGGGAACTATGCTGGAATGTGGCTCTGTTCGTGTGAGGCCAGAGATGACTTTTCAGAAAATCGCACTTGAACGGTTATGCCAATATAGGGAATAAATGGATTTATAGCCGAATAGGGGCATAAGGTCACAGTATCGATCAGGAACCTAGATAAACACGCAACACCCACTCCACGGGTTAATGTCCATCAAAATTACTAAAACTAAGCAATTAGATGCATGTGTAACATTGCCCACCCCAAAATACATAAATGCATTCGAAATAGGCGTACTTGTAATACATGAATTTAGGTACTGTACGTTTTTTAAAAGCATAGTAATCATTCATAAAATTATTGCATATGAAATCAATGAACGATTATGCAAAAGGAATTACACATGAAGTATCTCTGACAGAAGAAAAGCGAGATAAAACATCACATAAAAATGCATTGTAATAACATGTGTGCTAGAGGCTGGTGTCATGTTATGTCTCTAGATGTGTTTAGAAATAGAAGTGTGAAGCTTCTGTTCTCTAAGAATAGTTTTTACGTTAAGCAAAGAATTGTTCGTGCCAAAAAAGGTCAATATTAGAAAAATTGTCCAATTCAAAGAAAATAGATTTCCAAAGCTCTTGGCAGTTTTTGTTGATCAAAACTGAAGGCCGAATTCAGAGTTCATGGGAACGCTGTGTGTCGGAAAGCTTCTCAAAAGTTATTGTTTCTCTATGGGTGAGAACATCGTATCAGACAGGCTCTCAAAGAATTGGTCTACAAAATCAGGTGATAGTTCAACCAAATTAGATAGCGCTGTAACTTGGCAGGTGTGAGAATGATTGCTGTCATCGAAGGCAGGACCAGCAATGCTCACAGAACGTTGTACCTGGATGATGTTGCTTTTGTCACTCGCTCCACTGTTACCACTTGGCTGTAGCACAGGAGTCTCCACGAATGCCGTCATCAGGATTGGTAGCCGCTGGGGACAACACAATGCGTGAGCCGTTATTGGACTGAGCAAAGTATCGACGTCCATTGGTACTGCTGATGGAAGTGAAAGACAGATGTCCAACACACATTCATCGCCGCAAAGCATACACCGTAGCACAGGTAAAATGCAATTTTGCCATATCGGTCTGAATGAAAGGAACCAGGTCATGTTTAGATCTCTCAGCCTGGCCAATCCGAGGACGTTAGTTATCCTGTCCCGGTAGCGCATTGCTAGGATTGTCTCTTCTATTCCCATGGGAGCTATGTCTGAGCCGAGGCTTGCCATAACGTAGCAGGAGGGTCAAAAATAGAATCCCTGCGACGAGTCCCAAAAATAATGGTATGCCGCCAAAAATGGAGTGCACAAAATTAGGAAAGATTCCCAAAATTGCCTGGAAGGGTGTTAGCAGTCCCGTAAAGACTGTCTTAAATATGCCTGGGATGCTTGTTGCACTAGACATGTTAAGGAGTTGGCTGAACATTTCTACGAAATGCACGGGGCAATTTGTTGATAAAAGGTCATGAACCTCAGTAGCCGTCCTTGCGACTAGAAGATCATACGTCTCTTTAGATGACGTTATAGGCACTGTTGTCTGTAAAAGTACAGATTTCATTTTGCTTAATGTATCAATTCGTATAGAATAGAGATTCAGACGAGGCCAGAGGGGAGTCACTATGTCTGGAGGCCCGCTCGGGAACAATGCTTGCATACAACATTTGACCATGGACGTAACTTGTACTAGATAACTTTTCCCTGGCGTCAGGCCACAACATCTGTGATCCGTTCTAAGAATGTAACTCCCGTTTGCGAGTTGCATAAAGAAGGGCTCTATCTGAGTTGCAGGTGCGACTAGCTGGTGGCATGAAAGGTTGTTTGAATTTCCATCACATGTTCCGTGTAAATTAATACCCTGACACAAAAGTATACCGCTTAGTGAATGTTTACAATTTTCACCACTAAGAAATACATTTTTGTCACTGTCACTATAGCAAGAATGAGTGTATGGTAATTTCCATTCGGATTTTACATATCCTTTACCCAATTGTTCATACTGGCCAGCAGGTATGTACTCAAGGCACTTTTTAAATCGGAAAGTTGTTATCGGAATTGTGATAATTCCGTGTATTATCCATTCAATGACAGGACTCTCTGACATTGTCAATGATAATCTCTCGAGTTTTTCGATGCTCAGGATTGTATAGTCTGCTCCTTTCTGTGCCAAACTGATCTGTTTATCAGTAAGGTTAAAACTGGAAAATAATGACGTTGTGTTGATTAAACGCCAAGGCACATAGCCTGAACGAAGATTTTGCAGCGTCCAGCCTAATTCTATAATAGAGCGTAATTGAGATTGGCCATGTTGTAACATTAGCAAATCTCTGTCTATCACATCAAAGGCAGAGGATACAATATTGTCCAACGAATATATTCTGGAAGACAGAGTCGTTAACCCATTGTCTACCACAGAAAGTGATTTCTCCAAATTAATACGATCAATTTCTCGTATTTTGTCAGCAGTGGAGTAGAACAATGTTCCCATTGATTATACATAAAAACATTTCTAGGCTGTGCAGATTTATGCAAGTAATGATCCCCATAGTGGGTGTAACAGAATAACTGCTCATAACTAGATGAACCTTGTAAATAATCATGATCTGTGAATCTAGCTGACATTACTAAATCAGACATCATGTCATTAATACTGTTAAAGTCCCAATCATCAGAGAATGTACTTGGTGTCACAAAATCACTTAAGGAAACCTTTAGTTGATGAGGATACTTCAGGATTTCGACCGGACCATAGATCTCATAGTCTGTTTTCTCCCATACTACCCCACCAGGTATTGGAATTGCTGTGACATTTACTGTCACAGCAATTCCAATACCTGTTTACTGTTGACAGTTCTCTTTTCTTCACGTGGGATGATCTGAGTGGTTTCAGGACTAGGTTGATGTTCTGACTTGCTGTGTCCATTCAATTGTAACGAACTTCCCTAAAATTAAAACTAAAATTAGGCATAGTAGGAGTATGAAAACCCCTGAGAAAATCCAATGCTCAATCAACGGTGAATCCAGATATAGTTCTTTGATTTGTTGAAGGAGTCCTGTTGTATTTTCTTTAGAATACTTTTTTGTTTCTGGCATCACTTCGGGGTCATTTTGATCTTCAGAGAAGTTGTCGAAGTTGATGAAATAACCAGAGGCAGTTCTGTCAATTGATGGGATTGTTCTTTCAATCTGTCTCTCTGTAGCACTTTCTGATGCCACATCATTGTAGACTGGTGTTGTTTCTTGACGAACTGTTTCAATCTGTGTTTCAAGAGGCACGAGTTCCATGGCATTATTGCATAGTCCTTCATTGTGCACTGCAGGCTGATCGAATGTGATTAGTCTTTCAGTTTGAACCTCTTGGATTGTTGCAAGTTTGGGTATTCTGTTGTTTCTTGGGAGTCCACTGGGCCTACTGTTGATTATAGGCCACATGCTTGTGGTTTTACCAGATCGATAGACACGACTCTGTTCTCCTTTTTACCAGCAAGGGGCGGTAGCACAACTGATCTTGTTCCGGTGACTGCTAAGACTGGTACTGCTTTTCTGTAAGAAGGCCCAAATTCCTTCTTAACCGCGATCTTTTCTCTGACTAGATCCCCAATCTTTGGAATCCAGACAGGCCTTGCTGGGGCTGTTGCGGGTGGTGCCTCGTCAGTGGTACTTGGCTGTTGCTTTAACTTTACGTTGCTTAATGATATTCTTGTTTCATTCAGTTCCTGTAAGACAGCCAAACGATCTTTTACATCAAAGTGCGTTGTTTCTTCTTGTACCACTGACATCTGACTATCGAGGTCCTGAACTCGCATTCTAATTCCGAACAATAGTTCGTATGGGCTGAAACCTTTTAGAGAATTTCTTGGCATGTTGTTAAGACTAGTCTGGACACTTATTAAATGTTTGACCCACCCAGCGCCTGAACCTAATACCTTCGCTGTTATAGATTGCTTTATGTCACGGTTTTTTCTTTCTACCACACTATTCCCTCCCGGGGTATGACGGACAAGAATACCGCAACCCAATTCCCATGCTAGCCATGGCCTCCCTATAAGCTCGAGAGCTGAAAGCAGGACCCTGGTCAGAATGGAACGTGGTAATTGCGTATGTGCCGATATTGACTCGCAAATCTTTTATAACCGTTCTAGCGTCAGCCGAGCGCTGGAGGCCTCATTTTTTAAGTGCTTTTCGTCTTAATGGTGTACACTGGGACGCGCTTCTTTTCTTTGATTGCGCAGATAGACCGCGTTATGCAGTCTATCAGGATTTCTGAAACTATACTTGCCGGTTCATCACTGCGATCTCTGTTGCAGTCTGGACAGTTCTTTGCGAAGTCATGAATTCCTTCACTCATGTCCGGCCACCAGTACTCTGATTGCAATTCTTTCAGAGAGGCTTTGATTGTTTGGTGTCTCAGACCCAATCCCATTTGTGCTTCCAGTAAGAGGAAGCCCCTCCTGCTCCTGTTTGGAATTACTCTGTCCCCCACTCCAGGGATTCGAGCAAAAGGAACGGAGTTTGCATCGATTACGTATGCATAATTGAGTGGATAGTTTACGGGTAATGCTGCACAGTCGCCTTTTACGGTCGTTTTTACTGCCAGCATGGTTTCCCCGTCTATGTACTTATCTGTACGCTTTTTTGTGGCTACGGAAGCCGGTTTAGTTGCTTCCGCTGTGGCTGTATTAGCCAATGAATTCCCTGCAACGTGAACGCCATCACGTTGAAGACTCTGTGCGTGAATCACGTGAGTCTTTTGTAGTTCTTTGTGTAAAAGAGCTACTTCGTTCCAGAGCAATTTATGCTTTATTGTGGCACCTGTGTCATTTTTGTAGTCGTTTTCGATCCAATTCTGCAGTTTATTGTTGTAAGAGTTGACGCAAAAATGAGAATCGCACACTATAAGTGTCGGGAATTCACGTTCTGCATTTTCGAGCGCCATCTTTAAAGATCTGATTTCAGTTCTTTGAACCGAACAGTTTCTTACAGATTCAGTTTTTGTTACTTTCGGTGTAATTTTACCGCACAGCCAACGACATTTAATAATCGCACATGCTGCATCGTAGGATTTGCTCTCTACGTTGAAATGCTGTACAAAGCTATCTGTATAGATTATACAGGCGTATTGTGGGAGAGGCAGAATTTCGATTGGCAGAGGATATTCTTCTTCATATTCTAAATCATTCAGTTCTTCGAATTGCGGGGCGAAATAGTATTTCACATCTTCCGCTCCTAGAGAATCTACACACTGTATCCATTTCGGATCCAGTGACACTGTAGGCAGGTTTACTGGGCTGAATAGCGCCTCGAAGGCGGAATCCGCTGTAAGGATATTAATCCGTTTGCCGTGTGCTAGTTCTCGTTCATTTGCTAATGCGATTTGCACTGCTTTCACAGTTCTTTCTGTGTGACTGAATGTTTTTTCTGCTTGTGTGTACAAGTGAGATTTAATTGAAATAGGTACCTTTTCTCCCTCATTAGAGGTTAGGTACGTGAATCCGCATCTTCCTGGGTTGACTCGGATTACAAGATCGATCGTGTTGTCACGTGTATCTAATTTTGTTTTTGCTAACATGTCTGTTTGCAGTGATCTCAAAATTTTTGTGTGTTTTTGAGTCCAATTGATTTGTTTAAAATCAGGTTTAATTAGTTCGTAGAGTTTATAAGGTTATATCTTTTCTCAGAGGGCTCCCTCTGGGGAGACTGGCGTTCTCGAGTCGGAGTTCTTTCCCTCCGTCGAGGAGACCTTCCTCTGGACTGGAAAACTTTTTCCTTGGGAGTGGATTGTTTATTTCCATCCCAGCTCTTTTTAGGAGTATTTGAATTATATTTTAATAAATAATTTTTCAGGATTTTCGAGCAGTTGGGGCTTAACTGGTTTCCCACCCAAGCTGTCTCTACCTAATTCTTCATAGCATTTTTCTATGATTTTTGCAAGCTCAACAGGATCTTTTATATCTGTTTCCTTCAACTTCTGGCGGATCGCCACAGATGCTGCTTCTCCTCTAATGTTGGCTAATAATATAGCCGAGACCTGCTTGAAGTCTTTCAGTAATTTCATACCTAGATTTAAAGCGGGCTCTGGACCGAATTCATTTTGAATCTGTTTTAGCACTTCTGGTATTACCGCCATAGACGGAACACCGTGTGTTTTTGTGTAAATGGAAGCAAATACTGTACCCCAAGTGTCACAGTCCTCCACGTGTGGTGCGATTCCCATAGGAAGGCAGATGGTCAAGATTCTGTGCTTCTCAATAGGGGTAGTATCAGGAAATACTGCCTCTATTTGAGTGATTTTCTGGGCTAACCAGAAAGGAATTTGTTCCCGTTTTACGGGTGTTTTACCAAGACATGACTGTATGTTCTGTGGTGTCATTTTATTAGTGTTCCCCTGATGAGGGGTCAGCTGTGGTGTATTAACAGCTGGCTGGACTGTTGCAGTCCGCATTACATATTGGACTAATTGCCTATGTATTTTTATTAATGTGTTTAGCTGTACTAACAGCTCTTCTCTAGACATTTTTGCAATGTCAGGATGTGGTGTGTAGCTGGCTAGAACCGGCCACGTGGCTCCTGGTCTACCTAGTGGACCGAGCCTGGTTATGTGATCATTATGTTTTAGGGCGCCATTAAACCAGAGCAGGTGCTCTTGAAATTTAAGAGGAATTTCAATCTCCTCGAAAGGAGCGTACTCTTCCGGAGGTTTCTCTATTTTGTAATAGTGAAACTCTTTTGTTATAGCGTTTACCGCTGGAAAGTTTATCCATGAATAGAATACCTCTGTCTGCCGATACTCGTGAGCCTCTATCACGAAAATTACTGTACCACCCTGAGGTGTCAGTCCGTTTACTATAAGTTTTGAAGTTATAGATTTTCTTAATTGGACCGGGATGATTATAGCATCCGGGTCTGTGTATTCGGGACCTTGCTGAGTCGCATCTGCTGCGCCCCCAGTGGTTCCGTTATTTCCTACTGACATTGTATAAATGCAGGTTTTGCAGAGTAGGTCTCCAAGGAGACAAAGATTAGGTGCACAATATTTTGGAACACTGTATCCTTCAACGTTGAATAAACCAGAGCTTTACATAGGAATCTCTTCCTACTAAGGTCGGGCGGATTTTAACCTTTCACCCACTCCAGACGTCTATTGGAGTATTTACGGGAGAAAGGGGTGTGAAATATGCACGACTGAGTTACTCTACAAGTCTTGCGTTCGTTTATCGCCTTACCAAACGTTGGGCGCCATGTAGTGTAGTTCCTAGTTTCCCACTAGGCCCTGCGCATTGGAATAACATAAACAGTAGTATCGACATGGAACTGCGGATATTCCAGGCCTCCACTGACTATGCTAAACTTAATTGGGTTGTGTTACCAACTAGCTCAGAGGTCACTGGAAACTTTCTTCTCTGCATAGGAAGTGATCAGCTTCCTTGGCACAGACAAGAAGGGATTCAGCTTTCCAACAACCGTGCAACATGACAACTTTGCTCCTCAGATCAAGAGTCAATCTCTAGGGTCGTGTGAAACAATAGACATGTATTTCACTCAGTCAGTCTAGTGCAGTTTACTTTCACGGTATGTAGAGAATAGAGAGACGGGCGTTAGTCAATAAAGGGTTAACATTTAATGAACAGTCTTTCTTCTCGTACAAGAGAAATGTATTGCCACAATTGCAATAATTGTTATTATAAAAAGTACGTACAGTAAGATAAGTATTGCGAAATAGAACTGTAAAAGCATTGATATGGTTTCTTAGCCATACAATGGTTTAAAAGTAATAAAACATATATACAGTCATATATACATTAGGCTAACATACTCAACTGGTGCTTCTAACTAAGCCTACCCCAGTGTGCCTGACCTAAGCCTAACACGTGAAAGGGGAGTAAGTAAGTAGCTTTAAGTTAAGTTGGTTTTGCCAAGGTTTGTTTCAAGAATTCTCGTCTAAGGGTTTAGTCAACACCATACCTCTGAATAGAATGATGGAGGATTGGTATCTCCTTCAGGGGTCTCTCTCGATATCCCAGTCACCCGCGAGGGTAAACCGGAAGCGCCGGGACTGGATTTCTCTGCACGAGAAAGGCAGCGGCTTCTCTTCAGCGCGTCGAGGAAGGAGGGGGGACAGCGTCCACGGGCAGCTGGAATCTGCTGGATGTCTTCGCAGAGGACGGCTGTTCAGCTCCTTAAGCGTACTGCACCATAGGTCGCACTTTAGCGGCGATAATGGTATCAGCAGCTTCACCACCACAGGATAGCAGGCTGCAGCGACAGAGTGCTAGATTTACCAACACGGGTCGTGCAGGCAGCTGGCTTCAGTAGCTCGTACAACAGGCATTGCTTAAGGCAACGTTGGTAATATTTATACCTGACAGGTGCCGGGTTTGACGCAAGTTTGCTGGACATAAGACGTCAATTAAAGATGTCACTAGGAAGTGATAATTATCAGTTGCTCATTAGAGTTCTATTACTAATCAAAACATAGCAAGCGGGGATTTCCAGGTTTGCTGAGTTTTTATCTTGTTGAAGAACTCGGAGTGTTATCTAGGAATATCAGATAGTGACTACTGCTCTGTCATTGCACTAATTGGTCGCAAAGGAAGTGGCAGAGGGAACTATGCTGGAATGTGGCTCTGTTCGTGTGAGGCCAGAGATGACTTTTCAGAAAATCGCACTTGAACGGTTATGCCAATATAGGGAATAAATGGATTTATAGCCGAATAGGGGCATAAGGTCACAGTATCGATCAGGAACCTAGATAAACACGCAACAACCCCAGATGAGCGCCCCATCCCAGAAGGGACGCATCTGTCACCAGCGATTGTCTGGGCATGTCCTCTTGGAATGGAACTCCCACTACCAGATGACTCCGCTGCATCCACCACAGGATGGAGATTTGTACTGACAGGGGTAGTGACAGTTTGTCCTCCCAACGATTGGAAAACTGGGACCACCTGTCCTCCAGGGACTGCTGCAGAGGTCTCATGTGCAGCCTGGCGTTTGGAACGAGGAAAATACAAGACGCCATAGACCCTAGAAGAGACGAGATCTGCCTGGCAGTGGGTCAAGGTGTCTTCAGTAAAATTTGACACTTGAGAATGGAGGATAGTCTCTCCTCCGAAGGATACGCTTTTGCGTCCTTTAAATCCAGAAGTGCTCCCAGGTACTGTATCCTCTGCGTTGGATTGAGGATAGCTTTTTCGAAGTTTACGTGCAGACCGAGTCTCCGCAGCTGGTGTATGCAGAACGTGAGATGTTGCTGTAGCAGAATCGGAGACGCACTCTTTAGAAGCCAATCGTCTAGGTAAGGATAGACGAAAATGTGTCTCTTCCTCAGAAAAGCCGCTACTACTGCCATGCACTTTGAAAAAGTGCGAGGAGCTGACTTTAGACCAAAGGGCAGGACTGTGAATTGGAAGTGGCTTGTTTGGATGCAAAACCTTAGAATCCTCTGATGCTTTAGGGCGATGGGAATGTGAAAATAAGCATCTTGAAGATCTATGGAGCACATCCAGTCCCCGTGATGCAGAAGTGAATTATTTGATGTAACACCAGCATTCTGAACTTTTCTCTTCCAATGAACTTGTTGAGACGTCTGAGATATAGTATGGGCCTGAACTCCTTGTTTGGACCTTTGTTTGGAACTAGAAAATATCGGGAGTAAATGCCTTTTTGACGCTGGTTTCTTGGGACCTCCTTAATGGCATTCTTTAGTAGTAAGGCAGACACCTCTTGTCTCAAAAGATGAATACGATGGGTCACAGTCTTTTGAGGAGGAACGGAAGGTGGGGGGGGACTTGAATCTGATGGTATATCCATTCCTTACAATATTCAGAACCCATTTGTCTATTGTGATGTTTTTCCACTCTTCCAGGCAAAAACAAACACTTCCCCCCACCGGAGTGGGTAACAGGCTCAGGGGAAGCAAAGACTCACTGTTTTTGTTGCTGCTGCTTGTTCCCAGGTGCAGACTGTCTGGAGATGCCACCTCTTCCTCACCCAGGGTGACACTGGGAGAACTGAGATCTTCCCTGATTTTGCTGTGACGACCATTGATGGGTTTGATCCCTCTGCTGGTTCTGTCTCCGATCGTAAGGACGGTATTTTTTCTTAAAGTCCTTTCTTTTTTCAAGACCAACAGCCCTCACTGTATCGAGTTCTGACTTCATTCGCGACATCTCATCGTCAGCATGAAATCCGAAGAGCGATGTTCCGTTAAAAGGCAGATTAAGTAGCCGGTGTTTTGCTTCGGGCTTAAGACCCGTGAGCCTCAACCAAGCTGAGCGCCTGGCGCAGAGTCCATGTGCGTAACCATGCGTAGATAGATCCGAAGCATCAGCGGCTGCACTAATCACCTGGTTAGCCACTAGCCCACCTTTGTGTAAGATCTCAAGAAAATCGTGTTTGTCTTCTTTAGGACGTTTTTCTGCAAAACGAGACATGGAGTCCCATAGTGCGCGGTCATAGCGACCCAGCAAGGCGGAGGCGCTGGCGACTTTCATGTAGGAAGCAGAGGTGGCACACATTCTCTTCCCTACTGAGTCCATAGCTTTACTGTCTTTATCAGGAGGCACAGAAGATGACGCCGCTCCTGTTTGATATTTTCGTGCCGCTGAAACAATCACAGAATCAGGTTTTGGTTCAGCCCTCAGAAAGAACGGATTAGTGTCCGGAGCTTTATATTTCTTAGCGATCCGAGCAGGGACCGCTCCCAACGCTGCTGGGGTTAAGAACTTGTGCTCCGCAGGCTCCAACAGATCTGGTAATGGAGGAAGTAAAGGCCTTGAAGATAGCTTTTGATGCAAAGTCTCGAAAATTACCATTGTCTTGGTGGTAGAGACCAGCATTTCGATATTAAGTTTGGCAGCTCCACGGCAGAGAACTTCATTAAAGGTAATCATATCATCAATCGGTGATATCCTACTCGGAGGAGTTGATAAGAGTGTCGGAGAATAGTCCCTCTTTGAATGTGTAGACTTTGTCGAAGATCTAGGGCTGCGCCTCCTCGAAGAGTGGCGATGTGATGATCGAGGAGAGGGTGAAGTCCGTCTTCTCACTGAAGGAGACTTTCTCAGAGAAGTACGCTCACGTCTCCTTGGAGAGTGCACCACCTGTCTTGGGGGCAATCTTGATCTTGATGCAGGTCTTGTAGGAACGGGTGACCTGGAAGAAGACCGTGGCAGATTAATTTTCCTTATCTTCCACTCTTTAATATCTTTCGGCCATCTTGGCGAGGTATTAGACGTTGGCTGAAGAGGGAAGGTGCTCTCGAGGGCTCTGGAGAGACCTGCACAATATTTAGCCTAGGGGAGGAAGAGGAACTCCCAGAGGACACAGTAGCAATGTTAGACCGGTCTTTAGACACCGTTATAGGCCTCTTTTCTGCAGAAGAATTTGACGGCGATCTCCTCGACGACGTCCGCCTCGACGGCGTCCTCCTCGGCGGCGTCCTCCTCGGTGGCGACCTTCTCGGCGGCGATTTCCTCGATGGCGACTTCCTCGGAGGCGTCTTCCTCGGCGGCGACTTCCTTGGCGACGACCTCGACGACGACCTCCTCGATGGTCTTTTATGCGTCGACGGCGTGCGTCTCAACGGCGATGGTCTCCTTGGCGTTGTATGCCTCGAAGCCGAATGCCTGGGGCTCTTCGACGTTGAAACCTCTGCTGGTCGGTTCGACGTCGATGTCATGGCACCTCTCGACGGCGACCTTGACTCCGAGCCTCTCTGCGGCGACCGTCGACGTCGATGAGACGACGTCGAGTCCTGACCTCTTGCCGCCGTAGGTGAGCCAGACCTGGACCGCCTACGCGCAGGAGGCCTCATCCTCTGTCTTTTCTCACCTTGCTTCAACGGCGAGATCTTCTTCGACGGCGAGGGATGCTTCGACGTCGACGGACGCCTCAACGGTGACTTGGATGCCGATTTTGAACACAAAGGTACCTTGGAAGAAGATCTGTCCCTCGACGTAGTAGGAGACCAAGGTTTTCTCTTCTCCCCTTTGTCTTTGCGCTCTTTGTGAGGAGAAGAAGTCTTCTTAGAATGAAAATCTTCTCTTCCACTCACTGTTCCTCTGTCATACAGGGACTGCAGCCTGCTCTTCTCCCTCTCCCTGAGGGTTCTGTTAGACAACTTACTGCAGTTGTAACAGAGTTCTGGCTTGTGAGAAGATGGTAAACAAGCAACACAGACCGAATGAGGGTCCGACTTAGCCATTTTTTTTACCACAGACCGGACACTTAAGAAATAAGGCCGGCATTATGACTGGAAAAATAGGCAAAGACCAGGAAAAATTGTTGAATTAGTCAAACAATGACTAAAGACCTCGAGTAAAGACGAAAAAATTAGAAAAATACCAGAAGAAAGTGATAAAATATCACAAACTGGCGAGCTCAATTCTCCAGGATCCTCACAGAAGGAGCCGGAAAAAAGAACTGACCTAACTGTCACCTGTGGTGCATGATGGGAGCCTAGAGGCTCATGGAGGTCTTAAAGGCACGGCGCCAATTTTTCAGTTGTTACTATGCAGCCTATCTAGGCTAAATCTGCCTCTATGATCCTGCCTGTTTTTACCTTTGAAAATAAAGGTTGTGTTTTTTCAAAGAAACCCAGGGCAGTGGTTCTTCTGTACATTATCATATAATGTATTTTATATGTCTTTATTTGGCAAATGTAAAAAGTTTTACATGCAATAATGGCAGTTTTGAGCCTAGTTTGGTGTATTTCAGGCTGTATATGTATGTATATATATATATACATATTATCTATATATATATATATATATATATATATGGTATTTATGTGTATTTATATGTATTTTATATATATATATATACATATATATATATATATATATATATATATATATATATACATATATATATATATATATATATATATATATATATATATATATATATATATATATATATATATATATATATATATATATATATATATATATATATATATATATATGTAGATATATGCATATTATTGGCTAGTGCTCCCGGGTCCCGCACTATGCAGGACTATTCAGTGCTTGTGACTATTGATGAGTATCCCCTGGAAGAGAAGCTGTCTGCTCCATAAAGAATTGCCCAACATCGGAGAAGCCAGTGAGGACTTCACTGACGGGGAGGAAGTAATGAAGGCCTGTAACGAGGAGTAGTGGTCTCCCCGGGGGATGCTGAAGAGCTGCCGCAGCTCAGGAGAGATGCAGCGTAGTGGGTGAGTCCCGAGGGGAGGGAGTGGGACGAGGGCTGGGTGGGTAAAGGAGAGTCATGAGTGCCTCACTGTTTGTATTTACCCGACAGGCCGGTTTTAGTGGCCGCAGCACAAATGGTCTTTTGTTTTGTTTTGTTTAACCTACATTTTGGCATAATCTGTTTGTTAAATAGGAGGAGGAACATATCGCCAGTTACAGCAAAAATTTGGAAACTACTTCCTTCGAGGATACCCCAGAAAGCGGGTGAACTGTATATCATGTTTTATTCCCCCTAAAATAATCTAGGAGACCAGTAACCTGGTCAGTTTACATTGGCAGCATTCATCCTGGGGCACGATTCCGGTACCAGAGTAGGTGCATGTATAGTATATCCCAGACGAATGTCTCCCCCTCCCCCATTTGATTTCTGAGAACAATCTGGTACGGTGACAGTATAGCTTACATACTAATCCTACTATATACTCATCGCTATTCTCTGTTTTTCTCCAAGTCTCTGAGACAACCACATCGCATGGAGGATATCTACAAAAAGGAGACAACTGCTGTTATATCTTGCCTAGAACCTGATGGGCCTCATCACAGAGAATTATCCTCATCATTCTCTTCTTTAAAATTGTAAACCAAATAAAAACAATATTAAGCGCAGATTCCTTGTCAATACATCCGCCCATCCCTCTTACAACTGGTCTCAGAAGTGGGATCAGGCAGTATGGAGGCTGTCGTCAATAAAATGGAGCCAGGAAAAGCTAGAGGGGGCAATGGAGAAATTCTAGAATACTGCAGCATAGGAGAGAGAGTAAATATACAAGGCCATGACAAGCCATTCCCAATCTCAAGGGATGGCCATCAGAAGACTAGCTGATACTTTGGGACAACGGAGAGGCTACAAGGCATTCCCTTCAGTAGTGCTTCAGAAATATGTTGGAGAAGATGCTGACTTCTTTTTTAACAATCCTGAAAGAACTGCACAGGCTGTGTCATGGCCAACCAATATAGGGGTGTAATATTTGGGACTTTTATTGGCGGGTGATCTCCAGACTGTGTACCAGCCTCTAATCCACAGGGACTCACTGGGTATGGGGACATTAAAAGAAATATAATTGAGTGGCTGGGAGTTGACAATGAGACATATCGCGTCAGATTGCGGCAAATCAAAGAGAGAACCCAGGAAACTCCTCGGGCCCTGTATCACCACATCAGAGACATGACAGATAGTTGGCTAAAGTGCTTCACCACAACCAAAGAGGAGATCATTAAAAAATGTATATAGAGTAGTATCTCACCTCTCTGCACCCTCCAGTACAGAAGTGGGTAAGTCAATACACTCACGTAACGTTGGAAAGAGCGGTAGAGATAGCGAGTGCCTTCAGCCAGGCTCAGGAGCTACATAAAGGGCGGGAGGACATCAACTGGAGACATCAGGGTGCTGTATCCCCAAGAGCTGCCCCAGCCAATTAACCAGAGACAGGGACCTTGATTCCTGGACCGATGCATTGGCCTTCTCCTCCAGGTCACCAGTGTTATCAATGTGGTTGGTTTGGCCACATAGCCCGCTTCTGTCCACAAAAAAAAGAACCAATGGAAATTGGGATGGTTCGTACCTTCTACTTTACTCCCTCTGAGACTCGAACTCTGTATCATTGTCATCTGGCAGTCAGCTGTGAGCTTGTCAGTGCCCTCATTCATACAGGTTGGCTACAAAGTGTAATGCGACCTCAGATCCTCCCAGGGTGGGGCCGTTAACATTCTGTGCATCGATGGTGAAAGTAAGAGGTACCCCATTACAGAGGTACAGATCCAACATCAGTCCGACCCAGTGGTACCTCTCGGCGTAGAATTAATCCCAAAACTACCGGATCCATTAATCAAGGGAAATGATTACTCCCACCTTGAGAATTTGGTTTAGGAGACCTGATAAGAAGGAAATGTATGGTGGAGGATCGCTCCTTTTTTCCAGGTTGAGGTTCATGAATGGACCCCCTTGAAACCCAAGAAAAGCAGAAAACAGAGAAGGGAGGAAAAGAAGACTTCCAGACTTGTGTTACCAGTACACAGATAAGAATGTCAGATCTGTTCAATGTGTGAATCCTACCTTTAGAAAGTCTGGAATGTGTCTTAGGGTCGTCGATGTGGAATCAGGGGCGTAACAAACGCCCCCGCAGCCCCTGCGGTGCGGGGGCCCCGCTCTCCAGTAAATGAAGGGGCCCCCTCATCTCTTCTGCGAGCTGTGAGAGAGGCTTGCACTAAAGCAAGCATTTCTCCCTCTAAAGCAGGTGCAGGTTGCCTGCAGCCTGCTCGGAGCCCCTCCCGCTGACTGAAGAGAAACAATGTAACAAGTTGCAATGTTTCTCTTCAGTCAGAGCAAGGCCGGAAAGAGGATGGGGTGGGGGCCCCAGAGAGCAGGGGCCAGCACAGAGGGGACCTTGACAAGGGTGGGAGTGGGGGCCCTCAGAGTCAGCATTCTCCAGGGCAAAGCTCATATGAGAAGGGATGAGGCAGCAAAATGGTGCCCTCAGGTAAGCACTCTTGTTAGAACTCACCATGTGGGCGTCCGCAGGGGGGGTAAGGGGGGCCAAGAAGGGTGAAAGGCAGAGGGAATAAGGATGCAAGGTAGAGAGGAGATGGGTGCAAGGCAGAGAGGAGATGGGTGCAAGGCAGGGAGGAGATGGGTGCAAGGTGGAGGGGAGAAGGGTGCAAGGCAGAGGGGAGAAGAGTTCATGGCAGAGGTGAGAAGGGTACAAGGCAGAGAAGAGAAGGGTGCAAGGCAGAGGGAAGAAGGGTACAAAGCAGAGGGGAGAAGAGTGCATGGGGGAGAGGAGAAGGGTGCAAGGCAGAGGGGAGAAGGATGCAAGGCAGGGAGGAGAAGGGTGCAAGGCGTAAGGGACTAGGGTGCAAGGCAGAGGGGAGAAGGGTGCAAAGCAGAGAGGAGCAGGGTGCAAAGCAGAGAGGAGCAGGGTGCAAGGCAGAGGGGAGAAGGGTGCAAGGCAGAGAGGAGAAGGGTGCATGGCGGAGGGGAGAAGGGAGCATGGCGAAGGGGAGAAGGCTGCAAGGTAGAGAGGAGAAGGGTGCAAGGCAGAGGGGAGAAGGGTGCGAGGCAGAGGGGAGAAGAGTGCAAGGTAGAAAGGAGAATGGTGCAAGGCGGAGGGGAGAAGAGTGCAAGGTGGAGGGGAAAAGGGTATGAGGCAGAGGGGAGAAGGGTGCAAGGTAGAGAGGAGAAGGGTGCGAGGTGGAGGGGAGAAGGGTGCAAGGCAGAGTGGAGAAGGGTGCAAGGCAGAGGGGGAGAAGAGTGCAAGAGGGAGGGGAGAAGGGTATGAGGTAGAGAGGAGAAGGGTGCAAGGCAGAGGGGAGAAAGGTGCAAGGCAGAGGGGAGAAGGGTGCAAGGCAGAGGGGAGAATGGTGCAAGGCAGAGGGCAGAATGGTGCAAGGTAGAAAAGGGTGCAAGGCGGAGGGGGAGAAGGGTGCAAGGGTGAGGGCGAGAAGGGTGCAAGGGTGAGGGCGAGAAGGGTGCAAGGCAGAGGTGAGAAGGGTGCAAGGGGGATGGTGATGAAGTTAAAAATGTGCTCCCCCCCCTCCCTGGAAACATTTATGCGGGCGCCCAAGGCAACGCACACTACTTTGTGAGATAGAGTGGGAGAGAGTGGAGAGAGAGTGGAGTAAGAGAGAGAGTGGAGAGAGAGAGGGAGAGTGGAGAGAGAGAGTGGAGAGAGAGAGTGGAAAGAGAGTGGGGAGAGACAGTGGAGAGAGAGTGGAAAGAGAGAGTGGAGGGAGACAGTGGAGAGAGAGTGGTGAGAGTGGAGAGAGAGAGTAGAGAGAGAGTGGAGAGAAAGACAGTGGAGAGAGAGTAGAGAGAGAGTAGAGAGGGAGTGGAGGGAGAGAGTGGAGAGAGAGTAGAGAGAGACAGTGGAGAGAGAGAGTGGAGAGAGTGGAGAGAGAGTGGGGAGACAGTGGAGAGAGACCGTGGAGAGAGACAGTGGAGAGAGAGAGAGTGGAGAGAGAGTAGAGAGGGAGAAAGAGTGGAGAGAGAGTTGAGATAGGTAGTGGGGAGAGAGAGAGAGAGAGAGAGAGTGGAGAGATCGTGGAGAGACAGAGGAGAGAGTGAGTGAGAGAGAGTGGAGAGAGAGAGGGAGAGAGAGAGAGAGAGTGGAGAGAGACAGTGGAGAGAGAGTGGAGAGAGAGAGTGGAGAGAGAGAGTGGAGAGATAGAGTGGCGAGAGTGGAGAGAGAGAGAGTGGAGAGAGTAGAGAGAGAGTGGAGAGAGAGAAGAGAGAGAGAGTGGAGAGAGTGGGAGTGGAGAGAGAGTTGAGAGAGAGAGAGTGGAGAGAGAGAGAGTGGAGAGATAGAGTGGCAAGAGTGGAGAGAGAGAGTGGAGAGAGAGAGTGGAGAGAGTAGAGAGAGAGAGTGGAGAGAGAGAGCGGAGAGAGAGAAGAGAGAGAGAGTGGAGAGAGTGGGAGTGGAGAGAGAGTGGGAGTGGAGAGAGAGTGGAGAGAGAGAGTGGAAAGAGTGGAGAAAGAGTGGAGAGAGAGTGGAGAGAGTGGAGAGAGTGGAGAGAGAGTGGTGAGAGTGGAGAGAGAGGGAGAGTGTGGAGAGAGAGAGAGTGGAGAGAGAGAAGAGAGAGAGAAGGGAGAGGGAGACTGGAGAGAGAGTGGAGGGAGACAGTGGAGGGGAGACAGTGGAGAGAGAGTGGAGATAGAGAGAGAGTGAGAGAGTGGAGAGAGAGTAGAGAGAGAGAAAGTGGAGAGAGAGACAGTGGAGATAGAGACAGTGGAGAGACAGTGGAGAGAGACAGTGGAGATAGAGTTGACAGAGTTGAGAAAGAGATTGGAGACAGAGAGAGAGTGGAGACAGAGTAGAGACCGACTGATTCAGAGACTGAATACTGACTGACCGAGAGACTGACTGGTTAAGAAACTGACAGAGAGAGAGAGAGAGAGAGAGAGAGAGAGAGAGACTGACTGACTGAGAGAGAGAGACTGACTGACTGACTGATAGACTGACAGAAAGAGAGAGATAGAGAGACTGACAGAGAGAGAGAGAAAGAGAGAGACCGACTGACTGACAGAGAGAGAAAGAGACTGACAGGCTGACTGACTGACAGACTGACTGACTGAGAGAGACTGACTGACTGAGACTGACTGAGAGAGACTGAATGACAGAGAGAGAGAGAGACTGACTCACTGAGAGAGAGAGACTGACTCACTGAGGGAGAGAGAGAGAGAGAGAGAGAGAGAGACTGTGATGGAATTGGGGTCACAGTGTGTATGAAGCTATGCAATGCCTCTTAAGATTGCTATTGTCTACTAATAAAAATGTATTATCAAAATTTGCTCTTTGTAGTTACATCGGCTTTTGAAATACTGCATTGTCGCATTGTCTAATGTGGATGCACTTTTGCCAAAACTGAACGATGAATGGGCCCGATGTTGTATATCATGACAGGAGTCTGCATCAGGAAACCCACCTAAAATTGGGCAAACTTCCCCGGTGTACTGATGGCAGGGACCCTGTAATGAATGGACCACCACCTATGATAGCCTGCTGGCAGACTAAGCCCAACCTTTGACTCCACCATCCAGTGTTACTTATAACGGCTGGATTAGTTACAGTGGTGTAACAATAGCCCCGCATCCCATGCAGTATGGCCGGTAGCTGGCCTGAGAGCTCTAGACTGGCACTGAGGATGGGAGGGGGGCCCCCTCCATGTACTTTGCAGGGGGCCCCCCTCAAGTTTCGTTATGCCACTGTGTGGAAGTTGAGGTCACCTAGTAGGCCGTTGTGGTAAGAGTTGATTGCTAGTGGGTGAGGTTGGAAATGGCATCACAGAATGTTGCACAGATACCGGGGAGGTGTAGGTGAGGGAGCCTCTTAATGTGGTCTTTGCATCAGTTTGAAGTAGGACGTTTAGGTGCTCAGTAAGAAGCGTGGGGTGATGATGCATCTAATGATTTTCTGGAAGATGATGCCAATGCCTCCTCCTTGTTTGTTGGTGCAGTCTCTGTGTATCACTTTGTAGCTTTTGGGCGTGGAAGTGGTGATGTAGATGTTCGAGTACAGGTTGAGCCACATTTCGGTAATGAAGGCAACATCAGTGGAGAGGGTGGTGATGGTGTCCCTGATTACCGTGGCATATTTTCAGAGTGAGCGGTCATTGAGCAGGATACAATGGAGCAGTTGCAGGGTGTCCTTGGTCTTGTGGGCAGGAGTGGTGCTGGCTCTTGTAGTTTGTGGCGCAGATGTGGCAGTGCCAGCAGGCGAAAGGTCCTTTGTTGGATCATAGGGAGGAGGGGACACAGCTGTTGTTTTGGTGTCCGTCGTGGGCTAGGCATCCTTGCGCTGGGCGTTGTGCTACAGGAGGTGTGTTGGCAGCACGCCTGATGCGCGCATCCACTAGGTGGCTGTGTGGCAGCCTCCATTAGTGATCCTGATGGGTGGTCCTAGTGCACCTGGGCGCCGGTCAAAGACCTGAAATGACTGCGCGGAAAAAGGGGCAGGCGGCAGTGCAGGACAGGGGTAGCAGCAACATAGAGGAGTGCTAACAGAGGGACAGCAGGCAGCACGGGGGCAAGCTGGTGATCAGTCAAAAATGGGCGGCTCTGCCCAGCCTCCTCCGGGCTCTGACAAGCACAGTCGGGCCCTCCCTTTGCCCGGGCACTGCCTGAGTGTGTTCTGAGAGGCTGCAGTTGTCTTCTGGCTGTAAGGCCGGGGGTGGGGAACCAAAAATCCAGTAAGAACCAGTCCAAGCTCTCTTTTCAGTGGCAGATGCTGCTGGGAGGAGTAGTTCTGGCAGGAGGGTCAGGAAGTGTCCCCCGATGTGGAAGTCAGCATCCGGCTATAAGGCCGGAGGGACTAGAACTAAAAACCAAGATGAATTCGTCCGGGCTCTCCTTCCAGTGGTGGAGGCTGCTGGGAGGAGTAGTTCTGGCAGGAGGTTCAGAAAGTGTCATGCTTTGCATTTCAACCAAAAAGGTATGTTTTTTTGTCTCAGACCACAAAACCTTACAACACTTGCTCTAACTTTGCTTACTTCTGTTCTGAACTTAGGACCCATCCAGATGTGCACATCCAGATGTGTGTAAGACTCCTTCTTCCTTTGATGCCTTTAGTACTAGAAGGATAGAAGCCAACTTAGAGGTACACAAGTCCGCACTCTGCAGGTCATCCATCTATCAATCGATCCTCATGTCATCCTGTTGTCTGCTCATTCTCATTAAAAGCAGGAAGAAGAGAAAGGTATCACCTGTTTGTGTCTGTCGGGCCAAATAGGGCCTGAGTCCAAATTACTGTACCTCTGGAAAGCCAACACCACATACCTTACAAATGCTTCATCACTCTCCATTCCCACAATCTCACTCAGACCACCAAACACCACACCACACTTGCATAGCATATCCCACCCATCTCATTCACCTTCCAAGAAAACACCACCAATAGGATAAATACACCAACTAATGCTCCTCAACATAAATGGAAGTCATCCATGCCCAACATTACTGATATCATCATGCAACACAACCTAGATGCATTCCTCATCACCACCCCTTTTGTACCGCTTCCTCATCATTAAAGCATGCCTCACACATTCTTCCTCACACATCCTTGATTTCTTCACACACACAGGCCACATCATCAAAGACTGCATGCACAAGACACAAGCGGGACTCCATAAATCCTTCTGGCCCTGATCCCGATCCCTTATTCACCTGACAACTTCTCTATCTTTTGAGCTACTTTCCTGCCACATCTACTCTCTGACAGCCTTCTTCAGTCTGAGCTAAATACCCCCTGACTCCCATAAGAATATGATAGAAGAAATCACAGAATTCCATTGAATACGCTCACCAACATTCCTTTACCATTTCAATCTCCTTAGCAACTTAAGAATGATGACAATGTAAGGATCCCTCTGCCAACTCCTCAATGTTCTAGATGTCAAACCAACCCATCACAAATGCAGCACCCTCAAGCTCAAACTGATGGTGCAACTCTATCCATAGCAAGAACCCAAAAGCCAGTACTGGATCTACCACTTTCCAACCGCATCTCCATTGTTCACACAACACCAATACACTGAGGCCAAACAAAAACAGAAAAATAAACATTTCACTTCCTCAAAGAACTCCTTATAGAGACTCTCTAAGAAGAACTTAGCAATCTATCCACCTCTTAACAACCCACATCAGATGATCACTCCGCCACATATACAACACAACCCTGAAAAACCAAGTAGCACATCACTGAGAACATGATCCACTAAGGCCTGAGAAAATAAATGTGCAATACAATGACAAAGAAATAAATGCAGATGTCCCAACATCCCCAAAGACCTCACCTTTGCAAACCACTCTGCTTTGTAGCGTATAGAAGGAACGTTCTCTTCAAACTGTAAAGTATTCTTCAAGCTGTCCCCAATGCTCCAATCACTCGATCAGTTAACACGTGCAATGCATCCGTCACTTAAAAATCGTCAAAATTCTGTCTCATAATGACAGCATGGAAGAGAGACACCCAACGCCATATTGCTCCACCCCCAAGTGGCTATCCTTCCACCTCATTTTGCATGTTGAGCACCCCCTATCATTAAATCACTCCTAGTAACTTCCTATGAAGATGGCACACTGCCACCATCTATAATGAAAGCTCTCCGAGGAGATGCCCTCATACCACATGGTCAATGCCAGCCGCGGTCCGTGCAGGTAACAGCGGTGGGGCAGAGTAAGGGGGAATTTCTAGGAACGCCGCAGAGGGAAAATTAAATAAATGATAAATGGTTCACTCTGCATCGCCCCTCGAAATCCCCCATTACTCGGCCCCACCGCTGTTACCTGCACTGACCGTGGCTGGTCAATGCCTTCCTCAGCCTAGGAAACTTCCTGGATGCCTCTAAACAGGACTGATATTCTCCCCTGTTGAAAATACATACACTTGACCAGGCTCTCTCACGAACACCCCTTGATTATCCCCCCCAGGCCATCTTCGGAAAAATCATGGAGTATGCAGTCTCCACCAAACTCCAGTAGCCGATCTGTAACAACAATCTTCTTCCAGATTACCAGTCTGGATTTCGATCATACGTCAGCATGAAAACTGTCACTCTTCAAATAGTAGACAACAACCCCCCTCAGCAACTGTTAGACATTTGCCCTTTCTGCACGGGCACCCTGACGTTTTTGGCCTTTTTGCCTAAACCTATTTTTGTTGTTGGCTATAGAACTCTGAGGACTTTATCCCCACTAATCAGTAGTAAAGTGCTTCTGCTCCACCTTTCAACATGGTAAAATTGGTGTACTCCTAATTGGCATTTTTAACTTATCCATACGTCCCTAGTATATGATACTAAGGTGTACCCAGGGCCTGTACGGTGAATGTCATGAGTAGACTGCAGCACTCACTGTGCCATGCACTACAGTGACAATGTAAACATTACTACAGGCCTACCGCCAGTGACAGGACTGTGTGGGTTTTAACTGCACATTCAAGCTGTCAAAATAAACCCTTTTGACAGGCCTAAACCTTCCTTTAACATTTTTTATAAATCACCCCTAAGTAGGCCTTATTTTCCATAAAGGCTGGGTGCATGGTGTTTAAAAGTCACACATGTGAAAGTTTAATATTAAGCATGTTCTTACAGTAGAAATGCCCTCAAAGCTATTTTAATTGTAGCAGGTTTGTTTGGAGCACATTTGACTATTCCATAGGGAAACCCTGGGATGCAAAATTAAATACTAATCCTGTATTTATAAGATCTTTAAAATCCAGTTTATTGGTGAAGTCAAATTTGATATAAATATTAAAAAAATGGTAACTTTTAAAAGTTACTTCCTGCCCTGCCTGTAGCCCCTGGAAGTTAAATCTGCATTTTGTTTTCCCACTTCGGCCACTCAAAAATGACCATTATAACAGGCAATAAATAAGGTGAGAACTTGCCCCATGGAGCAAAACAAAAGACTGACCCCTCTGAGCCTGACAGAATGTGCGACGGAGACTGGGAGGATCCTTTTGTTTTAAGTCTTGCTTTTCATTTGACGCTTGGGGCACACTTCAAAGAGGCCTCCCATGTTACAGGCAAATGATAGCTGCCACCTGGGCAGCACACTACTGTTGTCTTCCCAGGGAGTCAGGCCACAGTCACAGTTGGTCTCTTTTGACATATGAGTGTCCCAGCCTGTTTAACAGGACTGCTAGGTTTACATAAAACATTTGTGGCGCACTTCAAAGGATGAAAACAGAATGTCAAAACAATTTGTGTGTTTACTGTCTGTTTGCTGAAATCTCAGCTTTGTTATACCAGAGTACTGTCTCTGAGGTTGTTGTGGGTACAAGGACTGCATCAAACTGTATTTTAGTGTTAGATGTGGGTGAACCCTAGGATTACCACACACACACACAAACACACACACACACACACGCGCACACACACCCAGCCCTTAGAGACTATGTTTGGTGGGCTAAAGAGTTCAGCCATTTTGAAAATGCCAAAGTGGGTATGGGGGAGACCAAGGAACCTTTACGCCATTAGTTAGGGTGTCCGGAGGGGTCATTCCCACCCACTAGCTTGTGGCAGGCACAACAAATGATGCATCTCCATAAACCCACTTCAGAACACTCCAGGTCCCGAGGAAGATCAGATGATGACTGAAACTGCTGTCTACAACCTGAGAAGAGCCCTGGAAAACTGGGCCTGCTCTCTCTCTCTCTCTCTCTCTCTCTCTCTCTCTCTCTCGTACACAGGACACAAATTGGACTCCAGGGGACTTAAGGCTGACCTCCTGTTAACGGAACAGAGACACAACAAGCTGTAAAAGGCCTTTTCCTGCTACTGCGCAGCTTAATAGTGGTAACTGGACTTGGAGTGGATTCTCCTGTTTGCCTCTGCCTGCCACCCTGTGAATATCCAAGGGCCTCTCCTGAATTCCGGGGGGGCTTTAGAAGTACTCCTGTGGTGGATTGGTACTTGAAGTATTAACGTTCGAAGGAAAAATTCTTGACCAGGATGAACCTGGTTAGTGTATCCAACCCACACTCCATCGCAGTCATGTCAAATTTCACCTATGTTGTGTTCTACCACAGACATTTTCTATCATTGGTACTTTGTGTTCTTGGCACTATTTCTACTTAAACCTTCAGTTTGCTTATTACATTTTACTCTATTTTTCTAATTCATTTTAGGATTTTCATTGTTTTGCATTTTGACTTTATAATTATTTTAGTACTGCATAAATACTTTACACATTGCCTCAAAGTTAAGCCTGTCTGCTCTGTGCCATAGCTACCAATGGATTGAGCTCAGGATTATTTAGTGATGGTAATGGTTCACCCTGACAAGGATTGTGATCATTACTTGAGATGGTTACTTATCCTCCTCAGCTAATAACCCAGTTTCTTGCAACAACAAAAAACAATTCGTGCCTCCTCACCCTGTTCTACATCTCTGCAAGACTTTGACACAATCGAACATCAAACACAAATCCATATCTTGGAAATACATATGAGTTTCTGCCATGTTCACCTCTTATCTCACCAGCGGCCACCAGCTCCGACAGATGGAACCTTCAAGATCCTATTTTCTGTTAAGTTTCTGGGGTTTGATTCTTTCCCCCTTCTCTTCAACCTCTACTTGAGCCAAGTCCTTTGAATGCATACTCACATACTGCAACATCCAGATCCACCAATATGCTGACAACACTCAATCAATCAATCAATCAGGGGTTGGTAAAGCGCGCTACTCACCTTTGAGGGCCACAAGGTGCTGGGGAAGTGGGGGGGAAGCGGCTCCGGATCAGTTGAAGAGCCAGGTCTTGAGGTCCTTTCTGAATGCTTGCAGGGTCGTCAGGCGTCTGATGTTCACAGGGTACTTGTTCCAGGTCTTGGCTGCGATGTAGGAGAAAGCTATCCCACCGGTTCTGTCTCTACGGATGCAGGGGACCTCTGCCATTGCGAGGTCGGCAGAGCGGAGGTTCCCCCTGGGTGCGTGGAAGGATAATCTCTTGTTGAGGTATTTGGGTCCGATGTTGTTGAGGGTTTGTAGGTGTGGGTAAGGAGTTTTAAGGTGACCCTCTTCTCGAAGGGGAGCCAGTGCAGGCCTCGTAGGTGTTGGGTCATGTGCTCGTGATGCGGTGTCCCGAGGACGAGTCTGGCTGCGGCGTTCTAGATGGTTTGGAGTCTGTGTGGCAGAGTTCTGTTGATGCCGGCGTAGAGGGCGTTGCTGTAGTCCAGTCTGATGGTTATGAGTGCATGGATGACAGTCCTTCTGCAGTCAGGGGGATCCATTTGAAGGTCTTACGGAGTATGTGAATGCAGTTGAAGCTAGTGGAAGTGACGGCTTTGATCTGGCGGTTCATGGAGAGGGAGGAGTCCAGGATGATGCTGAGGTTCCGGGTGTGGTCTGTAGGGGTGGGTGGGCTCCCGAGGGCGGTGGGCCACTAGGTGTTGTCCCAGGTGGAGGTGCAGGGTCAGAGGATGAGGACCTCGGTCTTCTCCGAGTTGAGCTTCAAGCAGCTGTCTTTCATCCAGTGTAGGAGAGTAGGACCTGCTTACTATGGTTACCCCCACTTTTGGCTGGTGTTTCACTGTTTCTCAACTTGAGTCTGGCTGGGGCCCTGCTAACCAGGGCCCCAGCCTAGCTGCTTCCTCTCTAAAATGATTGCATGTACATTAGGTACACTCCAGATTGGTTACTGGATTACCCTTGTGAGTCCCTAGTATATAGTACCTTAGGTACTAAGGGCATAGGTACCCCAGAGGCCTACCAGGAGCTGAAGCATGTATTATGCCACCCCTGGGAAGCCTTCCAAAATGGCACCACAGGTCTGCTACTGCATCCTGGGTAAGGTGGTGCATGCACCCCTTACTAAGATATAGGCTACCTATATCTACCTTTAATCACTGACACATATACACATATAAGTCACTACTATGGCAGGCCTCATCAATCCTGAAGGCAGAGTGCTTGTTTTTGTGTGAGAGGGTTCCCATACATGTGCAGGACCCCTCTGCAGCTTTCGGAATCCATCCTCTGAGCTGTTCTGTGATGCAGCCAGACCATATACTCTTAGCGGTAAATGCTAACTTTGGAATGGCTCCATGGAAACATGTCAGACCAGTGTGTACATGTCTTCTCCCTCTAGAAGGGTGGAATTCTAACCCCCCCCCCCGCCAGGGCTGGCAGTGGGTAGGATTCCAAAGTGGTGTCAAACACTTTGGAATCCTACCCACCGGGGGGGGGGGGGGGGTTTAGAATTTCACCCTTCTAGAGGGAGAAGACATGTACACACTGGTCTGCCCGGTAAAAGTTTAAACGAGCCCCAGCATCATAAAATGGATGCTGAAGCCACAGACACGAGTCTGACCTCCTGCTGCTGGATGAAACTCTGGCAGGGGAGGCCTGGACAATAGGTTTCCTGTCCCAGGGAGGTGTAAGCACCTCCCAGACAGGGTTTAGTGTATTGGGGCTGGGTGGGTGCATTCAGAGAATGCTTTTCAGACAGTGCTGGGGGCACACTTGGTGTCCCTGTGCATACCCCAGTTCAAATCGGTAGCATGGGCGCTCAGCCCCTGCTCTGGCATGAAACTGGACAATGGGAAAGGGGTGTATCCACCCCCCTCCCTGGATCCTCCCATAGGTGGGTCCCCAGAGTATGTCCAACTTCCTAACTTAGTATAAGTATGGGACCCCAGTCTTTAGGACTTCAGATTACACCTGGACGAAACTGCAACATATATCTTGGAACTTCAACATTCTATATCGACTAGAAGATGGAAGAATCTCCCTTGGGGTCAAGGAGTGACTCCCGTTTTCAAACAGGCACCAAAGAAGCATCTTGCCGGTCTGCATTCCCGAGGCTCCCGTCTGACCCTGAAGTATTTGCGACTCAGGACAAGGACTTCCAGACTTCTCAGAGGCCTACACGAGATCCCAGCAAAGCTGAGACCTGCAGCCCTCAGGAGTGAGGTGGGACCGGAACTCCTGGACACCATGCACATTTGCTAGTGCATCCACTTCCCAAGCTTTCCTGAAGTTGTGCATTGGGCTACTTGTAGTCCAAGCCCGAGCACTATCTGCACTGAAGATTGTGGGCCTACACTCCGCGAGTGTTCCGTCAGCCCGCTTCTAGCATTTCTGCTCGAGGCCCCTTTGAGATCCCTGGTCCGTCGACTGGTGGGTCCCCACGAAAGTAACTCTTCTTTCCTTTGGGCTTCCCTGGTTGCTCCAGACATGCCCTGACTCCCCACCGCGTGGTAAGTCCCTCAGACCTTGCTGGTCAGCACCAAAGCCAATCTTTGTTTCCTGTGTGGGTTTCTGTTGCCAAGGCTGGTTGGGTCCCATCTGGAATCCGACGCTGCAGCACTCGACATCCTTTGTGGGACAGCTCGAACCCAGCACCTGGTCATCGTCGACGCCTCCTGTTCCTCGTGGCTGAAGAGTCAAGCTTCACCTTCTTCACCTGCAAGCACCCGACATTGGTGGGCATCTGCTCATCGCCTTCCTGGTCACTGGCTAGTGATCCAGACTCTGTCCCCTCTGCTTTCAGGTTCTTCACAACTCCGATCCAGGCTTGGATCTCTCCAGACACTTTCCACTTGGTCGCCAGCAGCAGTTTTGCAGCAACCCGCCATTAAAATCAATAACGAAACCCAACATCAAAAGACACCTATGCACCCGGCTTCCCTGAGTGAGGTAACTCGAGTACTGCGGTGCTCTCGTGGGTGTGACTCTAGAACCTCCTAGTTCTAAAGAGGTTTGCCGCAAGTCCTCTTCTAAGTGTTCTTAATCCTTAAAATTCCACCTGCGACTTTACCCTTAGAAGTTAATGGTGATTCGTGGCTGTGTTTAGACACTGCACGCATCCCCCATGGGTCCCCTTAGTCACTACCTTGGGTGTTCCTGGTGGCCCTAGCGGTTCTGAAGGCTCTAGGCCTTGTATCTATGTCAGTCATGGTTATTATACCACTTTCTTAATATAATGGTTTGGTACACCCATAGGGCTCAACGTATATTTTTCTAATTTGCTGTGTGCTGAATAATTTTACTGAATGTACTTTTGCCTCTAGCCTCATAAAGAGACTAGAGGGATGTGTTTAGAATAAATATATATATTTTATAAATATACCTGGTGTGGTTTCATTTGGTCATTCACAAGATTATAGACTGTTAAAACAAGCTGCTTTACATTCCTCCAAGACTTAGCCTGAAGGCTGCTCTCCACAGCTACCACTAGGATAGCTTTCTATAAAGGTTGTCTTTAACTTACATTCAATAAGGGTGGTTTGGACTGGAGCAAGCTGCCCACTAGAATAGTGGACAGCATATGCCAGGCCAACTTCTCACATCCAGGCTGCCACGTTCTTCATTCCTTCCTGGAAGTCTGGTGTCTTCAGGATTCTTTGTGAGTGAGGGTATGAGCTGGGTGTCGTCGACATAGGATATGATGCTGAGCCCATGCTGTCTGACGATGATAGTGAAGGGGGCCATGTAAATGTTGAATATCTCAGGGCTGAGTGATGATCCCTGGGGTACTCCACAGTTGATTTCCTTGGGTTCGAAAAGGAAGAGTGTCAGTCGAATCCTCTGGGTTCTGCCGGAGAAGAAGGATTGGATCCAGTCGACGGCGCCCCCTTGTACCCCCGTATAGTGAAGTCTGGCTGCGAGAGTGTGATGTGAGATGGTGTAGAATGCTGTGGAGAGGTCTAGAAGGATGAGGGCCGTGGTGTGTCCTTGGTCAAGTAATGTGTAAAGTGTGTCCGCCCCTCGCAATCTCTGCACCCTCTCTCTAAGCGCCAGGAAACATATGGTGTCAGTGCTCTCTATAAATTCCCCATCAGATAAGATAAGATAAGTAGCATGCGGATGTCGTCCATGGCGGCGAGGAGGGTGGTTTTGGTGCTGTGGTTGCTGTGGAATCCAGATTGGGAGGCGTCTAGGATGGAGTTCTCTTCGATGAAGGTGGTCAGCTGGGTGTTTACAAGTCTCTTGGTGACTCTGGCCACGAAGGGGAGGAGAGAGATGGGCCGGCAGTTTTTCAGGTTTCTTGAGATGGGGTTTCACCTCCGCCCGTTTCCAGTCGTCTGGGCAGATGCCGGATCAGAGGGAGGAGTTGATGGTCCGTCCTAGTTCGGGTGCGACGACGGTGGCAGCGCTGTAGAACATGTGTGGTGAAATTAGGTAGTAGTGTTCACAAAGGAAACGTCCGCACCATTCATTCAGAAACAATCTATACTACTATTATAAAGAGAGAACACAAACCTTTTGGCAAGGTAAACTCGGGAACCACAGCGCCAATCCACACACCCGATACATTGTAGAAATTGTCAGGGTGTGCAGATGGACATAGGCTATAAAAAATAAAAATAAAACGTACATTTAAAAATATAACTTTTTAAAAAAAGTAGTGCCCTGAAAGTAGCGCCGGCCGCGACGCTGCACTGGCTGTGACGTAGCGCTGGCGACGTACGTGATGACGAGGAGGAGAGACATGGAGCTGCGGTGAAGTGAGCATGGAGCTGCGGTGAAGTGAGGAGCGCGGGCGCGTCATGGTGAAGAGGAGCGGCGGTTAAGTGAAGATCGCGGGAAGGCAGCTCAGGTAAAGTAAATGCTCATTGAAATCAGGGCGGGGGGGAGTCGGGCAGGGAGGGGGGCGGGAGCAGGTGTGCACAGAGGGACAGGCGGGAGGAGTGGGGGCAGGAGGAGTGGGGGCGGGAGGGAGTGGGGGCAGGAGCGGGTGTACTGCCCCCAGCCCCTTTCTGCCCCAGGCAACGCTGGGGCGGGCTGCTAGTATTATTATATAGACAATTAGAAGCGTGACATATTAGGCAAAG
This sequence comes from Lissotriton vulgaris, assembly GCF_964263255.1. NCBI lineage: Eukaryota > Metazoa > Chordata > Amphibia > Caudata > Salamandridae > Lissotriton > Lissotriton vulgaris. The sequence continues at coordinate 890,112 of NW_028245947.1, forward strand.
TAGAACAAAGTTTACACAAAATGGGTGCTAAAGAACCTCAAGGCTGCTACTACCTCAAGGTGCTATAGGTACACACAAATGTGAAACCAAAATAGAACTGTTAAGGAATGAGGTTCTAATTACAGCACACCTAACAATCAAGAGTGTTTTAGTCTTGGCTTAAGTAATACGCCCTCAGAAAAAAACTCTATCTATCATAGAGAACAGAGTTAACAACATAGCACAATGATTAAGTGAAAAAGGGACCCAAGCAGTAAATGTACATTATAGTGCAAATCACCGACCCGGTATCTAAGCGCTTGCTTAGGGAACCCGTCCTGGTATTCCCCGGCAGGGTATCCACAAGGTGAAAGCCAGGCATCCCACCGCGAGGGGCCGTTGTGGAGATTAAGCAAGCTATTGCCCAGAGTCGCAGAGTGTGAACCCATGAATCAAGTAGGCACCGGAGAGAGAATTGTCGAGTCTGTGGACATTTTAGGACTCAAGACCCACCGAGCCAGGAATTGAACCCTGGTCCCGGGCTGACCTCTGCTTCCAGGTCTGCCTCCTCTAACCAGTGAGCCACAGTTCTCCACAGTCCAAAGTAAATTCAGAAAGAGTCCTCTTCAGATTTCATCAATTCTTTCTTTATAAATGTTCATAATTTCATAAAAAGATTTCATATTATAGAATTACATCTTTGTAACGTGTACATTCTGTAACTTAATATTTTGTCTTTACTCATCATGGAATCACTATATATATAGTTCGGTATATTTAATTCCATGTACTAGACAATATCACAGGCTTCTTAGTTTTGGCCATTACTTTTGGGAATATTACTTTAGAGTGTTTTTATTTTATTGAGGTACATGATATATCAACCTCATGGTCCATATATTCTCTCCCCTTTTACTATTTTAGTCACATCATCTCATACATGGTTTGATGCTGCGGCTTCCTAATAATATATACTTCGGCCAACCAGTGATGTTTTGATATACTCTCTATGCTCATCCACTTACACATATTATGGTGAGTATACTCTGTTTGTTCTATAATTAGATATACATGACTATGCACCCTATATATATTTAGGTATATGTTACTTAAATTATGAGCCTTGTTGACAACTCTTTTTTGACTTTATGTATATCCGTGGCCCATATCGGATCATATATATACATTTCCTGAGCTCGCACTAGCCTACCACTCTTTTCTGTAGTGGTGTTCGGACCAATTTTGATATCATTTCTTGTCCTTTTGGACGTACATGTCTATTCCCACGTATACAGTCAATAATTCTATATTGTTTCTGTATGCCTTGTTCTACAGTGATTCGTACCTTTTGAGATAATTTGCTTTTTCCGTTTGTCTTTTCTCCTCTGTGATCAACATTGCATGCTATTTGCCTTCCACACTAGATCTCAATATTGGATGCTCTTCATCACTTCCCAAGGTGCTCCGTCTCCAATGCACTGCATATGCTGCTTGTAGTAACGTTTTGGCGGTCCAATAGAAATTATTCAACTATATTCATGGTGGGTGTCCTTTTAATTGTAAATATAGATATGACCTGGCCTAATAACATGTCTACACCTTTCCCTTTTTCTCAGAAATTGATTCACATGGGTATAGGGTGTTGATCGACAATATGATACCTTTTGTCTGTTCTGGATCTGCTTAGTTCAAGCTTGTTTTTAATATTTGCCTCCCTAAATTATGTTCTCACCGTTTCTTATAGGGATGTATATATATACACTGTTTTTATTAGGTGTGTTATAGGGGCATATTATTACAATTGTTTTGCACTTGATGTAGTATGTTCATTTGTCAATATGTTATATATGCATTACGTATGTGCTATATTGAGATGAGAGAGATCTTGAATTGTAATTATAGTTATATTGTTTAATATTTCCAGCCTTGATGAAGTCTCTGTGTGAGACGAAACACATGTTGGCGATTTACGTGCTGGGAGATCTTTTTATGAAATTATGAACATTAATAAAGAAAGAATTGATGAAATCTGAAGAGGACTCTCTCTGAATTTACTTTGGACTGCTTGGATCCCTTTTCACTTAATCATTGTGCTATGTTCTTAACTCTGTTCTCTATGATGGATAGAGTTTTTTACTTAGGCCAAGACTAAAATACTATGTTAGGTGTGCTGTAATTAGAACCTAATTCCTTAACAGAAGATGTGTGGTGGGCAGGGGTCCGTTGGGGCTCTTGAGTGTTTTTTTCATGGTCGCGGTGATGAGTTCGATGTGGCAGGATCCCAGGATGTGATGGTCGGCTTATCCGCGGCGGTAGGTAGGGGAGTGGTGTCTGGCGCTGGTTCGCTGAAGTTGTCATAGAGGACCTGGATCTTTTTCAATGGAAGAAGGAGCTGAGCTTGTCGCTGAGTTCCAGGGAGGGTGTGACGTCCGTGGCTTCACAGGGGGGTTTCGCAAACTGCTGTATGACATTGAACAGTTCCTTGGCGTTGGTAGCATTGGTCTGGACTTTGTCTCTTATGAAGGTCAGTTTGGTGTCTCGTATGAGCTGGTGGTATTCCTTCATGGCGTTCTTGTGGTTATGTTTTGTTATGTTATGTTATTCGAGATTTGTTAAGCGCACGGGCACCCAGGGGTTTCATGGTGCTGGAGGTGAGAAGGATGGTAAACAGTAACCTAACCGTGCGCTTGCTTGAATAACCAGGTCTTCAGTGCGCCCCTGAATTCCGCCAGATTGGTGCAGCTCCGGAGTGACAGGGGAAAAGAGTTCCAGATCTTTGGGGCCAAATAAGCAAATCGGCATCCGCCAAGGCGTTTCTTTTTGAAAAGGGGCAAGGTGAGGAGGAACAGGTGAGCAGAGCGGAGATTACGAGTCGGTTCATGTTTGTTTATCAGATGGTTAATGAACTTAGGACTTTTGCCATGGAGAGCCTTAAAGGCTAGGCAGCCCACTTTGAAAGTCACCCGATGGACTATGGGTAGCCAATGAAGAGTGGCTAGCAGTGGTTACGCCGAACTCCTGCTGTTGCTTTTAAATATTAGTCTGGCCGCCTGATTTTGCACAATCTGCAGGCGTTTAAAAGAGCAAGGGGAAGGCCTAAATAAATAGAATTGGAAAAATCTAATCAGGAGAGGACCAAGGCAATTACCACCTGGATGAGGGCAGAGTGAGTGAGCATATGAGCAATTTTCTTAATCGTTCGTAGCAGGGAGAAGCTAGAGGAGATCACCGTTCCCACTTGACTTTTCAGTGAAAGGTCGGAGCTAAGGGTGATCCCAAGACTTTTCACCGAAAGAGAGGGAGACGGAGGAGATCCCATTGAAGACGGCCAAAAATGAGGTCCCCAGCTGGTTGCACTTTTACCCGGGAGTATCAGCTCAGTCTTTCCAGGGATAAGTTTTAGATGGTTCTGCTCCATCCACCCTTGAATGTGCAGCATAGTAGCCTGAAATTCCTCGACGGAGTCCGTTGAGTTTAGTGGGAATATAAGCTGCAGGTCGTCCGCATAGTTGTATATTGTGACCTTCCTGTTTTTTAGAGAATGCAACAACGGTTTGAGGTACAGATTGAACAGGAGGGGGAATGATGACGAACCCTGGGGAACGCCGCAGGTGGTGGAGAGTTTGGGCGCCGTGAAGTTCTCGAGCTTGACTGCCTGGGAACGGTCATTCAGAAAGGACTTGACCCAGCCAAGGGCTGCGCCGCGAAGGCCGGCTTGTTCGACACGGTGTAATAAGATGGTATGATCCACCGTGTCGAACGCTGCCGACAGGTCCAGGAGCACCAAGGCCTGATGTATGCCCTTATCGGCATTAGACCTCATTGTGTCCAGGACAGCGAGGATCACCGCCTCGGTAGAGTGCGCCTGGCGGAATCCGGCTTGGTTGGGCTCCAGGTAGTCAGATGTCTCTATAAAATTAGAGATATAGCTAGCCACATGGGCTTCTAGAATCTTTGCACCATAAGGGAGGAGGGATATGGGCCAGTAGTTCGATAGATTAAAAGAGTCGGCACCTGGTTTCTTAATTAGTGGGACTAGCGTGGCGTTTTTAAATGAATTGGGAACTATTCCCTGTGATAGGGACTCGTTCAGGAGGGGGAGTATTCCTCGCGGAAGTGTTGAATAGACTTCCTTCAGTATATGCGGGGGACCGGGGTCGTTGGGAGACCCGGACTTTATACGGTTCATCAACTCCATTAACCTGGGTTGATCTATAGGAGGGATAACCTCAAGTTCGTAGGGGTTTCTACAGATTTCCACTCTGTCTGCAATGGTAGAGGTGGTCTAAATACTATCTTTTATAATGGCAATCTTATCCTTAAAGAAGTCATTAAGCTGATTACACATCATTTGAGTGGGGGGGGGTTGAGAGGGGGAGGTTCTGACATCATTACACAGTTTGTTTACGACCCTAAAGATTTATCTAGATTTGTTTTGGGCGTAGGAGATTTTTTCGGAGAAGAAGACTGCCTTAGCAGATAGAATGGAGTTCTTGTACTTCCTGCGAGCTGCAGTATATGACGATCTGTCTTCGTCAGAGTACCCGTGTCTCCATTTTCTCTCCAATTGGCGCAGTTCTAATTTTTGATTTTTTAGGTCTGTGGTAAACCACCTATAGGCGTCCATGCGGCAAGCACGTGAAAACATGGTTAACGGGACATGCACGTTGCAGGCAGCCAGGAGCCATTCAGTGAGTTCTTTGTCCATCAGATTAATGTCAGGGGGAAATGCTGGGAGAGAATTAGCCAAGGTGGACAGGAAGTCTTGGTTATTTAATGAGCTCCATTTCCTGACTAGCCCCCCCGAGGGAGCGGGGGTTTTTAGATGGCCATGAAGGGTGATGGAGAATTGCAGTAAGTGATGATCAGACCATATGCAAGGCAATGTCGTCGGGGTGGATAGTGGGACATTGCGTGACCAAATCTGGTCCAAGATGTGTCCTTTTTCATGGGTGGGAGTCAGAACAGATTGAGAGAAGTTCATATGGGAGAGAAGCTCAAAAAGGTCTGTGGCCTGGGGTCCTGCTTCCAGGTCGTTGTACCAGTAATTTAAATCCCCAATCAACATGACCTTATTATAATTAACGACTAAGCTGGCCATTTGCTCAGACAGAGAGACTGGGAATGTAGGCATAGTTTTGGGTGGGCGATAAATCAATACCAGCACCATAGTTCCCTTGTCTGTATCGGATTTGATTACAAGGTTTTCAGTGTCTGGTAGATCCAAGGAAGATAAGGTGGTGAACGTATGATCTTTATGAATGATGGCGGCGATGCCACCCCCAGGTTTTCCTGGTTCTCTGTTTGCTAACAGAATGTAATAGTCTGCCAGTAGAGCTGTAAGGATGTCCGGTAAGGAGTCCGTCGTGAGCCAGGTTTCAGAGATAAATAGTATGTCTGGTCTGTCCGATTTAAGCAATAAGAAGATGTCTAGTTGGTGTTTTACTAGAGATCTGGTGTTAAGGTATAGACAGCGAAGGGTCAAAGCATTTGGACTTGGGGTAGGGCTAGTGGAGTTAGAACCTTGAGGTGAAGTAGAGGAGGTCTCCTGCATTAAGTGGAGAGGATAGATGTTATTAGCCTTTAAACAGGTGCATGTAGCAGGATCGAGGAAGGGGGTGCCAGAGTATTGCAAAGAACGAAGTTCAAGGGAGGTGTAGCTGTTATTTTCTCCATTCAGCCTAGTCCCTGGGCCCGGCCAGGCGCGGACGGGCGCAGACAGGCTTGCCTTAGGCGCGCCCGCTGCGCTCGTCTGCTGCGCGTCCTTGAGGGGCACATGATTATGAAGTAAAATGGGGGTGTGGCCTAGCGATAGTGGGCGAGGCTTGTGCGTGGCCCGGGGAGATGGCGGCAAGAGGAACAGAGCTCCGTGTCAGCGCTGAAATCCGCTGCACGGCTAATCCCAGGAGGTGCCCTGTCACTGGATCAAGTGCTAAATGGGGAGTGGTGAGTTAAAACACAAGTTTCACAAAACACAAGTAAAAGCAATAGCAACGGTTCTCCCGGCTTTCCGCCTCAGGAGTGTGGGTGTTCTCTGGAACAGCTTGCAATCAGCGCGATTTAAATGCGACAGAGAAGGGGCGTGGCCTAGCGATAGTGGGCGTGGCTTGTGCATGGTTGTTACATGCTCCCGTGGTTTTCACTCAACTCAACTCTAATATGAATCTCCTCAACAGATGATATTCAGTGAATCCAAACTTGCCTCAAACAGATCCAGATCAACGGCTGCTCCTCCATTAGGGCAGAGGAGCGCCACCACCCCCCAAATATAACGACACTAACTGAGTTTTAAACCTGTTTTATTATTGTTTTATTTTAATCACCCTGGACCCACCCCAAGGACGTTTACGAGTCTTGAGGTGGGCCTAGGGGGATGACACTGTGGTGGGCAGTAGTAGTGCACTCCCTTGATCCTTCTGTGTGCATGAGGGTTTGGCCGGCCATTTCAGGCCGGCCAAACCCTCATGCACAATGAAGCTTTCTGCAGTACCAGCTGCGTTGCTGAGGGTGAAGAAAGCAGGCACAGGCTCCCAGTCTGCCTCTACCTGGGAGACCAAAGTCCTAGTTCTCAGACCAATCTTTCAGTTATTTTCTTGCAGCGTCAGGATTGGCCACAGTGCATTATGGGAGCTTGGAACAGCGTGATGCAGCAGATGGCGGCGATCAGGCAAGTTATATTTTTTTCATTCTTATTAATTTCCCTGACCCCCCTCCACACCCCACTCCCCAGCTCCCTCCTCCAGCCTGCCCTACCACTTTGGCAGGGGATGGGCCACTACTGATCTAGATATGGATGTCAAACACCTGCCTGACCATCAGCCGCGCAACAATAGAATTTTTACTGTTCTTTAAAAACACTGAGCTACCAACTATTTCAGTGTGGCTATGTGGGATGAACCTACACAGCTAGTAGGATTTACTAGCATTTGTTCTCGACACAAAACATTCCTTTAATGAACACATTGCCAAAGAACATAACACAGTATAGTAACAGCTACCTTTTTGCAGGGTCACCCCAAACGTTTGCCCTTCTCCTCCCCTTTTTGCTGAATTCGTTTTTGTTGGCTTTAGGACTCTGAGCTCTTCACCGCTGCTAACCAGTGCTAAAGGACATGTGGTCTTTCCTCTAAACATGGTAATATTGCCTCATACCCAATTGGCATATATAATTAATAAGTCCCTAGTAAAGTGCACTATAAGTCCCCAGGGCCTGTAAATTAATTGCTACTAGTGGGCCTGCAGCACTGATTGTGCCACTCACTTAAAAAACTTTTTAATCATGTCTCAAACCTGCCATTGCAAGCCTATATGTGCAGTTTACACTGCCATTTCGACCTGGCAAAAAAACTTTTGCCTGGCCCAGATGTTCCTTTTTAATACATATAAGTCATTCCTAGAGTAAGCCTTGGACAGACCAGAGGGCAGAGTGCAATGTATTTAAAAAGCAGGACTTTTAAGTTGTTCATGTCCTGGTAGTGAAAAACTCTCGAATTCATTTTCACTACTGCAAAGCCTATTTTTCCAATGGGATAACACAGTAATTACCTTATTACATTATATAAGTGCCATTTGCAATTGGGAAGAGATAAACCCTTCAAGTCTGGTGTCTCTGGAATGACAATTTAAAATCTAAACTTATGGTGAAGTCGGATTTGAAATTGCAATTCTGAAAATGACTCTTTTAAATAGTTGCCATTTTCTTGCTTTAGCCATTTGGTACCTGTAGCCTGTCTCTGATCACATGACTGGGTGTAGTTGGCAGCTGCTGTTTGTGTATTCCTCTTGGACAGCCGCATACAATGGGAGCTTAGGTGTGTCTCAATGGGCAATCTCTGGCAAGAGGGGAGGGAGGAGCTGGGCACAGCCTCACTTACACCTGAATAGGCTGTGTCCTGCCCACACACAAGGGGTTACATACCCTCTGTAGTGAGTCTGAGGCCAGGGCAGGAAGGGAATACATTGTGCACTTCAAAGGCATGTCTCTGAAGTCACCCCCACTTCTGAAGTCACCCTCACTTCAAAGGCACCACTGAGTATAAGTACTGGACCTCAGACCCCACCACTGCAGTACACTTCTGGACCTGAGGATGCTCTGCTGACGAACTGTCACTCTGATGGCCTCCTGCTTTGCTGTGCTGATCTGCTACCTGCTGCCCTCTTGACTGGACCTGCATCTCTTGACCACAGACACTAGAGTGACTCTAAGGGATGATCTGAAGCCTTAGGGACATTAGAGGCTTACACCCCCTGCACCTGAACTTTGCCATTTGTGAGGCTATCCTGTCACCCCAGTTGTAGACCCTTGGAAGTGGACCTAAGGTGCTTGCCAGTGGAACCGACACATCTTCTCTGCTGAGTAACAAATACCTGAGCATTGCCGCTGCTGCATGAATTGGACCAGCTCTAAAAGACATGCATAGCATCGCCTCACTTCTTGGGACCGGTGCATCTTCTTTGAAACCCCTGCTGCACGACACTTTATCTAGTGCAGACTCCACGCATCTCACATTGATGGCAGCCTTGACAATGACACTGAAGCTTCGCATCGCAGCCTCATCGCTCAGCGGAATTGACGTATCGCTTTTTCTGCACCTCGCATCCATGACATCAGACTTTGCATTGCAAGCCCTATCGACAGAATTCTCGATGTCGATGCATCAGGACCTCGCACTGCAACCTCGTTCCCTCTCGGAACTGCCCCATTGTCTCTGGTGCGCGACCCATCTTCGACCTGGATTCATGCAATGCTCTACAACCAGGATTTAAGGTTCTTTGTTCAGCTGGTCTAACCGCTTGCACTCCCTTGTAGTCGGCCTGAACTTGTGACATTGTCCCAGTCCAGCGTGACCGATATCCCAAAAAGTGCTTTTTGTTTCTGGGCGTTACTTTACTTAAAAATTTAGAAATTCAATATCTCCAGATCTAGGAATTTAATTTTTGTCATTTTGGTCTTGTTTTATTTATCAATATCACAATTATTTTTCTAACCTGGTGTGGAACCTTTTTTTGTGGTGTTTTCACGGTTTCACTGTATGAAGTATTAACCAAAAACTTTACACACAGCCTCTAAAGTTAAGCCTGACTGCTCTGTGCCATCTAAAGTTAAGCCTGACTGCTCTGTGCCAAGCTACCAGAGGTTGAGCACAGGTTAATTTGTGGTTGCTGCTTGACCAGGGTTCATACCCCCAGTCAACCAACAACCCAATTTCTAACACCATCCCTTTAGGAAGAATTGAAACTCTTCCTTGCAGAAACTAACTGCGGAACAGCAGCATTAATCCCTGGTCTTTCCCAGGTGGAAGGATGCAGGAAACTGCCCAGTGTTTCATTAGAAACTCTGAAAGACATCCTAGGTGCTGTGACATGCATTGCAAATGTTTGAAGAAGTTCAAAGATATTTCCACATTGCTCAAGGAACTACATTAGCCTTCCCTCTGAGGCCTTCAGCTTCTTCAAGAGCAGCTGCATCACCCACAAGGCAATCAAAAACTGAACCTATAATTACCTGGCTGCGAAACGATCCACCTCAGGCAGTGCCTAACACACCAGAATCTAAGCACCCACAAACCAGAATTACATCCCCATAGCCATCAGGACCACCCTAACCCTGCTCCAGTCTAGGAAAGAGCCAGTGCTTAATTTGAGCCGGTGGTCTCCGATGCTCGGCACCGGCATTTGATTGTAAAAACCGGCGCTTGTGCAGTGTGCCATGTCTGGTTAATTTAAAGATGACCACAACAACAGTTAATTATTAATTCAATATACATGAAAACCCCTGGAGCTGGAACACCATCGGCACCAATATCGTGAATGGTTCAGACCTTCAGCAACTCAGAATATACATACAGGCACGCGCCTCTCGCCAAAGAGCACCGGTGCGGTGCGGCGTCGAAAGGGTGGGGGAGGGGGCGGGTCCATGCCAATATTAGGCTGCGCATAGCAACAGAGACCTGGGTGTTTTCGGCGGATTATTATATGTCCGTGGCAACTGGAAAATAGGAATTATGCAATCAATTGTTCTGAGGGGTGCATGCGTACCACTCCGGAACCAAGGCGACACCTCCACCTTGTTTATAGTTTGCACAGTTAATTAAAACCAATGCGATACAGTAACACAATAAAGAAGTTAAAATGCAGCATAAAAAGACATGCGTTTAAGATCAATGCTATACTATAGCAAGATAAGCATAAGCAATTCAGCATAAAAAGTGATTTTGTTTGTAGGCCTCCACTTTGAGAGGCAGCGTGGCGTGCTGCGTGCCCCACAAGGTAACTCTAGCCAAAACCGCTCGTCCTGTCCGAATACTTTGGTGCAGAGCGGCATTTTGTCGCAACACTGACCTCTAGCGGGCTGTTTCAATAACCCCGTTTTTGGCATTGAACGCTTTTATTTCCCTGGTTATTCCTGTTTTTCTCTGGCTGTTTCCGATGTGTAGAACTTCAATTTGAAATTGTTATTTTAAACCCTTTTCACCTCATGGACGATTTTGATCATTCTTTTCTGTATTTTTGTTAATAACGTTTTCTATTTATGAATAACTTTTGCTTGGACCAAAAGTCTGCCAGGGTGCCCGCTAGAAACCACAATACCACTGTGGAGGCTCTGCTCCCGGGCTGTAGCTCATCACCCACAGGGATATACGTTCCTGCAAACGCCAGGATGCGCTATGAGAGAGAGGGGCAGATATAGGAGATACATGAACCAACAGAAACAATGAACCGTTGGAGAGCGCGACCGACAGGCAGACTGTAGGAGACAGGTGTAGATAGACAGGCGGGGATATGGGACAGAGCGACGGACAGGCAGACTGGTGTTCTAAAGAGGAACAGGTGGGTCGACTTATATACTGGACGTAGGGGAAACAGACAGGATGAACTATGGGAAAGAGGGACAGACAGACCGACTGACACATGAGAGGGACATGAAGTAAAAGACTGGCCGAGGTACGGGAGAGAGTGGTACAGACACAGACTGATATATGAGAGAGAGAGAGAGATAGGAGCCAACAGACAAGACGAGCTATTGGAGAGAGGGACAGACAGACCGACTGATTTAGGAAACACAGGTTGGTACAGACATAACCCCGCCGCCGAGATAATGTGTGTGTGGGGGGAAGCGGGGGCAGATAGACAGACAGCTCTGGGAGAGTGGCACATACATACTGTCTGGATTAAGAAACCGAGAGGGGCTGCAGTAACTATAGAAGAGAAGGAATCTGGAATCCAAAACGAATGTATAGGCGGATTGTTCATCGGCCATGTTGGCGGATTAACCTTCCCCGAGAAGGCAACAGAGTGAAATGTGTCCGGTGTAGACGTGGCTGAATCCGCGGCCAGCGTAAATGAACCCGCCGTCGGCAGACCCCTTCTGAGAGGGAACCATCCTCGCAAACTCCTGTACCCGTCCTACGTGGCCTTTCACTGAGGTGACCCCGCAGGTCAGTGTGGACCAGCCGCTCTAGGTCCGGTGGGAGACGAGGCAGCCTCAGAGGAGAAACAGAGCGGATTGGACGATGCACCCGCGGGCTGGGCGCCTCACTCAACATAAAGAGGATATCCTGAGATACACGTGCAATCCGCAGGCTTCGTGGCGCATCCTTCACTGCTCCACGTTAAATCAAGACCCAAATATCCAATGGGGACACAGGTTACAGTTATAGCCAATGAGGCTCAATGGTAAATCAAAGGTACAAAGTTTCAAAATCGACCCACGGTAAAATCAGCCCTATCCTTTGTCCTTGGATCTGAAAAGGTATCCCATGGCCGTTCGGTACTATTTAAGTTATTTTCTACCCGTATTGCTGAAATGTTACCTCTGGCCGTCCCGCCCTATAATGTTATTCTCTGTCCCTGGGGCTCAAAGGTGTCCTCTTGCGGTTCAGCGGTGTTCATTTGTTTTCCGTCCGCGGCGGTGAGACGCTCCGCGGTGGGGCCCAGGCCTTCATGCCATGCTCTGTCCATGGTGCTGAAAGATGATCCTTGTGGGGATTCGGCATTACAAATCCGCTATCCTGGGCCTGATTCTCGAAAAACTCGGAGCGCTTCACCTGCAGGCTTCAGTGTCACATGGGAGTAGATTTGTGACTTTCTGACTTCACGACTCACAACAGTTTTTCCAGTTTACGCCTAACTATGTTTTGTTAATTCTATTTCTTGATGAAAGAGTTTACGCGTGTATGTTTTTGCAGAAAGAATATTGGATTATACCCGTAAATCAATGTACTCACTCAAAAGATTTTCGAGTGAGCGCCTACTACAAGTGTTAATTTTAAAGCGTGAGTGTACGGCGAAATTACCCTATCATTAATTACTAGTTCCAGAGTATCTTTGACCCTTCCACCCCCCTGCTAAAATATTGTCAGCGATGTATTTCTATCAAGGGAAGAAGTGAATCGGAGTAAATCCCTTTCCACAAAGGATGGCGCGTAATTGTGGAAGGAGTCTCTCCATGGGGAATAACATTCTTGTGGGGAAAAAACGATCTGCCAAAGACTAGAACAGTGGGGAGTTTTAACAGGGTTAACCCATAAAACCACCCGACCTGGGTCAAGATAACAGTACGTTGAAGAAGTGGTCGTGGTAATTCTTTCAAATTTGGACATGCAAAGACAAAATAATTCTATTCAACAGAAAAAAGATGTATATTTTCATAAGTGAAACATTCATTAGATGCTCTTGTAATTCAAAGCATTAATATTACTCCATGTATCAACCTATATATACTCCTAGTGCATGTAATATTTACAGTGCTCACAGTGTGATAGAGAAGAGGAAAGTTTTTGGGTAATGGGGGTGAGTAGATGAGTGAGGGACAGGGTAAAGGTATAGTGACATAGGCACAGTTGCATTTATATACAGTAAAACCTTTACAGCCTAGTTTCGGTCCATAGTTCCCCTATAGTCATAACACATAGGTACATATTAATTGGCTTGTTCTATTCCTATGGCTTAAACCCATAGGAATAGAACAAGCCAATTAATATGTAAGTTTATTAATATCTAAGTGGATACATGGAGTAATATTAATGCTGTGAATTACAAGAGCATCTGATGAATGTTTCACTTATGGAATTGTAAATCTTTTTTCTGTTGAATAGAATCAGAATTGTTTTGTGGTGAATTCTTTGTCTTTACATGTCCAAATTTGAAAGAACCACCAAGACCACTTCTTAAAGAGTGGAACAGGACATATCCCAACCAGACAGCCACATTCTCAGGTGGTAGCAGGCCCGGCTCTAGGGTTATTCCTCTGGGTGGGCCATAAAGAATCACGGGTGGGCAATGAAGATGAATGGGTTCCGGCGGTAAGTATTTCAGAGATTCAATATTTTAGGTGTTGGCATCTGTCCTCTTTTGAGATTTTTAAGACAGTAACCACCACCCAAAACGCTACAGACTTCACTTTCTCTGATGCCCTACTAGCTTTGAAAAATAGAGAGTCTTTGCTTGTCAGAACTTTAAAATATAGATGCAGAACGTTCAGGCTGAAGCCTGCTCCTTATCATGAGCAGCAACAGAAACTTTCTGCTGCTATGCAGGGCGGCTTTACAACCTTATATGTCTTTAAAAAACGTTTCCAGCTTTTAACGTTCAAAACCATTGAAGTTAAAATATATGCTACAATAAGCCCAGAATCATAACTCCAATATATATATATATATATATATATATATATATATATATATATATATATATATATATATATATATATATATATATATATATATATATATATATATATATATATATATATATATATATAGCAATATCATGTACAGGTGCTTTTATTGCACAAAATGCAATAGTATAAATACTCATAATTCACAAGGATCTTTGAAATATGGAATATTTCAGAGTTACCTGTACAATATAGATTTTTATCAACATCATGGCATTCCCTAAACCACTTGGCAGCGCTTTAACATTGTCAGGATGACTGGGATTAAGTAGCATGGAGGGCCAAATTATACACCTATAATTATGCATCAAAAATGCTGGTTATCTGGCCTTTTGTCTAGTATTATTTTCATCCATCTGAGAAACAACATTTTTGGCAAACTGCAAATTTTGCAAATTGTGAGAAATGCAATTATTCAATACATTTTTGGTAAACGCTGCAACCAAATGATTGCCTACATCTACTGACCATCACCATTGATGTTGCTGTTGGTTTTTTATTAACCATTTATTCAAATACAATGTGAAGAAGACCTAACCATTCTAATTCCCCTCAGTACTATTGTTAGTAAGCAGCCTTTTCAAACTAACTATACAAAAATAAATATGCGATATAAACAATAAATAACAGTACCAGGTGTAATATGTTCCTGTATTGCCATCCATTGGTTCTTATTTACAAATCACTCAGTCTTTGGACTTGTGGTTTATGATGTCACCAGAACAACTCAATGGCAATGTTAGTCCGTATTACACAGTTACCTGATATGCATCCTATGCATATAATCTAATTATGGCAATTTTTCAAATAAAGTTTACCACATTTTGGCTACCATCCAGGGATGTACACTTAGTTACATAAACAAAGGTAGGTACACCTTAATCAAGGATTTTATAGTTTATAGGATGAATACAATTTTTTAAAATACATATATTGTATTCAGTTCTTCATTTTTATGTTCATACAAACAATTGGTGAACTTTTCATGATATTACAAAAGAAAAATGTGGAGTCTCTGCAAAATGTACATATTGCAGTAATGATCAAATACATAAATAAAATCGGAAAAATAGCACAATAATCCACATGTATAGTTGTGGGCAGTTTCAGCTGTGAAATATCCACCCCAGGATACATTTTTGAGCTGTCATATTGACTTAGCATTTAGCTGACAGCGCCATGGTGCATAACTTCCCACTTCGCTTGATCTCGCTGATAACTCTCTGGGGGGTAGGTAACCGTTTCCTCGAATAACCCATGTTTCTATTGGGCCTGTCTTTTTCCCATTTGGCTTTAAGGCAGGTTCTCCAAGTCTTTTTGGCTGAGATATTGATTTTTTCGCCATTCTAGCCTCTAATAGCCTTAGCTCTAGTGGGGACACTTCTAGCAATCTTATCACCCCCTTCATATGTAGTTGTTTGGGTGTTTTGCAAATTGTATTTGGTATACAATTGGTAAATTGTGCATAGCGTGTATCGAGTGAACTGACCATAAAGGAAGCCATATTGATTCAGGAAAACAATAGTGTTGTGCCCTATACTAAACAAAAATATAACGCAGATATGCTCAGACTAGACAACAATATACTGTGTACTACGTAGCTCTGATTAGCCACTCATTTATATACAAAGATTTCAACATGAGTTAAGGGTACAATGGGTGCACAGGATGAACCATAAAACATTTTGTTAATGTAATGAAATACATTAAATAAGGTGCTTAAAAAAACATAACAGTGCTATAAAAATGCTTAATTAATTCGAAATGTTCATTGATAGTAAGCAAAACAAAATGCTGTATTGTTTAGGATTAACTGCTGTATTATTATAGTGTTGTAATGCTTTTTCTTTTTAAAAAACACTTCAACTAGGTTTCTGTAATGGTTAGAATTTGTTCCATAAGTTTTTTTTTTCCTTATGTGCTGTAGCCTGTAACAACTTGAACTTTGAGATCTGTTGAAAGTTTTTTTTTAATCTTAAAATAAAATATATAACCAATTGTTTTTTATGTGGAATCTGCTACCTCATACTTTGCCACAAGTGTTCTTATCGTTCAACCACGAGTCACCCATTTCATAAGCCTCATTAGAATGAAATCCTGAGATGACCCTGTTGAGAATCAAAAAAAATTCTTCTGACAAGCTATTGGTAGGGCCACTGGAACTATGCAGCAGGGAACGTCGAAATTATGCGGCAGTGTTGACTAATTATGCAGCAAGAAAAGGCAAACTATGCAGCATAATGCAACACATTTTGTGATAGTATTAGTTCCTTAGTTTGATATTTTTATGCTTGCTAACACAAGGCATAGATTATGTGGCAAATGCGGCAAATACATAGCTATGTGAAAAAAGGCCACATCTGCACAATCACAATAATCCAGTGGCCCTGCCCATAGGTCCCTGCACAAGGAATCATTCTATCACTTGTAACAATCTACATACAAATTATTGTGGTGCAAATTAATGATGAGTAGAATGTTTTTTCCATTTAGCAAATGAAAAGATAAAACATTTATTTTTTTAACTTTTTCCATTAATGTATTTTTTTATGTAACGCTTCATGTTAGTAATGGACTCACAGCAGGAAGAAAATAAAACAAACCCTGAGTACATCAATATGCTAATTATAAACACATTTTCACAAACTTTTTGGGACAATGAAATCCTTTGCAAAGCGTTTCTGTCATATTACTTTTTGCAACTCCTAGGTACTTTGTGATGGAAGCCTGCAGCCTCTTTAGTAAGAGGGAAAGTGTTCAGGATGTCTGTGCTTCTTATTTGCACAACATAGCAGCTAATATACCTGCTGACTTCACACCTGCCCCCAGGCCTGAATCTAGGGCACGTCAATGGTGTTAATAATTAAATAAACAATGAGACAGAGCCCCATAAGACTTCACACCACTGTGAGACATTAGGATGAAAAACACTAGTTTTTCAATTCAGTATGGCTTAGGATGGGCAGGGTATTACTTGGGTGGGTTTGGCCCACCCTTATGAACCGTGCATGGGTGGTAGGTGGAAGTTTCAAGCTGAGAGGCAGGGATGTAGGTAGCTCTTTCATCTATGTCAAAGCAGAAGGGAGGGGAAGGCAGTTTGCCTGGCGGCCAAGACATGGAACTCCCTCCCCATCCACCTTCGGCTGACCCAGGACCATCTCGCCTTATCGAGACAACTCAAGACTTGGCTGTTCGAGCAGTAACGGACCCCTTCCCCCAAGCGCCTTGAGACCCTTCCGGGTGATTAGTACGCTATACAAGTGTTCTGAATGATTGATTGATTGAGGTATGGACGGATATGTTTGCATGCACACTCACAGCAGTACTTCATGCTTACGCAGTGTGATCCATACTGCATCAAGTTTGAAACATGTTTTTGAACCTCACGCACCTTCACCAATATCCCGACCACAGGATATACCAAGGTCCACTGGAATTATGTGATTGTGCAGCCACAGCGTTTTTTCCTCATAATTATAGGTTTGCTGTGTTTGACACATAATCCATCCTCTTCTGCATAATCTGCAGATTTTATCCTCAAAAATGTTTTCAAGCTCAAAAGGTTCAAGAGTTACTAAAAACACAGCTGTATGTGTTGCTGCGCAGTCAAAGGTCCTTTGTAAAGCGCAGCTGTTTATCTTTCATTTGCTTATTGCTATATTTGGATATTAAATGAGGTGCAACCAATGACCAGACAATGTTAACAAGTGGAACAAGCATTGGCATAGCCAATAGGTCTCGCCTTTAGGACCTTATGTGTTTAGCCATGCAGCATATTCTCCCATGTGCTGTGCCACCAGGGATTGAAGAGTATACAATTACTTATACTGTGTACCCTTTATAAGCAGTATCCATGTGCAAATGGTCTGATTTAGCAAGGACATTATTTGAATGTGGAGTTGTACACTCTTTGTCAGTGCCGGCTTTAGGGAGGTGCGACCAATGTAGGTACCCCTGGCATTTCCCTATGTCTAGAAATAATACTGGTTTAAAAAGCACATGGTGCAGAGTTTCTTGTCTGTCCAGCAGTTTTTTTTGTTTTTGTTTTTTTTGGGCAAACCTTTATTGCAGCATTCAATAAAAATACAAGCATGGGCCTACAACCGCAGGGGCCGGCCGCTAAACAAAATTAAAACCCACTATATCACGGTACGACACAGCTCATCAGCCGACAACCCTGAGGTCCGGCAGCGATTCATGATAGAACTTGCTGCAAAGAACGTGTACAATAAAAATTAGAGTCATGCAACTTTCCCTGGCGCCGAGCGGGTACATTAAAGGCAGCCGCACTGCAAGCTTGATTTACACACACACACACAAGTACAGCTTAGGCATGCCTCACTCACAAACAGGTACAATTGACAGCAGTATACTCTGTTTTTGACACACCTAGCACATACAGCACAGACCACAACAGTGAAAGCTTCCCTCACACAGAGGACATTCGAAGCATGGACATGGGCAGTACAGGCTTCCTTCATAGACATATCAGGTATAGTGCAGGCACTCGTATGCCAACTATCCTGCACAGAACACAAGAACCACACAGATATCAACGGTACAAGCTTCCCTCGCACAAGGAACAGGTCCATCTTAAACAACAGCAGCAAAAGTGTCTCACATTCACACATCAGGTACATCACAGGCAGAAGCATTGCAAGCATCTTTGATCTTTGGGGCACATAATACAAGCTTCTTTGGGCACAGGACGGGTATGAAGCCGACAACATTGCGCATTTCCTTCACATGCAAACCGGCATTCAAGCTTCCTTCATGTACCTAAAGGGTGCAGCAGACGGCCTTGCCACAAAAGTTCCTCGCACACACAAAATATCCATGTGGCTTAATGGCTAGAGCGGTCAACTTTGGAGGTGGGGAACCGGGTTTGAGTCTGGCGGGAGGCTCAAGCATCCTGTGATTCTGGGCAAATCACTTAATCTCCCCATTCCTAAAAATGAATGTGTACGTCTGTGATGCACTGGTGCTCATGTAAAGCGGTCGAGTTTGCGCTATATAAAATTGCAAAAATAAAACAGCTAACACTGCAAACTTTCCATAGACACAGAAGAAGGACATGGTGGGCATCACCAGTGCAGGCTTCCCCTCACAGGTGCAGTGCATTCAACAGCAGTGCAAGCTTTCATCCCTAGGGCATTTAGGAAAAAAGACAGCAGCAGTACAAGCTCCATTTCCACTCAAAACAATGAATGCACTGGAAGCAGTTGGCCATGTTTAACACTCACAGCTGAAACATGCAGAATTTGTGTATGTGTATCTGATACTCGGCATGTAAATCACATTGTGCACCATTGAAAGCTCTACTCTCCAGAACAGGAACAGCAAAGAAAGCATCCCTTGGACAATCAACACAGGCAGCGGCTGTGCAAGCTGCTATCACACAAACAGGGTGAGCAAAAATGTGCAGGCTTCATTCACAGTAGTTGCTTCATTCATAACATTCGCACATGTGCCTCAGCTCACCAATATATGGACAAAGCAAAGTCGTGAAAGTTAAATTTGGTCCAAGCAGCCACCCCAGTATCATTGATTAAGGGAACAGCACTGATTTGTTGCCCATCCAGTCCTGCACCTACCTGCTGAAACTGCCGGAAAGACTGTATATAAGCAGGCTATCGGAATTATACGACAGGGGGAGAATCAAATTATGTAGCAGAGCGCTATATAAAACGAAGAAAAAAAAGTTTAAGAGCGAGTCAAAACCGGAGAACACAATACTACCTGCCGTAACGTTAGCTGTTTGATCTGAACATGGCTACTTATCTTCTTAAATTGGGGAAACAGCCACCACACTACACATGCGTGGTGTGCTGAAGTCTGGGCGTGTTGTTTTTACGCATGAAACCTATGATATCAAGCAGTACGATCATTGGTGTACCTGCTTAAGTTGCCGTTCAATTTGAAAAACTCTAGCTGTGCACTTGTGCAGCGAAACCGTTGTAGTTGTGGCATATCGCGTATCTGAGTGCGGATTACTGCTAACTGGTTTGGAATCGTTTGGAGTCATTTGTGGTATTAAAAGAAACTGTTTCATGTTGCTGCTTTGTACGTGGGGAGGGGAGAAAATAGATGGCCGCGATGAGACGGAGGTAAGGGAGATAGTGTTGGTGACCTGTTCATCGAAGGGTGGGGAGCTCTAAGGTGACAGCTGTTTACAGCGCGAAAATAGAACAGGACAGTCAGGAGCAGAAGTGAGAGGAGCAGGGCTTTGAAAAGTGGCTGGGAGAGGGGTACAAGAGGCTGGTAGGTGAGACGTGATCCGATAGGTGGGCAGGAGGAGGATACAAGAGGTGGCCGAACAGAACAGAGACGATTCAGAAAAGGGGGTGGTGATGAACAGAGTGTCTGAATTAAGCAGACCACTCTTACCCAGTCCAAAGATCAGGGCCTGATCCATCACCGTTATTTATCTCACTGCACCATCCCAGCTCAGAACCTGGCTATATGCAAATCAGTCTGTCCCTGGCCCAGTGCATCATGGGAACAGGGCAGACTAAACTACCAAGCCGATTCTTCACCAGAAAGGAGACAAGCTACCGAGGACCGGTTTCTGGCATTTCAGCCGTCTTCGGCCCGGCTTGCTTGAATCCTGATGGTGCAGTGAGAAAGGGACTCATGTCTGAGTATACCCTGCCACACCTATAGTGGCCAAAAACGATTCAGAAAAGGGGGTGGTGATGAACAGAGTGTCTGAATTAAGCAGACCACTCTTACCCAGTCCAAAGATCAGGGCCTGATCCATCACCGTTATTTATCTCACTGCACCATCCCAGCTCAGAACCTGGCTATATGCAAATCAGTCTGTCCCTGGCCCAGTGCATCATGGGAACAGGGCAGACTAAACTACCAAGCCAATTCTTCACCAGAAAGGAGACAAGCTACCGGGGACCAGTTTCTGGCATTTCAGCCGTCTTCGGCCCGGCTTGCTTGAATCCTGATGGTGCAGTGAGAAAGGGACTCATGTCTGAGTATACCCTGCCACACCTATAGTGGCCAAAAACGATTCAGAAAAGGGGGTGGTGATGAACAGAGTGTCTGAATTAAGCAGACCACTCTTACCCAGTCCAAAGATCAGGGCCTGATCCATCACCGTTATTTATCTCACTGCACCATCCCAGCTCAGAACCTGGCTATATGCAAATCAGTCTGTCCCTGGCCCAGTGCATCATGGGAACAGGGCAGACTAAACTACCAAGCCAATTCTTCACCAGAAAGGAGACAAGCTACCGGGGACCAGTTTCTGGCATTTCAGCCGTCTTCGGCCCGGCTTGCTTGAATCCTGATGGTGCAGTGAGAAAGGGACTCATGTCTGAGTATACCCTGCCACACCTATAGTGGCCAAAAACGATTCAGAAAAGGGGGTGGTGATGAACAGAGTGTCTGAATTAAGCAGACCACTCTTACCCAGTCCAAAGATCAGGGCCTGATCCATCACCGTTATTTATCTCACTGCACCATCCCAGCTCAGAACCTGGCTATATGCAAATCAGTCTGTCCCTGGCCCAGTGCATCATGAGAACAGGGCAGACTAAACTACCAAGCCAATTCTTCACCAGAAAGGAGACAAGCTACCGGGGACCGGTTTCTGGCATTTCAGCCGTCTTCGGCCCGGCTTGCTTGAATCCTGATGGTGCAGTGAGAAAGGGACTCATGTCTGAGTATACCCTGCCACACCTATAGTGGCCAAAAACGATTCAGAAAAGGGGGTGGTGATGAACAGAGTATCTGAATTAAGCAGACCACTCTTACCCAGTCCAAAGATCAGGGCCTGATCCATCACCGTTATTTATCTCACTGCACCATCCCAGCTCAGAACCTGGCTATATGCAAATCAGTCTGTCCCTGGCCCAGTGCATCATGGGAACAGGGCAGACTAAACTACCAAGCCAATTCTTCACCAGAAAGGAGACAAGCTACCGGGGACCGGTTTCTGGCATTTCAGCCGTCTTCGGCCCGGCTTGCTTGAATCCTGATGGTGCAGTGAGAAAGGTACTCATGTCTGAGTATACCCTGCCACACTTTTATAGTGGCCAAAAACGATTCAGAAAAGGGGGTGGTGATGAACAGAGTGTCTGAATTAAGCAGACCACTCTTACCCAGTCCAAAGATCAGGGCCTGATCCATCACCGTTATTTATCTCACTGCACCATCCCAGCTCAGAACCTGGCTATATGCAAATCAGTCTGTCCCTGGCCCAGTGCATCATGGGAACAGGGCAGACTAAACTACCAAGCCAATTCTTCACCAGAAAGGACACAAGCTACCGGGGACCGGTTTCTGGCATTTCAGCCGTCTTCGGCCCGGCTTGCTTGAATCCTGATGGTGCAGTGAGAAAGGGACTCATGTCTGAGTATACCCTGCCACACCTATAGTGGCCAAAAACGATTCAGAAAAGGGGGTGGTGATGAACAGAGTGTCTGAATTAAGCAGACCACTCTTACCCAGTCCAAAGATCAGGGCCTGATCCATCACCGTTATTTATCTCACTGCACCATCCCAGCTCAGAACCTGGCTATATGCAAATCAGTCTGTCCCTGGCCCAGTGCATCATGGGAACAGGGCAGACTAAACTACCAAGCCAATTCTTCACCAGAAAGGAGACAAGCTACCGGGGACCAGTTTCTGGCATTTCAGCCGTCTTCGGCCCGGCTTGCTTGAATCCTGATGGTGCAGTGAGAAAGGGACTCATGTCTGAGTATACCCTGCCACACCTATAGTGGCCAAAAACGATTCAGAAAAGGGGGTGGTGATGAACAGAGTGTCTGAATTAAGCAGACCACTCTTACCCAGTCCAAAGATCAGGGCCTGATCCATCACCGTTATTTATCTCACTGCACCATCCCAGCTCAGAACCTGGCTATATGCAAATCAGTCTGTCCCTGGCCCAGTGCATCATGGGAACAGGGCAGACTAAACTACCAAGCCAATTCTTCACCAGAAAGGAGACAAGCTACCGGGGACCAGTTTCTGGCATTTCAGCCGTCTTCGGCCCGGCTTGCTTGAATCCTAATGGTGCAGTGAGAAAGGGACTCATGTCTGAGTATACCCTGCCACACCTATAGTGGCCAAAAACGATTCAGAAAAGGGGGTGGTGATGAACAGAGTGTCTGAATTAAGCAGACCACTCTTACCCAGTCCAAAGATCAGGGCCTGATCCATCACCCCCTTTTCTGGAACAGAACAGAGAGCAGGTTTAGACAAGTCAGCGAGTGGTGCGCGATAAAAATACCTCATACAGCAGCACAACCCCCCCTCTGTGACCGAGGGGGAGTGAAAGCAGAGACCATGGGGTGGAGGAGCCTAGGAATCAAACAGCCATGACAAGAGAGGAAAGCCAGATGGCGCCTGTGCGAGTAACCGTACGTGTAACCACACGCTTTAGGCCACACAAAAAGCGTGTGGTCAGCTTTATGAACCCCACTTACTAAAAGTCTCGCCAGAGTAGTGCATGCGCTGGCTCAGGGGAGACCTAAAAAGGACAAAAAAATGAAGTAAGACTATCCCAAAAAGGGCCCATCATGCCAAATAATTTGCCTCTTCTTGCAACATAATTTACTGAAACCTGCAACATAATTTGACCCTCCTCTGCCACATAATTCCAGTAGCCCTAGACATACCACATCCAACCTAGACCGAGTGCCCAGAAAATGATTGCATTTGGAGCACTTCACAGCCTCATAAGGAATATGAAGCACTAAAGAGGTGCTGCAGTACAATAAAATAAAAGACAATCCTCCGGAGTGAAAATCCCTAACGGACACCAATCCTTTTTAAATCAGAATAAGTTATGTGCTGTGCCAAATTGGAACATGTGCTTTTTGCAGGTTCTATCATCTGCTTCAGGCTTTATTTCATCCGCTTGTGCCTGAGCCGCTCGCAAAATATTCTCAGACATGTCCACAATGGTTGTAAAATGCAGCTGCATCGAAGGCTACAGTCGCCAACAGATCCAAAGGTCATGTTGTCCTTCTTTAGTGTTTAAAAACATACTGCGTCAAGCACAGATCCATCCTATGGAACATGTTGGAACTGAATAACAGATGCTTATTATTAACCATTGGTATTCATTGTGACACCTCAGAAGGATGAAAGGCTGAGGAGACCAGCCAGTATTCAAATCTGAGGCCATCAGGGCAAACACAGATCTCAGGAGTGGATGCTTTAGAAAAGTGAACCACCATACACTGGGCATGAAACTGTGTAAGACGAACTCATGTTTCTAGTTTCAGTTGAATCTAAAAATGTATTGATTAAAAAGAGTTGTCAATCACAGAAAAATGGAACAAGGGGGATCTCCCAGCATCAGTCAATTAGTCAAGCTAAGTGAGGCGAGATGAGGGACACATTTATAACCTAATACAGATGTTTCTAAAATAGGTTATTGGTCTGAAAAGATTTAATATTGTAATAAGGAGAAGCAAGTGATCCGGTGAGCAGAAATATCAATATATGAAAAGGTTTCTACAGTTGTAGCAGTTTTCTAAACACTACACCATGGGAGACTGTGTTTTGTGTGTCGGAGACACATGCGTGCGTGCGCACACACACACATACACACTATCTCTCTGCCTTTTCTCTCTTTGCCTCTCTCTCTCTCTCTCTCTCTCTGTCTCTCTCTTTGTCTCCCTCTCTCTCTTTCTCTCCTCCTCTCTTTGTCTCCCTCTCTCTCTTTCTCTTCCCCTCTCTCTTTCTGTCCCCCTCTCTTTGTCTCTCTTTCTCTCCTCTGCTCTTTGTCTCCCTCTCTCTCTTTCTCTTCCCCTCTCTCTTTCTGTCCCCCTCTCTTTGTCTCTCCCTGTCTCTTTCTCTCCCTCTCTTTGTCTCCCTCTCTCTCTTTCTCTTCCCCTCTCTCTTTCTGTCCCCCTCTCTTTGTCTCTCTTTCTCTCCTCCGCTCTTTGTCTCCCTCTCTCTCTTTCTCTTCCCCTCTCTTTTTCTGTCCCCCTCTCTCTGTCTCTCGCTCTCTGTCTCTCTCTCTTTCTCTCCTCCGCTCTTTGTCTCCCTCTCTCTCTCTTCCCCTCTCTCTTTCTGTCCCCCTCTCTTTGTCTCTCTCTCTCTCTGTCTCTCTCTCTTTCTCTCCTCCGCTCTTTGTCTCCCTCTCTCTCTTTCTCTTCCCCTCTCTCTTTCTCTCCCCCTCTCTTTGTCTCTCCCTGTCTCTTTCTCCCCCTCTCTTTGTCTCTCTCTCTCTCTCTCTCTCTCCCTCTCACTGCAGGCCATTGCCCTTTGATGTTACCTCATTCAGATTAGCAATGGAGACTTCCGTTTACTGGTTTAGTATTGCCAAGAAAACGTTCACTTGACAGTCCTTGAAGCTCTCCCGGTTGTTGTATTTAGCTTACCTTTTTTTGAAATTTCTGACTAAAATTTGAACGCTGTGTTCCTCCGTGGCCCTGTGTGCTCCAGCTGAAACCCTACTAACATGCACACATTTAAAAAAACATGAATGGGGGTTATGCCTTTGTAGCATAGCCGTCCTTGTTATATAATAGCATTCCATTTGTTCTCCGAAAACAGTACAAACATCTTTTTTAGAGGCAACTGAAGATATTGGTTGATTCTGTGCACTAAGTACACGATTCACAAAGGTACTTACATGTGGTCAAGTATCGAGTGGGAGTCTCCACACTCATGGCAGAGTTTTCGCACACAGGGTGGAATCTCCACACTAGTGGCGGAGTCTCCGCACTCGGGACAGAATCTACGCACATGTGGCGGAGTCTCCACACTCTTAGCAGAGTCTCTGCACTCGCTGCGGAGTCTCCACACTTGTGGTAGAGTCTCCGCACTCGGGTGGAATCTCTGCAACGTGGTGGAGTCTACGCACTCAGGGCGGAATCTTCACACTAGTGGGGGAGTCTCCACACTCGGGACAGAATCTTCGCACATGTGGAGGAGTCTCCCCACTCTTAGCAGAGTCTCCGCACTCGGGGTGGAATCTCTGCAACGTGGTGGAGTCTCTGCACTCAGGGCGGAATCTTCACACTAGTGGCAGTGATGGAGCAAGGATTTGCCCGTAAACGCCTTGCTCGTATGCAAAACCCTTGTCTAAACTGCATAATAATATTAACCTCGTTATTCGTCATTTATAAAGCGTTTTCCCAACACGCGGGTGTCCCCAGGATGCTTGCTTGTTTGTCTTTTCGTACTAAAACGAAGCTTGCACTGAAAATGGCTGCTTTGCCGAAATTCAGTCTGCGCATGCGTCGGTCATACCCATGTGATGTGACGCACTCGCATTCTGGAGGGATTCTGTGCTCATGCGCATTGATGCTAAATATGGCCGCTTGTCTCTGACCACGCTCTCTGCTTGCTGCAGCTGCTTTAGCCTATCTGTCTTTTCGCACTAATCTTTAACGCTATAGTCATTATAAAGTAAGGGTTGGTTAAGTTTTAGCTTGGTATACAGTGCGATCATTTTTATGTATGATTTTAATTTGTTTTCGCTTACTTTTCATGTACCGCGTCTTTGTGGGCTGGGGAAATCATGAGCGGAGCCATACTTGAAGCTCTGCTGGGCACCGTCACATGACCGGAGAAAGTTCCAACTGCGCAGAAGCTAAATCTAGCCAGCTGGCTCCTGAAGCACAATGCGCCTGGGAACATCGCTGGGAATACGGAGTCTTACCTTGAAAGAAGCAATACTGTTGCTACCTATTGTAAACTATCCTGTACTGCTGTATTCTATGCATGGGAACGTGAACCCGGGGGGCGGGTGTGCAAAATTGAATATTAAACATGTGAAAGCTGAATTCTAGGAGGTGGTAATGACCGCACCACCTCTCCTGACCAATCACAATGTGGGAAACTGTCACTTGCAACATTAGTGGGTGGTCTAAGGGTCCCCAAAACTGTATAACTGCCCTAGTTTAGCTTAGGAATTTTGTCCGACTTGTCCGAGTAGCAGACCTGTCACTGACCCTACGATCTCAATAGGTGCTCATTCTGAAAGTGCTGCGGAGCACTTTGTCCATACTTTCCACAATCTCCTAAGGGGTGGAAAATCCTAAGTGCTGGCGAAGCACTTTGCTGGGGAATTCGAAAATCCAATCGGGGTTTCTGGCGGATTACTTGCAGGAGGGGGTAACGCAGGCGTTGCTGTCCGAAGCTGTGGGTGTTGGTCGTACCCTGGGAGGCCCAGTCCTTGACCTGAACCTGAGGGGTATCCTGTCCTTACTGTCCGTGAGCTGTACCTGCTCGCATTCTGGCATTCCTTTTCTGAGGGTCCCTGTCCCCGTCTTCCCAACTGACCAGTGGCCAGGGTTGGTCTTCAATCTGAACTAGGTAAATATAGATCGTGGGTTTACGTCTCTCTCTCTCTCTCTCTCTTTTATCTGATACCTGTGTTATTGCTTTATTGCCGTTGCAATTATATGTGACTGAATTTTAGTTGGTTCCTTCTCTCCCCCCATCCTTTAGAAACTCATTGATTTTATAATACCATAGCATGTTCCCGTTTTTTCCCCTTTCCTTTAGTGGTTTGCAGTGAACTTAGCAAGAATAGCTCAAATACTTAGGTTAAGTACATGTTCTAGGTCTCATCCCAATCCTACGTTCTAGTATAAAATTGCAGTGACTAGTTTTGTTCTAAAACGTCTACCTTTAGTTTCCCATATATCCTAATGGTCTTATTTTTGATACAAAGTTACCTATTGGTGTTGATCTTAATGTTTGATATATTACTCTGTGTATCGCTTATTATCTTGGCATCTTCTCTTTGAATTCTTATATAAAAATTTTAACTTCATCAGGTGTCTGTGGTCATTTTACAGAATTGTGGAAAGTATATTACTGATTTTAAGTGTATTGGATGTTAGGCCTGTCTACTATTTTCCCTAATAGCTCCAGGTCCGTCGTAAGAATTGTGCCTGTGGTAAGTCGGGTACATGGTAAGCAGAGGTAAATCCAAACTTTATTACTCTTAGCAGCGTGCAGGAGGAGAAATCCTCACCCGGATCACCCAATAAAATTAGTGAAATAATAAATAGTGTCTTTTCACGCCAAGGGCCCAGTGCGTGTGAAGGAATTGGTAACTCGGGTGACCTGGGTAAAACTGCGCGCTCTAGCAGTAATTTCTGGTAGCAGAGGATGGTTTGGACTAGTTAGATTAGGTAGACAGGATAGGTCATAAACAAACCGTGAAAATAAAACGTGCTGCTGATTTCTACTGTATTTTTTCCAAAAAATTTATGAAATGTGTTTTTATATATAAATGTGCATGATTTTGCATTGCTGCTATAAATATTGCATGTTGAATTAACCCAGAATTGTTTGTAAATGTTCAGTGTAGTCCGAATCCCCGGGGAAGTATTTTAGCTAATGGTGAGTAGAATCCGGTTAGCTGTTGAAGTCACTAAGTTTGAATCATTAGTGCAGGGTTAAAGGAGTAACTGGAAGCACTAATTAGGACCTTTGTTTCTGGAGTAAATGATAGCTACGAGTCCATTATAAAACTTTCATTGCGATATCACCTAGTAAGGGTCGCATACGGAAGGAGTAGTAGGGTCTCCGAGGCTTGTCTGGTAAGTAAAATAGTTCGCTGGTGAAATCCTGGCTCAGTACATATCCCCGACTAAGGTGGATGAGCCAGAAGAATAACGGGTTCTATGTTACTAGTGTGAAGGGACAGGCAAAGAAGTCTATCCAGAGTGAATGAAAAGTAGACAGAAGTGGTTTACTAGTAGCGAAAGAAAAGTCTTTTCTCTCTTTAGAACATTCAGACATAGTGGCAAACGTTGTGTGTTATTGACTAAAACTTGCACTCGCACTTTAGAGAGAGTAAAAAGTTTCCGTTACCTTGTGAAGGAGGGAGTCAGTCGGAGAGCTGCTCTGACGTCACTCCGTGCCGCGCTGGTATTGGTCAAAACAGCGGGTGGGTAGCGGAGCTGAATTTGTAAAGGAGGGGTGAGTGCCGAAGCGTGAGACTCTGTCTTGCGAAAAGGCCGCGCACCCATTGGTTAACCGTAGTTGTGTTCTCTGACCTGATTGGGTGGTGCGAAATAAAAGTCGCGTTAGCATTGGAAGCACAAAGGTAAACAAAATTAATCCAGCCGAGATAGAAGCGAATCTGGAGAGTTGTATGTGGTATCCAGATTTCATACCAAATCCAAAATACCTAGGATTTTATAAGGAGCAGACTTTACGAGGTAGACCGCTCATGATGTATGGAATAAAGAGAAAATTGTCATTCTCGGATAAAGTAAAGAATTTTTTCAAAACTGACAAGCCCATTAGAACGAGGGAAGGCGTACTCATTCCCCCGCCAAATACCCCTGCCTCTTTCATGTTGTTTGATAAAGGGTATCACACTTGTGTCTGGCTAGAAAATTGGGCAAAGTATACTGTAGATGACAGAGTCCTAGCATTCCCTGTTGAAGGTACATTTAATGGTCGGATCCTGTTTAACTTAAGGACCCGCATGAACGAATTACACCCTAGACCTAGGTTGACCCAGTACGAAGCTTTGGAGGAATGGGAGATTGAGGCTGCAGAGCGAGATAAGCCACGAATGGATAAGGGAGTGAGTAAGTGGTATCCCAGACTTCCAACGCCAACCAAAGAGCAGAAAATGAAACAGTGGAGGCAGTCTATGTTAACAGAAGGGCTGTTCCCCATGATGGGGGTATTAGAGGAGAAAAGAGGAAAAAGGAAAGAAAAGACCCATCACCTAGCACCTATGGGGGATATGGAAGATGAACACCTGGAAGACTTGTTAATGAAGGATCCACCTCCCTATGTAGCAGAATCAGATTCGGTGCATTCTCAAAATTCTGTTACCAATTACCCCCGAAGTAGGAGGGAAAGTGATTCAGACGGGACAGCTACAAGCAGTAAATATAGTGGAAGGGATGAGTTTTGCAGACCTAAGTCCACAGTCCCGAATTATCAGCCATTCGGGGAAAGTCCCCCTCGATTGGTCGCCCCGACTGCCCCGAATATCTATCCGTCCTTAGTACCTCAGGTATTGCATGGCAACTCTGCTGAAAGGGGGTTGCAGGAAAAAGAGAGAGAAGCCCTGACTAAACAGCGAGAGGCATTAGTCAGAACCATTGCCCAGATGCATCCCCATCCTGATTCCTTGACCATTCCGGTAACTATTGGTCCTGCTATCCCAATGTATAAAAATGACCTGATTAGTCCCCTTCCTCCTGTTATCACCCCAATACTGCCTACTCCCAGCTTCCAGACCCCGAGGAAGGAAGTATTCATAGATGAAGATCAGGAAAGTGAGTGTGAATCTGGAAGTCTGATGGATCTGCCCATAAGGGAGTCAAGGGCCAGTGTAGTAGGGACAAGAAGTCAGCCCAGACAAAAGGAAGTGGTGATTGAAAGTGCATCTGGAATTAGGAACGCCTCTTTAGTTTCCCCTGAAGAATTAGACAGATGGACAAAGGAGATAGAGAAGGAGACCGCTCCCCAACCTAAAGCATTGGAAATATATAAATTAAGAATAGAAATAGAAGAAATGATGGCTGGGAACGTGGGAGTTGAGCGCCTGAGCTCGTATAATGAAGAAGAGTTACTATTCATCAGTAAAAATCTTACCCGGAGTGCTAGGGTGCTCCATGAAAAGATAATGGATGCCGCCACAGAAATGGGAGTTGATGTTAGTCGCTCCAAAATTCTTCAGAAGCCTTACAGAGTAGACTTCTCAGACAAGGATTTAGAAAGCCTGAATGTGATGGGAAAGCAGATCCAAGTAAGAGAGTTGTTGAAAATCCTGCAGAAATGGGGCGAAGTGGGGAAATGGAGAACACGGTGGGCAAAGAAAAAGGAAGGCAGCAGGGCTGGGTCCGTAACTTCAGAATTCGTATTAAAGGAAGTAACCCCAACAGAAAAATTGTGCCCCATGAGAGAGGTCCCGGGAGGAAAGTATGTCCATGTCCCTTGGTCCAGACAAGACATTGTGTCATTTACAAACGACTTCCCGAAATTACGTGAGAAACCAGTTGACTGGTACAGACAGGTAGAACGTTTCATAAAAGTTCAGAAATGTCTGCTGAAAGACCTGGATGGGTTTTTCGACATTGTGGTCCCTGTAGATCTGTGGACCGAATGTAAGATAGAAATTGATTGGCCGAATGATGAATATCCCAGAGATGAGAGAACGGGGGCCCCTTCACCGGATGTAATGAGGAAATATGACCAGGTCATCCAGTACCTTAAGAAAAAGGTGCCAGCAAAGGAGACAGATTGGACCCGTATAGATAGAACCACCCAAGAACGTGATGAAACAGTGCATTCATTTTATGAAAGGTTACTGCAGGTATTCAAAACTTACAGTGGTATCGATAATGTAGACATGAAAGACATGACGCATTTCAGTTATAGGTTTGTGCTAGGATTAAGGCCTGAAATCTCACAATGGATTCGAGATAACAAAATAAGTTGGCAGGGAAAACCCATAGATGATGTCCTGAAATATGCAAAATACTGCGAAGATGAAATTGAAAATAAAAAGAAAGCCCTCAAGGAGAAAGTGATGTGGGCACAGGTGAAATTAGCTGAACAGCAAGAAAAACAGTTAAGTAAGATGACTTCTGATAATAATGTTCCGAATACCAATTCTGGGGGGGGAGAAAAGCTCAGACCTAAAATGAGTCGTGAAGAGGCCATGAAAAAGTTTCCGTGCCATGGGTGCGGCCAGATGGGGCATTGGAGAGACGAGTGTCCACACCTACAGGCCGGTAATGCCCCTGTAAATGGTTTAAATCCACAGGTGCCGAAAGAGGGGACAAGAAAAACCCAGCAACAGGTAAAATTACCTCCAGTACCTCGCGCTCCTAGACAGAATTTTAAGAGTCAGGGTCAGCAGAATGAGAGGGCGGAAGAATGGGAGGTTGAGAGTGAAAGAAATGCAGTCATTCCACAGTACTTGCTAAATGATACCTTCCTTTGTGAAGATCAAGATTGACGGGGCCTGAGAGGGGAGGATGAGGAGTGCGTACTTGGCGCCTCCTTACCGGTAGACCAGACTGGACCATACATTGAAGGAAAG
Source organism: Lissotriton vulgaris (assembly GCF_964263255.1). Taxonomy (NCBI): domain Eukaryota; kingdom Metazoa; phylum Chordata; class Amphibia; order Caudata; family Salamandridae; genus Lissotriton; species Lissotriton vulgaris. Next base: position 921,776 of record NW_028245947.1, read on the forward strand.
GTTGAAGGCAAAGACGTCACCTTTCTGTTGGACACTGGTGCTACCCGATCTACTGTAAGAACAGTGGATGTTCCTAACCTACCCCTCTCGGGAGAAGCAATCCAAGTAGTGGGCGTCTCAAATCAGATAATAAGTACCCCTGTAACTGAGCCAATGGAGATTTCCATAGGAAATTTCAAGGAGATGCACAGATTTGTGGTCTGTGATTCCAGTCCTGTAAACCTACTAGGACGTGATTTGTTGTGCAAGATGCGTTGTACCATTTTCTGCTCACCAAATGGAGTCGAAATTCAGACCCCCGATGAAGATGGCCTGTACAAATTGATGTTAGTCAGACAAGATGCTGATATCAAGCCTTTGACAATTGAGGATTTACCTGAGGAACTCCAGCTAAGGGTAGTACCAGAAGTGTGGGATTTCACAGGAAAAGATGTAGGCCTGATGGCAAATGTGGACCCAGTTAAAATAGCAATAAAAACTAATGCTGTATACCCAAAAACCAGACAGTACAAAATGAGTGCAGAAGTGAAGGCAGGAGTAGCGACTGAAATCACGAGGCTGCTAGAAGCAGAAATAATAGAAGAAGTGTTGAGCAGCCCCTGTAATTCGCCTATCATTGGGATCAAAAAGCCTAGTGGGAAGTACCGAGTGGTGCAAGATTTGCGCAAGGTAAACCAAATTGTTGTGCCTTGCTGTCCTATTGTACCCAACCCTGCAGTGATACTCTACCAGATTCCCTGGAACGCAGAATGGTTCACTGTCATCGATCTGTGCCACGCATTCTTTTCCATCCCATTGCATCCCGAAAGCAAGTTCCTTTTCAGTTTTGAATTTGACAGCCATATCTATGTCTGGAATCGTGTCCCCCAGGGGTACACCGAAAGTCCATCGATTTTCAACCAGATACTGAAAAAGTGCCTTGAATCCCTAGTGCTGCCAAGAGAGTCTGTTTTGGTGCAGTACATAGATGACCTGTTAGTGGCATCTAAAACTCAGTCTGACTGTGTCACTGACACAATTGCCTTGCTGAATCACCTAGGAAAGGGAGGACATAAAGTGTCGCCTGACAAATTACAATTCTGTAAAAACTCAGTAAAATATCTGGGGCACCAGATAGAAAAAGGAATCAGGAAGGTCACTACCGAAAGGATCAAAATAATTAAAGCAATGGAACTGCCCACCACCCAGAAAGAGGTGAGAATGTTCTTGGGAGTTGTGGGTTACTGCAGACAATGGATTGTAGGATTTGCAGCTCTAGCCCGACCCCTGATAAATATGACAAAGAAAGGAGTGGAAGACCCCGTCCACTGGGACAGTGAAAGCATGAATGCTTGGGTAACTCTGAGAAACTGTCTATGTACCGCACCTGCATTAGGTATGCCTGAGTACAATAAACCCTTTGAACTGTTCTGTGACACCAGAGAAAATTGTGCTCTTTCAGTCCTGACCCAGGAGCACGGATCAGTCAGACGACCAGTAGCCTACTTTTCGGCCACCCTAGATCCAGTGGCCGCTGGATTGCCTGGATGCTTGAAAGCCGTTGCTGCTACTTGCGTCAGTCTGGAACAGAGTGAGAGCATTGTCATGGGACATCCCGTCACTGTCTATGTTCCTCATTCTGTTGTCATCCTACTGACTAGAACTAAGACCCAGTACCTCACACCTAGTCGGCTGACTAAGTATGAGAGAATTTTGATTGGTGCTGAAAATGTAACTATTTCCGGTGCAATGTCCTAAATCCTGCGACACTGTTACCTGTCCCTCTGGAGGGAGAATCTGATGAGGGCGGGGAACATAATTGCATCGATCTGACTGAATACAGCACCAAGCCCCGTCCTGACATTCGTGAAATAGCACTACGTGACGGGGATAAAACAATGTTTGTGGATGGCTCGTGTTTGAGACATGAAAGTGGGAGTCTGAGTGCTGCCTATGCTGTGGTTACACTGACAGGAGTCGTCGAGGCATCTTACATGCGCGAGGTGAAATCTGCACAAGTGGCAGAGCTCATCGCGTTAACTCGAGCATGCAAGAGGGGAAAGAACAAAAGAATTACTGTTTACACAGACAGTCAGTACTGTTTCGGGGTTGTTCATGACTTCGGCCAATTGTGGTTGCAAAGAGAATTCATGACTTCCTCAGGCACACCTATCCGAAATGGGAAGGTGGTGCATGACTTACTAGAAGCTATCCAATTACCCAAAGAATTGGCTGTGGTCAAGTGTGCGGCTCACAGATCTGGAAACGATGATGTGACTGCCGGTAATAGGTACGCTGACCAAATTGCACAGTTTTGTGCCCGTCACCAGATGTCCCTGCAAATTGCCCTGTGGGATGGAACCAGCTGCCAACTTATGTTGTTTGATAATGTGTCAACGTGGGAAGAATTAAAGGAGATACAACAAGCCACAGACAGGCAAGAAAAAGGCAGGTGGGCCGCAAAGGAATGCGAATTGCGAGAAGATGGTGTGGTGATAAATCAGGCTGGAGTGCCTGTACTGCCTGATAGCTTGATCGACCCCATGGTCAGAATGATACATGAGCCAACACATATGGGAAGAGACGCGATGTGTCGGGTGTTTGAACAAGTGTTCTGTAATTCAAAATTCAGGGACCAGGCGGAAAGGCTTTGCCAGAGGTGCCTAGTGTGTCAGCAATTCAATGCAGGAAAGAAGACTGTAGTGAAACAGAGTACTATTGGAAAGGCAGTAGGTCCCTTCGTTAGAATGCAGGCAGACTTCATAACCATGCCTAGATGCAAAGGATATAGATATGTCTTAGTCGTAGTATGTCTATTCTCCAGGTGGGTGGAAGCATATCCAGCTAAGAAAAATGACGCTATCACCACAGCCAAATTATTGCTCAGGGAGTTGATACCTAGGTATGGGATCCCAGAGACGATCGAAACGGACCAAGGTGGGCATTTTGCCAACGATGTCCTATTGGAACTCTGTAGAGCATTCAAAATGAAGCAAAGATTGCACTGTGCCTACCACCCAGAGGCTTCTGGGGTAGTGGAACAAATAAATGGCACTCTGAAGTCCAGACTGGGAAAAATGTGTGATTCCACAAAAATGAACTGGATAGAAGCTTTACCCCTGGTGCTGATGAGTTTGAGAAGTATCCCGAATCGAAAGACTGGCCTAAGTCCCCATGAAGTGTTGATGGGAAGAGTGATGCGCCAGGCATGGGTACCCGGAAACAAACTGCTAAGCATTTCTGATGATATGGTGCTAGAATACTGCAAGCAGCTGGGTGACCAAGTGCGTTCTCTCTCTCAGCAGATTGGAGAGACAGAAGACGAGTGGCCAAAGACTCCAGCACACAATCTGCAGCCAGGAGACTGGGTGGTGTTAAAGAAACACACCCGGAGCAGTTGCCTGAAGCCAAGGTGGGGAAAGCGACGACAAGTGATCCTCGTCACTACCACTGCTGTGAAGTGCGCTGGTGTACCGAAGTGGATCCACGCCAGCCACACAAAGCGGGTATCTGGAGAAAACGCGACTGGAGCTGAAGGCAGCACAGCTGAAGAGACTTCCGAGGAGGAAAGTCCGGAGCTAGCTGACATCGAACTGCCGAGCACAAGTCGAGACGTTGAATGGTATCCCGCCGACGAACCAGTTCAGGATCCAATACGAACCAGGAAATATTCCTACTTAGACAGTGAGTGGGATAGTCCAGGTGAGTCAGAAATAGAAGAAGCAGGTCAGGTCAACGAAAGCCACAACACACCTGATCAGGACATAGGCCAAGTAGGGTCAGATCAAGATCTCGAGACTCCTCCTGAAACTCAGGAGCCGAGAAAGGGACAGTTAGAAATTAGAGCTGACGTTCATGCGGAAGAAAACGAAGAGATCGAAGAGCATGAACAGGAACAGATAGAACTAGATCAAAGTGCTCAGACAACGGAAACAACAGTAACCAAAAATAAAAAGAAAGTGCGATTTGAATCTGAGCAGGGACAGATTAGCGACCAGGCAGAAGAAATAGACGAAAGACCTGGAACTAGTCAGACAGGCAGGAAAACAGAGGTGCCACAACAAAAAGTGAAAAGAGTGCACGAAGAAGGCGAAGTCTCCTCAACCACTGGGAGGCACGGAGGAAGAAGTGCACCCCGATACGTCAAGAGACTAAGGCTCAGACTAAAGACAGTCGAAGAAAACGATAAAGACCGAAAAAGGGCTCAAAGTGAAAGGAATGCAGCCCAAGGAAAATCGCTGAGAAAGAGCAACAGAATAAAGAAACAGAACCGACTGTATCGGAGCCCTGAGTGGACGTACTTTGTGTTGGAGGAGATTGACGAGCCTCACCACAGTGGCAACAGTGACAACGAGTCTATTGCTGATCGGAGTTCGGACGAAGACCCTCCGTGAGAGAACCCCTGAAGTGAGCCTTTGGTACAAAGGAACGAAGAGGGGTAGCAAAAGCCACCTGTAAGCTAAAAATGTCTGATCCGAGTGTCTCTGGGAGATCCCGGTGTGGGTGTCTCAAAACCTGCTGTAAGATATGCTTGTGTAGTGTAGCTATGCTAATAGTAATGTGGATAGGACTAACAGTGTTTCTACCCTTTATGATAAGTAGAGATCCAAACTTGTCCCCTACCGAACCCGAAGCAGTAGATGTAGGGGTTGTACAGACTGCAGAAACACCACGTAGACTAGAAAGACGCGACAAAAGAGTAGGACTGACACACTCACGACCTAATTTAGAAGCACCAGATGAGGATGGACTGCATTTTCACAAAATGAAGAACAGGACGCATCTAAATGTTTTTGCTAACTTGTTAGTGCATTATGTAGAAGCTATGGAAATAGAGGACTGTTATGTCTGCATGAAGCTACCAACATCAGTGGCTGAAGGCGTGACATACCACCATCTACCTTTGACCTATGGAATCTCCTGTAGTATATTAGCTAGCTTGTTCTATAGAAGCACTTTGCAGTACTATTATTCAAATGATGACGTAGTATTTTCTGAACTTCCTGTTAGAGGACATTTGAACCGTGTACATACTACAAGTGACGTGACCCGCTATATGGGAGAATATTTCCTGACTATAGGTAACATAGACTTAGATCAAGCAAGAGAAGACAATCTGACCTGTTCACTGCAAGAGCAGGAAAAGATGTTTATAAAGATGGCAGACAGAAGGAGAGAAAAGTTTCAGAAGAAGGCAAATGACGAGAAGGATAGAATCCCTAGGTGGGCTGAGCACATGGATAACACCTCAGAAGGCGAAGCCAGTCCTGCCTTGTTGCTGGATTTTGAAAGAAAGGGGAAACTTTGTATCCATAGGGAAAAGACAGAGTACTATAACAGTGCACTGATACCTGGAATGGGGGTAGTTCTGAACACCCATAGAATCTGCAAATTGTCTACAGTAGTGGACCGGTTATCATCGGTTCCAGCGAGTGTGAACATAATTATAAGGTAATTGGAGGTTGGGGATTCAAAAATGGGTCAGAACCTGTGTTTCCCGGAATATATTATATATGTGGGAACAAGGCTTATTTCAAATTGCCGGATCACTGGTATGGAAGCTGCTATTTTGGCATTGTTTTCCCGAAAATATACCATGTGAATAATGCAGCTGGAAGCGATGATGAAACTAATGGCTTAGTGCGTAGTAGGCGCGAAAGTGTAGGTGAAATTGTAGGTGATATTTTTAGTGCACTGATACCTGGAATGGGGGTAGTTCTGAACACCCATAGAATCTGCAAATTGTCTACAGTAGTGGACCGGTTATCAACGGACACTGCTGCTGGTTTCCTGCTGGTCAATACTGAAATGGTTGCGATCAGATCAATGGTTTTATAAAATCGTCTTGCCCTTGACACCCTATTAGCAAAAGAGGGCGGAGTCTGTAGAATGCTGAAAGCGCAACATTGTTGCACCTACATTCCTGATAAAAGTATCGAATTAAAACAATATGTGAAGAACATAACTAATTTGGAAAGGGAACTCAAACCATTGGAGGTTGACAGTGCCTGGACGAGACTGACTGGAGGTCTCTCCTCTATAGGTAGTTGGTTTACTAACTTAGGTAGAAATATTTTGTGGAAAATACTGATGCCAATAGTTATAATAGGTGTGGTTGTACTGATCATTTTTATCTGCTGCAAATGTCAAAAGTGCAAAAAGAAATATACAGTAAATCCGAGGGGGGTGAAAAGAAATATTGATGATTTAGAATTAGAAGAGTTGAAGAGTGCAATTTACAAAAAGGCGAAAAATGACCACTCTCATAGAGAAGCTGCAAGAAAACTCAACGACAAATTTGTTGAAATTCGGATGAGTGATGTGGATGAATGAGAAAAGTTGGCATCTGTTTCCTTCATGTAGTGATGATAGTAAATATCATCAAAGAGGGGATTGATGGAGCAAGGATTTGCCCGTAAACGCCTTGCTCGTATGCAAAACCCTTGTCTAAACTGCATAATAATATTAACCTCGTTATTCGTCATTTATAAAGCGTTTTCCCAACACGCGGGTGTCCCCAGGATGCTTGCTTGTTTGTCTTTTCGTACTAAAACGAAGCTTGCACTGAAAATGGCTGCTTTGCCGAAATTCAGTCTGCGCATGCGTCGGTCATACCCATGTGATGTGACGCACTCGCATTCTGGAGGGATTCTGTGCTCATGCGCATTGATGCTAAATATGGCCGCTTGTCTCTCACCACGCTCTCTGCTTGCTGCAGCTGCTTTAGCCTATCTGTCTTTTCGCACTAATCTTTAACGCTATAGTCATTATAAAGTAAGGGTTGGTTAAGTTTTAGCTTGGTATACAGTGCGATCATTTTTATGTATGATTTTAATTTGTTTTCGCTTACTTTTCATGTACCGCGTCTTTGTGGGCTGGGGAAATCATGAGCGGAGCCATACTTGAAGCTCTGCTGGGCACCGTCACATGACCGGAGAAAGTTCCAACTGCGCAGAAGCTAAATCTAGCCAGCTGGCTCCTGAAGCACAATGCGCCTGGGAACATCGCTGGGAATACGGAGTCTTACCTTGAAAGAAGCAATACTGTTGCTACCTATTGTAAACTATCCTGTACTGCTGTATTCTATGCATGGGAACGTGAACCCGGGGGGCGGGTGTGCAAAATTGAATATTAAACATGTGAAAGCTGAATTCTAGGAGGTGGTAATGACCGCACCACCTCTCCTGACCAATCACAATGTGGGAAACTGTCACTTGCAACATTAGTGGGTGGTCTAAGGGTCCCCAAAACTGTATAACTGCCCTAGTTTAGCTTAGGAATTTTGTCCGACTTGTCCGAGTAGCAGACCTGTCACTGACCCTACGATCTCAATAGGTGCTCATTCTGAAAGTGCTGCGAAGCACTTTGTCCATACTTTCCACAATCTCCTAAGGGGTGGAAAATCCTAAGTGCTGGCGAAGCACTTTGCTGGGGAATTCGAAAATCCAATCGGGGTTTCTGGCGGATTACTTGCAGGAGGGGGTAACGCAGGCGTTGCTGTCCGAAGCTGTGGGTGTTGGTCGTACCCTGGGAGGCCCAGTCCTTGACCTGAACCTGAGGGGTATCCTGTCCTTACTGTCCGTGAGCTGTACCTGCTCGCATTCTGGCATTCCTTTTCTGAGGGTCCCTGTCCCCGTCTTCCCAACTGACCAGTGGCCAGGGTTGGTCTTCAATCTGAACTAGGTAAATATAGATCGTGGGTTTACGTCTCTCTCTCTCTCTCTCTCTTTTATCTGATACCTGTGTTATTGCTTTATTGCCGTTGCAATTATATGTGACTGAATTTTAGTTGGTTCCTTCTCTCCCCCCATCCTTTAGAAACTCATTGATTTTATAATACCATAGCATGTTCCCGTTTTTTCCCCTTTCCTTTAGTGGTTTGCAGTGAACTTAGCAAGAATAGCTCAAATACTTAGGTTAAGTACATGTTCTAGGTCTCATCCCAATCCTACGTTCTAGTATAAAATTGCAGTGACTAGTTTTGTTCTAAAACGTCTACCTTTAGTTTCCCATATATCCTAATGGTCTTATTTTTGATACAAAGTTACCTATTGGTGTTGATCTTAATGTTTGATATATTACTCTGTGTATCGCTTATTATCTTGGCATCTTCTCTTTGAATTCTTATATAAAAATGTTAACTTCATCAGGTGTCTGTGGTCATTTTACAGAATTGTGGAAAGTATATTACTGATTTTAAGTGTATTGGATGTTAGGCCTGTCTACTATTTTCCCTAATAGCTCCAGGTCCGTCGTAAGAATTGTGCCTGTGGTAAGTCGGGTACATGGTAAGCAGAGGTAAATCCAAACTTTATTACTCTTAGCAGCGTGCAGGAGGAGAAATCCTCACCCGGATCACCCAATAAAATTAGTGAAATAATAAATAGTGTCTTTTCACGCCAAGGGCCCAGTGCGTGTGAAGGAATTGGTAACTCGGGTGACCTGGGTAAAACTGCGCGCTCTAGCAGCAGAGTCTCCACACTCGGGACAGAATCTCCGCACATGTGGCAGAGTCTCCACACTCTTAGCAGAGTCTCCGCACTCGCTGCGTAGTCTCCACACTTGTGGTAGGGTCTCCGCACTCGGGGTGGAATCTCTGCAACATGGTGGAGTCTCCGCACTCAGGGTGAAATCTTCACACTAGTGGCAGAGTCTCCACACTCAGGACAGAATCTTCGCACATGTGGTGGAGTCTCCACACTCTTAGCAGAGTCTCCGCACTTGTTGCGGAGTCTCCACACTTCTGGCAGAGTCTCCGTACTCGGGGTGTAATCTCTGCAACGTGGCGGAGTCTCCGCACTTAGGGCGGAATCTTCACACTAGTGACGGAGTCTCCGCACTCGGGACAAAATCTCCGCACATGTGGTGTAGTCTCCACACTCTTAGCAGAGTCTCCGCACTCCTTGCGGAGTCTCCACACTTGAGGTAGAGTCTCCGCACTCGGGGTGGAATCTCTGCAACGTGGTGGAGTCTCGGCACTCAGGGTGGAATCTCCACTCTAGTGGCGGAGTCTCTGCACTCGGGACAGAATCTCCGCACATGTGGCGGAGTCTCCACACTCTTAGCAGAGTCTCCGCACTCGCTGCGGAGTCTCCACACTTGTGGTAGAGTCTCCGCACTCGGGTGGAATCTCGGCAACGTGGTGGAGTCTACGCACTCAGGGCGGAATCTTCACACTAGTGGGGGAGTCTCCACACTCGGGACAGAATCTTCGCACATGTGGTGGAGTCTCCCCACTCTTAGCAGAGTCTCCGCACTCGGGGTGGAATCTCTGCAACGTGGTGGAGTCTCTGCACTCAGGGCGGAATCTTCACACTAGTGGCAGAGTCTCCACACTCGGGACAGAATCTCCGCACATGTGGCAGAGTCTCCACACTCTTAGCAGAGTCTCCGCACTCGCTGCGTAGTCTCCACACTTGTGGTAGGGTCTCCGCACTCGGGGTGGAATCTCTGCAACGTGGTGGAGTCTCCGCACTCAGGGTGAAATCTTCACACTAGTGGCAGAGTCTCCACACTCAGGACAGAATCTTCGCACATGTGGTGGAGTCTCCACACTCTTAGCAGAGTCTCCGCACTCGTTGCGGAGTCTCCACACTTCTGGCAGAGTCTCCGTACTCGGGGTGTAATATCTGCAACGTGGCGGAGTCTCCGCACTTAGGGCGGAATCTTCACACTAGTGACGGAGTCTCCGCACTCGGGACAAAATCTCCGCACATGTGGTGTAGTCTCCACACTCTTAGCAGAGTCTCCACACTCCTTGCGGAGTCTCCACACTTGACGTAGAGTCTCCGCACTCAGGGTGGAATCTCTGCAACGTGGTGGAGTCTCGGCACTCAGGGTGGAATCTCCACTCTAGTGGCGGAGTCTCTGCACTCGGGACAGAATCTCCGCACATGTGGCGGAGTCTCCACACTCTTAGCAGAGTCTCTGCATTTGTTGCGGAGCCTCCACACTTGTGGCAGATTCTCCGCACTCAGGGTGGAATCTCTGCAACATGGCAGAGTCTCCGCACTCAGGGCGGAATCTCCGCACTAGTGACAGAGTCGCCGCACATATGGTGGAGTGTCCACATTTGTGGCAGAGTCTCCGCACTCGTGGCGGAGTCTCCACACTTGTGGTAGAGTCTCCACACTCAAGGTAGAGTCTCCACACTTGTGGTAGAGTCTCCACACTCAGGGCAGAGTCTTCGTACTAGTGGCCAAGTCCCGCACTCGGGACGGAATCCCCGCACATGTGGCAGAGTCTCCACACTCGGGCTGAGTCTCTGCATTGAGAACTGCAATGCGGAGATTCCGCTATGAGTGCAAACCAACCTACATGTAAGTACCTTTGTGAATCGGGCCTACAGCCTTTAGGTATTGTGTTATGTGCAATTGTGTGGCACACAGTCTGCAATCAGGGTCCCCTGATAGAGCTGTCTACGGATGATTTAACACGATTAAGTGGTTCTCTTTGCAGACCTGAGTCCTAGTCAGGTCTGCAGTGGCGTAGGAAGGGGGGTGCAGTGGGTGCGAGCTGCCGCCGGGTGTCATCACTGAGGGGGATGACAAAATGACAAAAATATGTGTTTTAACCCCTTGGGCGCGGCCGCGATATTGCGCCTGTGCGGCACTTCTGAAGAGTGGGCGGGATCATGACGGCCCCCAGCCGTCATCAGCACGCGTCCACCGTGTTGCATGATGGACGGGGGCCGTCATCAGCATGGATGGGGTTAAACACATATTTTTGCCATTTTGTCAAGCGGGGGTGACAAGTGTCATCACTGAGGGGGCTGACAAAATGGCAAGAAATTTTCCACACCGGGTACCACCTGACCTTGCTACGACACTGCTTCTGTGTCCCTATATTCCTGATATTGTGTTCTAGTCCGCCTCTGGTTGGGTAGCAGTTTCATGTGAGTGGGTTGGTGATCGGTGATTTTGTTGTTGGGGAGGTCTGCACGAAGTCTCTATTCAATGTATCCTTTTGCTTGGCCCTTACCTGCTATTACTGGCTGTGGCACTGCTGAGTGGTGTTGGTGCTTGTGATATGTGCTCATTTGGATGTTTGCCTGTGGTGTGTCTTGGTGGTAAGTACTTTTGGCAGCCGAGTGATAGCTGAATATGAGGTATCTCTGACCTTTTTTGGGTGTATGTGTCCTGCTCTGTCTTGCACGTGCTGCTGCATCTGTGTTTGCCATTTCATAGTGACATGAGTTTTTTTATACATTTTTATGGATGTGTGTATATAGAGAAAACAGTAATATTCTGCTGTGCTGATTTTAATGAGAGAGAGTCTTGGGTAGAGTACGGCCAACAAGCATTCATTTGTGTTTCAACATCTTAAAACATAAATGAACGAATTATTAAATAGTTCTGTACATTTTTTAAAGAGGACCTCCCCCAACCCAGCTGTACGAAATTTGTGCAATTTGCTTTTGCGTAAGAATGCAAAACTTTTGGCAAAATTCTGAAATCACATGTAGTTGTGCAAAATGACAATCCATCATTTAGTGATACATTTTAGCACGAAATGCACCCTCGTGTCAATTTGTGACATAAGAACGCAGATCGGTAAAGAAAATAGTGAACAGCTGCTCGTGTTCTTTTGTTCCCGTGCATTAGTGGTAAATCGTTTACCCCAAATGCATGTCATTACTTAACTTAGAATGGTTGTGTACATTTGGGAATTTAGTGTAATGTGAAATTCCCAGAAATATGTAAATTATGCCACTGTAATAAAATGTTTGCCCAAGCCTAGGAAACTTTTTCACAGACAAGTGGCAAACCAGTTAATCTTTCTTCTCACATTAGGAAGCACGGCTTTTACCTGCAATACGACTTTGGACTTACATTTAAACAGGCCTGGGGACAATCCTAATTACTAGCACCATACAACCAGAGTACCTAGTATTTAGGGCCACCACCAGCTGAAGTCACTAAACTGCAGAGATGAATTGATAGGGAGATGAGATATTAATAAATAACCTCAAGAAATCAACAGTGAAAGGGACCTTCTGCTGCTGCCCAGCTATTTCCACATGCAAAGCTCAGCCTCTCTCTTCTAGGATGTGTTTTTAGCCATTTACTTCTTCATCAAAAATCGAAAATGAACCAGACATTCGGCTGTTCTACCTTCTTACAACAGTCCCAGCAGTGCTTTCTTTGAGGGAGGTGTGTACAGCAAGACAATGCATGTGTGCATACCCCCCCAGAATACCTACACGGGTCCCTTGCTGGTCACCCTTAAACAGTGGCTTCACTGTCCCTCTGTGATATGGGCCCATTCGGGTACCCACTGACAGGTCCCTCTGTTGCCCCTTCTGAGGGATGTGTGCATGGGCCCAAGGATTCAAGCCCTGCTCTCCACAGGTTCATGCAGCCTTTAGAGAGTGAGTGGTGGGCACACAAGCCTTTGGAGAGTGTTTGGTGGATACACAAGCCCTTGGGGAGAGTTTGGTGGACACACACGCCTTTGGAGAGTGTGTGGTGGACACACACGCCTTTGGAGAGTGTGTGGTGGACACAAGCCTTTGGGGAGTGAGTGGTGGACACACATGCATGTGGGGAGTGTGTGGTGGACACATACACTTTTGGGGAGAGTGTGGTGGACACACATATCTTTGGATAGTGTATGATGGGCACACAAGCCTTTGGAGAGTGTGTGGTGGTCACAAGCCTTTGGGGAGTGAGTGGTGGGCACACAAACCTTTGGGGAGAGTATTGTGCACACACACATCTTTGGAGAGTGTGTGGTGGACACACACACCCTTGGAGAGTGTGTGGTGGACACACAAACATTTGAGGAGTTGTGGTGGGCACAAGCTTTTGGAGAGTGTGTGGTGGACACACAAGACTTTGGAGAGTGTGTGGTGGACACACACGCATTCGGGTAGTGGGTGGTGGACACACAAGCCTTTGGAGAGTGTGTGTTGTGTACACAAGCCTTTGGAGAGTGTGTGTTGTGGACACAAGCCTTTGGAGAGTGTATGGTGGACACATAAGCCTTTGGAGAGTGTGTGTTGTGGACACAAGTCTTTGGAGAGTGTGTGTTGTGGACACAAGCCTTTGGAGAATGTATTTGTGGACACAGAAGCCTTTGAAGAGTGTGTGTTGTGGACACAAGCCTTTGGAGAGTGTATGTTGTGGACACAAGCCTTTGGGGAGTGTGTGGTGGACACACACACATTTGGGTAGTGGGTGGTGGATACACAAGCCTTTGGAGAGTGTGTGCTGGACACACAAGCCTTTGGAGACTGTGTGTTGTGGACACAAGCCTTTGGAGAGTGTGTGATGTGGACACAAGCCTTTGGAGAGTGTGTGCTGGACGCACGAGCCTTTGGAGAGTGTGTGGTGGACACACAAGCCTTAGGAGAGGGTGTGGTGGGCACACACGTCTTTGGAGAGTGTGTGGTGGACACACAAGCCTTTGGAGAGTGTGTGCTGGACACACAAGCCTTTGGAGGGTGTGTGGTGAGAATACAAGCCTTAGGAGAGGGTGTGTTGTGGACACACGCCTTTGGAGAGGGTGTGTTGTGGACACAAGACTTTGAAGAGTGTGTGCGGTACACGCATGCCTTTGGAGAGTGTTTGCTGGGCACACAAGCCTTAGGAGAGGGTGTGCAGTGGACACACATGCTTTTGGAGAGTGTTTGCTGGACACACAAGCCTTTGGAGAGGGTGTGTTGTGGACACAAGCCTTTGGAGAGGGTGTGTTGTGGACACAAGCCTTTGGAGAGGGTGTGTTGTGGACACAAACCTTTGGAGAGTGTGTGCTGGACACGCACGCCTTTGGATAGTGTTTGGTGGACACACAAGCCTTATGAGAGGGTGTGTTGTGGACACAAGCCTTTGGAGAGGGTGTGTTGTGGACACAAGCCTTTGGAGAGTGTGTGCTGGACACACACGCCTTTGGAGAGTGTTTGCTGGACACACAAGCCTTAGGAGAGGGTGTGCAGTGGACGCACACGCCTTTGGAGAGTGTGTGGTGGGCACACAAGCCTTGGGAGAGTGTTTGCTGGACACACAAGCCTTTGGAGAGTGTTTGCTGGACACACAAGCCTTGGGAGAGGGTGTGCAGTGGACGTACACACCTTTGGAGAGTGTGTGGTGGGCACACACGCCTTTGGAGAGTGTTTGCTGGACACACAAGCCTTAGGAGAGGGTGTGCAGTGGATGCACACGCCTTTGGAGAGTGTGTGGTGGGCACACAAGCCTTGGAGAGTGTTTGCTGGACACACAAGCCTTTGGAGAGGGTGTGATGTGGGCACAAGCCTTTGGAGAGTGTGTGCTGGACACACACGCCTTGGGAGAGTGTTTGCTGGACACACAAGCCTTAGGAGAGGGTGTGCAGTGGACGCACACGCCTTTGGAGAGTGTTTGCTGGACACACACGCCTTTGGAGAGGGTGTGTTGTGTGCTGGACACACACGCCTTTGGAGAGTGTTTGCTGGACACACACGCCTTCGGAGAGTGTGTGCTGGACACACACGCCTTTGGAGAGTGTTTGCTGGACACACAAGCCTTAGGAGAGGGTGTGCAGTGAACGCACACGCCTTTGGAGAGTGTTTGCTGGACACACAAGCCTTAGGAGAGGGTGTGCAGTGGACGCACACGCCTTTGGAGAGTGTTTGCTGGACACACACGCCTTTGGAGGGGGTGTGTTGGACACACAAGCCTTTGGAGAGGGTGTGTTGTGGACACAAGCCTTTGGAGAGTGTGTGCTGGACACACACGCCTTGGGAGAGTGTGTGCTGGACACACAAGCCTTTGGAGAGGGTGTGTTGTGGACACAAGCCTTTGGAGAGTGTGTGCTGGACACACACGCGTTTGGAGAGTGTTTGCTGGACACACAAGCCTTAGGAGAGGGTGTGCAGTGGACGCACACGCCTTTGGAGAGTGTGTGGTGGGCACACAAGCCTTGGGAGAGTGTTTGCTGGACACACAAGCCTTTGGAGAGTGTTTGCTGGACACACAAGCCTTGGGAGAGGGTGTGCAGTGGACGTACACACCTTTGGAGAGTGTGCGGTGGGCACACACGCCTTTGGAGAGTGTTTGCTGGACACACAAGCCTTAGGAGAGGGTGTGCAGTGGACGCACACGCCTTTGGAGAGTGTTTGCTGGACACACAAGCCTTTGGAGAGTGTGTGGTGGGCCCACAAGCCTTTGGAGAGTGTGTGCTGGACACACAAGCCTTTGGAGAGGGTGTGTTGAGGACGCACACGCCTTTGCAGAGTGTGTGGTGGGCACATGAGGAGCGCATTGCCTGCCCTCAGCCTCCCTCCCCCAAGGGATGTGTGCTGATAACCTCGGCAGTGCTCCCTCTGTGGAGAGCTCACGTTGCTCTTCATTAGTTGTTTTTGAGTGCATTAATTAAGGGTGCAGATGGCGCCCTGAGCTCTGAGCGTGTGGACGCCAGCAAGCACGGGCACCGTGCCACCCTGGCAGCCGCATCCTGCCTGCCAGCCGTGAGCAGTAAAAGGGAGAGCTTGTGCTGAGAGATACACATCCATCTCCAGGCACTCACGGAAGCATAGGTGTGCACAAACAAACACAGGCATGGGGGTTCAGACATAGACTCCCCCCCCCCCCCCCCCTCTCGTTGTCTTGCTCTCTTTCTCCCTCCCTCTCTCCCGCTCTTTGCTCGAGATGGCATCGTAAACGACTGCAAGGCTTGAAGACTGAGTGTAGCAAAAGATCCAAACCTGTTGAGTGGGTGGGAGTGGGAGTAATATGTCGTGCTTCCTGGGGAGCATGCGCACCAATATATGGCAAAACATGCCGAGGAACGGTGATGTCATTCATTGAGAGCAGGCCCCCCGTGGATGTCATCAGAATCACCTCTCAGAGCACACACCTGGGGTATCGAGGAGCCGCCACAATTTGTGGTGACGCAATAAAGAACCTCTAATC